>NC_079158.1:72838370-73452745 GCF_947563725.1 Argiope bruennichi | reverse complement strand
GAACTTCCTAAATACTTTACAGAATGGAATTACGAATGTAATGAGAAATAAAAATAAAAATTAATAATAAGAATTCAGATTTTTTTGTTTTTATCCTTTATTTACAGAATAAAATTTTTTCTGTAATATATATAATATAAAATAAGAAAATAATTGGGACGCTTTCATACTTTTTTGAAATTCTCATTCATTTGTAACATGAACCAGTTTCATCTTCAATTAAAATTCCAAATAAATTAATGAAAAATGAGAAATGAGGACGAAATCTACGCTAAGAGGTAAAATTAAGGATCTAATTATATAAGAGTTAAAAGAGTACTTTTTTGAGTCGTTTGTTGACAATTTTGAATAAATAATCCAATAGACTTACAAGATTAATCAGCTAGTTGAAGAAGTCAATTTGTTTTGAATTAGTTAAGATTATTATATTTATTTCTTATCAACGTCTGAAAAAAAGATTAGATTTTGTATAAATTTATTTTCTATCATTTACTTACGCTTAAATTGGATTTTCTATCATTTACTTACGCTATTATTTTATTTTGAAAATTAATAAAAAGTATTCAATGAATTTTTAATACGAAAATTAATTTAAAAAACTAAAATTAAATAATTTTTTTTGCCGTATTTAGCGTGGGTGTGATACCTTATTTCGATGAATAAATGTTGTAATCATTAAAATCATTTAAATGTAAAATCCATTAAATATCACCTTTTGTCAGGGTTAATAATGAGAAAAAATATTGCCAAGTTTAGATTCCTTTCTCAATTTGAATTCTTAATTCATCAACTACTTATAACATTAAGATTATCCCTCAGTACATTCTTTGAAATCTAGTCATTTTAATAAAAATAAGATAACATAACAGCACTCCATGCCTCGGGAGCAACGTCACGGATATAAAATAGAAGACAAATCTCACCCCCCTCCCACCCCGAAAGTAATAGTCTCTTGATCCTCGACGACCACCCAATGCCAGAATTCAATTGTTTAATAAAAAAAACTGTAGAAAGTTAATCATCAATGTGTCCATTAGTCTAAGCTGCTTTTGTGTTATCTAACGAAGTTTTTTCGTTTAACAGACGTTGTTGGTAAGCAAGAACTATAAAAACAAGAAATTGCATAATAGCACATGCCAAAAACAATCGCAAAACAACAAAAAATAAAATACAAACCATAAGATGAGAGTAAGAAGAATGAACTTTTAATATTCGATGAAACTACTCATATCATAACTTTGAGCACATCAATAAACCATGAAATTTGTTCTTTATTTGACCTTCGCTGACACAATGTATTCATTCAAGTAAATGAAGCCTATCCCCGTTTCTGCTTCTGATACTTTTCCAACATTAATAAAATTCATCTGATGAAAAATTAGAGGCTACACTGATGCGTAGATAGCGTTTGTATTTATTTATAGAGAAGTGTAGTGACCAAAGTGCACCTTCTCCACTTTCGACCATCCACAATTAAAAAACCAAAATTAAATTTCAAATTTGGAATTTAGCATCAGGTTGCAATTTATACTACATATTTTTGAATTGTATATGTAAATAAAAATGTTCAGAGTTCGGTATTCTGTAGAATGCATAGGTACTTTTAAAGCAAAGCGTGAAATGATTAATATTTCAATATTTTATAGGTATCTTTTCACCGTGGCAAATAGATAAAGTATGAAATAACTCGCAGATTCATTTCAAATATCTTTTTTCTATACTGTGCCTAAATAATATTTGCCCTTCTCTAGAATGCTTAGGTACTATATAGAAAATTAAGAAAAGAATATAACATTCAAAAAAATTATTTTTCCTGCTTTGCTTAAAAATAATTAAACATGTACTAAAACATAGGTATTTCATACATTGATGCAATAAATAGCATTTAGATATGTATATTGGTGGAGACTTGCAGTGTGCAGAATATTTATAACTCATTTGGAATTTGGATAAAAACTTAGTTTGAAAAATAAATCATTCTTGAAACCATTTAAACTAACGATCTGTCAAGCGAAAAAAATCATATTGTAACTCAAGATGAACTTAAATTTTATTAAGGATTTCGGCCAAATGATTCTTTTTATAAGTATATATGCAATAAAGAATGTAATTAAAAATTTATATTATCTTTTATACTTTGTCTCATAAAAGTAAATTAGGAAGTGCGGATGAAATAATCAGTTATGATAATACTCACATCAAATATGAATGACTCGCATCAAATATGAATGTTATTACATTTTTTATGTAATTTATATACAAGTATAGCATAAAATATACTATATATAAAAAGTTTTTGTCCAGATTTAATTAATCTGAATGATCAAATATATATTTTTTATGCTAGTTATGTAAATAGGTATATTTTTAATCGATAAAGTGGGATCAGAGTTCTTTTAGAGTACAGACAATAGTACAAGATCAAAACATTTCACTTAAAATGAACAAGTCCATCAAAATGTGTAAGAATTTGTTATACACTGCGCCAATAATTTGCTGCACCAAATTCTGATAAAAAAAAATTAAAACTACATTCCTTATAAGGCGATGTGCGAAGTGACGCAACTTAAAGGAAATAAGGAAACTATTACATTGAAGTATTGTAGCCACTTAATCTGTTATTGCCAATGTGTATCAAAAACTTTGGTCGAAACTTTTGAAACTCTATTGACTTGTATTCGACACATGATTAATGACATTGCTATATCGATATTAAGTATTCTAATGATGTATTTCCGATTTATATATTTAACAGTTGGGCAATACGTAGACGTGTTAAGAAATTATCAGCCAAGTTAATTGAATTTAAACTGTGTTTGCAGAGAAATTATCGTTAAATTTTAATAAAGCGACATGCTTAACGAAATGGCTCTATTGACATTTTGAATTTTTATAGGAGGGTTTCTGTGATCATATGTATGCGATATTTTCTAATTATAAAGATTTTATCAGATTTAATACTGCTTTTGAATAATTAAGAAGCTATCTGATAAAAAAAAATATAGGTAAATAACCTTGTTTCGATCGTAGAAAAATGTTTTTGAAAATAATTTAGAAATTATTAAATATCTAGATTTATGTCTAATTTATATATATATTTTTTCCAGTACTTCACAGATTGCAAATGCGTACACAATACTACTGGACATATCATTACTGGAGATGCAAGCAAAAGTTACTGCGGTTTTGAGTGTCAATGGCTTATAACATTCGTAGTGGTTCTCAGTCTTGGGAAGCTAGTATCATCCACAGCAAGAGTTGCAAATGCTTTAGTTACGCTTAGGTAAGTATTAATTTTCTCTATTTTGGTTCAAAAATTAAAGTTACATAACCATGCGATTACTAGATATTTTTGACTCAACAATTACATTTGTATAAGTTTTGGAAATATAAGGTTTAAATGAGGATTGAATATCATAAATATTTCAAATATAATAAAATTTAAGTTTTACAGCCTCTCCAACTGTAAATGAGATGTTAGAATCTAATAAACAATAGTGTACTCAGATGAATTTCAATTAAGAGTGAGATGCAAAACCAAAACGAAATTTTTCGTTAAAATCAGGGTTTAAACCATGAATTCAAACTTGTAAAAATATGGAAGTTAACTTGTTTATTGCAAGTGTGATTATGTGTAAATTATGTTTAAGCAAATGCATGAAATTTCATGAACTTGTTTAAAATTTTGAGACATATTGGTAAATAAAACGTATTGAAAATAAATGAGTACATATTTTTTTTTGTGTTATGTAATACTCCCTGAATAATTGGATACAATATAATATATATAAAATAATTAATTTTTTATGATAATAGCTAGATTTTAGATAAATACATTACATTGAAATTATTACAATAGGCATTCATCATGAACTAACCTAAACACAGAACATTAGATAAATAAATCACAATTGCACAATTAAATCCCTTTTAATTGAGAAAATAGGTTACGAGCATTGTTGGAATAAATCTTCTAGAGGCCTATATAACTACAAATCTCAAAACCCCTTTCCCCTGCAATCTTTTAAAACCAAGATTTTTTATAAATTTTAATTTAATCTTTAAGTAATTTCAAGTAGCAAATATTGGCAAACCTAAGCATCGAGATGCTAAGTTGTAGATTTCTTTTTTTAGACACAATAGCACAAAAAAAACAACAACCTTGTCTTAACCCTTTGACTAGGTAATATTTCAAAAATTACTATTTACATTCGTTGTTTGCAAATAAATCCAAATAATTTTCAAGGCGAACTGATACTATATGTTACCCGATAATAATATGATTTAAAAAAAGTCTGTAATCGTAAAAATAAACATTCTAAACTGCAAAGAACACGGGGTGTAATAGAAAATGGACAGCCAGTCAGCGGAAAGAGCGGGATACGCAGCTGTAGGTTTAACATAATCTAAATACTATTTAATAATAATATCGTATATTTTTAAAAAATCAAAGAACTCCTGTTTTATTAGAATCATAAAATAACATAATATGAAACTTTCAAATTAGAACTGCTATTATAATAATTTACCAAAATTATTTTAAATAATATTTGCTTTTATTTTTTAATAAGGTTAAAGCCCAAAATCAAATAACTTTAAAAATACTACAAAATAAAGTCTCGTTTCGGGATCCTTTAAAACTATGGGACCCCAAAGTAACTGCCTACTTTGCCTATTTAATAATTTTGTCTTGGTGACGATATTAAGAGTTCATTCAGCTCAGGCTGATTTATTGTGTTCTTTTGCATATGCCCCTATCTCATCATTTGACATTCACATTTTCGTCACAATATCTTGTATTATTACATTTAACTTTCTCATGCGCTAAGTCGAAATCGTCAAAATTTAGGATTCGAGGTATAGACGAATTTCTACGTTTCAGACCACCTCGAGTTTGAAAAAATACATTTTGGAAATTGTGTCTGCCTGTTACTTTATCAATCTGTGAAACCGATAAGTCAAAAATCAAAATTTAGTTAGACAACTTAAATTCGGTATACAGTTTTCACACCAGATTTTTATTATTATATCAAATCGCCAGATTATTATATCAAATTTTAAATGAAACCCATTCATAAAAATGTCTGTCTGGTTTCCAGTATAGTCGTATTTTTATGATACTTATTTTTTCAGATTATAAATATCAAACGTAAGAAGCAAGATTGATAAAATTTGGTATACAAATTAGCATATATAGACCTGTATTATGAATCTAATTATGTATTCACAGTTCACTAGTTTTCACAGTTAATTCCATGTGCATATGCATTTAGATTTAACTAGTACTAGTTTATTCAGACTGTAGTCACTTTTATTTAAATTGATTTATGATTTAATAAAACATATTATATATTTATTATTAGTATAAAATATTATATATATTATTAGTATTATATATTTATTATTAGTATAAAATATTATATATATTATTAGTATTATATATTTATTATTAGTAATAAAATAAAAGATCAGGCCCACATTTTGGAGAAAGTAAGACCATTCACATAATAAAAAGAATTTCTTTGCTTGCAACTTTAACATTTGAGGCATTAAGTTCTAGAAAAGATGATGAAGAACTATATTTGTTTGTACACCAAATCTACTGGTCATTTACTGGTAGTTTTCTTCAATAAAAACGTAAAATTTTATTACATATAAATATTAAAAAATGCTTTGTGATATTTTTATGATTAAAAATTAAAATTGCTGCCAATATTTTCAATGCATTCCAAATAAAAACGATTTTGAAAGGAAATTTTAATAATTTAGATTAATGATAAGATTTATACGATGAATTAAATAATAATAATATATTTTTAATTATTAGATTAATAATAATAGATTTTTAATTATTAGATTAATAATAATAGATTTTATAGATTTTTAATAAATAAATTAATGATAATAGATTTGGATTAATAATTAGATTGGCGATATTTTAAATTTGATAGGTTAAACCCACTTCTAACTTCACGCAAGATTTCAGTTTCATTTAATCATATTAATCCTTTAAATGGTACATAAAGATAAGGTGGAAACTCAAATTGTGCATTTTTATTATTGATCGAGGGCCGAGCGTCACACGAGTTGAAAACATTTCATCCTCACTTCCATACCACCTAGAATCAAGTGTGTGACCTTGAAAGATTTGGAAAGCGTCCGACTCGAATTTCAAACATGTGATTCTCAAATTACGAAATTGACATTTAAATGCTTCTCTACCTTGCCATTTTACGATCGTTCATAATAACTATCCCTAAAAATTGGCCGTCGTTAGGAAAATGAAAGTTGATATTTGAAACAACAAATTTAATTTATAACCTCTTGAAATATGAATTTATTAAATTTCCTAATTAAATGACACATTCCTAGTTTAAACGTTTTTTTTTTGTTATTTTTATAATAATATAAGAGAATTTGAGATATTGAAGTGTTTTTAAGTGATTTTAGGATTTTTAAATAATTAATTCTGCCCCTTAGTTGTAGACTTAAAACTAAAGATTTAGTTATTCAGTGTCAAACACACTATTCTATGCGAAGGGGTTAAGCAATCGTATTTCTTTGAGAGCAAACATTTTTCTTTGAGAGCATGTAAATTCCACAGTTATTTGTTAAAATATGTTTATTTTTATAGGTGTGTTGATCCAGAAGATAAGAGTTTGGCTCTGGGAGCATTATCTGGGGTATTTTCTTTACTTGGTAAGGAGTTATTTATTACTCATAACAAATCCTGAAATTGCAATGTAGATGCAGATTGAAGAAAATGAATATAATAAAGACCATGGCATTAGTAAAAATATAAAATTCTAAAGTAAATTAGCATAGCTATAAATAGCGTCTAAACTTCAGAGTTTTGAATTCTTCAACAGCAAGATAGTCTTCTGTATATCAATTTTAATGGTTGATGGCAATATTGTGAAAATAATTTTCTTCAATTATAGTTTAGTTTCAGCTCAGTTAAATGACTAATTTTTTAGCCTGCCCAATTTATCATTTGAAATATTTTAATGATTTACAAATTATTCTCTTCTTGAAAATAATTCGATATGATTAAGCAAGGTATTGAGGGAAGCCCTGAGTAGAATTCGAACGGAAACAAAATTTAGATTATATAATGTACTAAAATATCTGTTATTTTGAGATGTTAAAAAAGCATTTTTCTAGCACAAATAAAATTGATTTAATTTTTAATGCATTGTAATTATGCCTTTTCTACAAAAAGCAATTAATAAAAAATTATCTTCATTATTTTCTGGGATATTTTATTTATAATCATAAATTCTATACTACAAATATATTTTACATCCTTTTTATATTAGACATACTTTGTTAAAATTTACATGATTTAAATTCAGTTATTAAGTATTTTGTGCCTATTTTTAGTAAGGATTGCTTAAAACTTAATTCTTTAACATCAACATTGCATCAATTTATGATTAATTAAAACTAAGATACTAATGGTATAGATTAACTAATCAACAAATATTACACTAATAACTATTAATGCTCTATAAAATTTTACAAAGTTTTCTCGCTATTTTAAGGTATTCAAAAGATTGAACAATATCTTAGAAATTTTATGGAATTTTTTGCATTCATAGGATTTGTAAATCATTTGCTTGAGATCCTGAAGCAAAAATATAAATCTTTCAGAAGAGAATTTTTATTCTATCAAATGAAAGTCGACATCAAGTGCTTTCTGCTTGGATTGATAATTTGATAATTACAACGGTACTCTTGAAAATTTTTATCGATTTAAATGCTTATACTTTTCTTTAAATTAATTGGTGCAAGTATTTCTAGTTGACATTATTCGATCGATGAATGTTTGAAATGGGAGGCAAAATAACAATTCTCATTCTCTCTTGATATGGAGACAAAAGAGTCATATTAAAAATTAAAATTAAAATGTTACTCTTCGAATTATGAAAATTTATCTAAATGATAGAAATATTATTTTGATAAATCTACATTGTCTTATCTAATGATTTCAGTTTTAATTAAAGTGGTTTGAAGAGCTCATTAATAATGAAGTAAGAACGTGCAAGATTTTCAGTAGAATTTAATTATATGAGTAATATAATAACAAAATAATTATCGCATAAATATATCTAATATTCTTAATCTGAAGAATGTTTGACTCGAGAGGTAAAATAGTAATTCTCAAGTTGTGTACTTATGGATACTAAATACGTTCAGAATCAAAAGTAAAGATATTACTTTTTGAAACAAAAGGAAAGTGTTATTTTTTGAATAATAAAAATTTATTTAAGTGATATAACCGAAATTTCTAGGCCTGTCTCTCAAAGGCGATGATCATAATCATTATGATTTTAAAAATGTTCAAAATAATAAGAATTTCGATTAGTTTTTATAGATAAGAAGCCTTTAAAATTGCAAATCTCAATTCGTCAGAACTATTTTAATTTTACAGGCTTATACCAACAAACGGTCTTTTTACCATAGCGGGTTCCTTTTCCATCGTATTCGTCATCAGTAGCAGAAGAAAAAAAACTTTCAGAATTTACTAAAAAGAGCAAAAATGCTGTTAAAGTAAAACCTCACTGCTCATGAAAAATTTCTACAATTCATGTTGTCATTTGTGATCCATTAGCCGCTTTTTTCCGATTATGAATCACTTTTCTATGCAAGGAAGAAAAGACATTATACCCTACCTCATTGTAACACATTTTTTAATGACATATAATGACCTGATTGTGAAGGCACATGAACAAATGATATTACTTACTTTTAAGGAGTATTGTGAGCTCTTTCTCTTCCCTTTTCTAACAGTCTGATTTTTATGTGAATATGACCATTCTTAAACTTCTGTGCTTTTAATACTTGTTGATGTTGTATTTATTTATAATTTACTCATGTTTGAAGTTCATTAACATATGATGTCCAATTTTCAGCCTTTATTCCTTACCCTTTGATATACGGAGCCTTAACAGATGCCAGTTGTCTGGTTTGGGAAGAAAGCTGTGGAAAGACAGGCAATTGCTGGATTTATGATGCCGACAAGTTCAGATTCCTTTTACATGGCGTGTCTGCTGGTTTTGTGTTTTTAGGTTGTGTTACGGATGTTCTAGTATGTGTTCTGAGCCCCAGGCTGAAAAACTTGTATGATGATGATGAAGAACCAAAGAAGGAAGTTGGTGGAGTGGATGAAACGGATATTGTCAACAATGGTGGAATGCTGGGTATTATCAAGACAGGAGTAGCAAATGGTAGTCTCAATTCTTTAAATGCAAGTGAAAGACCTACAGAAGAAAAGCATTCCACGCCACTTTAGTACCTCATTTCGAAACCTTTAGAGGTACTGAATTGAATCACTTCTTACAGTATTGGACTAGAAAAAACATTGTCAATTAACAAGGCATGATGATGACAATCAGCTACTTTTTATAAATTGTCTTAAAAGCATATTTTTAATGAAATCGAGCTGATTATGTTTATGCGTTTATGTTAATTCTGTAAGACAAATGAAATGTGAGGAAAGTACGATTTTGTTATAAATACAAAGAAGAACTAATGCACACATATCTTTCAATTTAATTTTAAAAGGATTCATGACGGTTGTATTAAATTTGATTTAAAAGAAGTTTTCCTTTTTAAAAAGGTTAATTAAAGAATACTTTTAAAGAATAAAAGGAATAAACTAATATACACGAAGAAGATACAATCTTGAAAATTATCGTTTGTGTTTGGCATTTGATTTGCAATGAACTAATAACCTTTATTCATCTAATATCCTATAAACAAGATGATAAATGTTAAATTTTGTAATTAATTTCATCATATTATGAAATCTACTATTTTTAGAAATGTATAAGAAGACGAATCAAATTTATTTTCAAACAAAACAATATATATATTTATGTTTATCATAATTAAAGTGATAATTGTGCAGTTTCTTTTAGAAAAATACATCAACAAATGATTTTATTTTATAAAATGTTAGCATCTTAGGATCATGTAAATATGTGTTTTTAGAAGGACACGGTTGTGATTACGTCCATATTTGTATGCATAATATTTTTAAATGTGAATGTGGTATGTCATTAATGATTTTTATACAATTATGAATGTTGTCTTTTTAATTCCTATGCACAGTCATGATGATGTTTTGCATTCTAAATTGATTATGCGTAGTTATGTGTAAAATGATTTCTGTAGATTTTAAAAATGTAGTAATAAAAATTACTGAAACTATCTGATTTCTTGTTTATTCTTTTACTGACCATAACATGCGGCATAACTAATTTGAAAATGAGTATAATTGTTAAGACGAGTTTGACACAACCAAATTTCAGGGACATTTTACAAAAAATTAAGCCTAATTTTTTTATGAATAAAAGGTAAATTGTTTAAAAAATAATAATGGCGTTGATGAATGTAAAACTTAAGAGCAGAAAAAAGATCGAAATGGATTTTATGAAGATAATTATATATACATGTTTATATTTATCCCCAAGTATACGGAGAAAAGTGATGGAATATGAGATGCATCTGTTTCTGTAAGTGCAGTCGCCATCTGTTACTATCAACTATTTTTGTGAGTAATTTATCACATAACATAATCTATACCTATTAACATAAGTTATTGCACAATATCTCCACGATATTGTTCGTTATTCTGAATATCGAATAATGCGTTAAAACGATCATAATAATGGTAGCGGGCAGTTTGTATTATTATGTATAATAAGCTGATCCAAGCCTCGTAATAAATCGTTGCTCAACATCACTGTATCATATTTTTACGTTATTATTCGATATTCGGAATGGTAGACAATATCGTGAAAATGTCCTAATTATGTTGTATGGCATTTTATATTAATAGAGTACTCCCATTTCTGCATATTTTAGAAGATGATAAATCATTTTAATTTTTCCCAATTAATACAGATTCTTTTTTTGCTTCTACTATAAACATGGAGTCTTACGATGGTTTTTTTTTGTATTTTTTAAAATTTGCAAGATTTTGATAGTTTTGGTTGACACATTTCATATGAAAAAGACGCAAGAATATCGCATAACCTAAAATTAGATAATTTCTTTTTATTTACTTCTTTCTAAGAATTTACAGCGTTCTTAACTTCCTGTTTGCTATTTACATCATATGGGCTGAAACAATGGTCTGAAGGTTATAAGCTAAGGACATAAAATTCAGTAGACGGTTATAATTTGTTGAGTGGCATTATATTATTTTAAAGACTGTAGAAATATATTAGTAATAACTAATTTAATTTATAAAACTTTTGATTTTGATCCAGTGATGTTGCTTAGCTTGGAATTTCAGAAACTGAATTTCGTGGCAAAAATGTAAAAAATAAGTCTTTCTGTTGATTAAAACATAAATGAAAGATTTTTTTAAAATTTAATTTATGGATTGAAATTTGAATAAGTCATGTTTGAAAGAACAATTATTTTATAAATTATTCTTTGCCTGGAAGTTATTTGTGAATCTAATTATTCAAACTAACATATTAGATATAATTTCTCAAAGAGATCTTAATATTTTTAACAATATATATTTTATTCTCTTTGGGAAACTAAGGAATTTGGTTAGATAATTACAAGGACATGGAAAGATTAGGACAAGCAAAATTACCTTCAATAATTACACTATGATGTACCTTTAAGGGAATTACATTGAGGTATCATTTAAAAAATGTGCTATTATAAAAAATTCTGATAACAAATGTGTACTAGAAGTAATAAAATGGATGTTATAAACAGGCCTTTACATCTAAACTCTTCCCTATCAAGCAATACAATTTTGAACTATTTCAGATAAAAAAAATTAATATTAAAAAATATCCTAATACTAATACTTGAACAATACCGCTACAAATAAATCAAAAGTTTAAACATATTACTTTTGATGCTGATCATAAAAAGAAAAATCTTACGATGTACATTATGATAAATATATTAAAGACAATTATCCTTTATTTTTGCTATAATCAAAAAATAAAAAGTAAGCATAGATTATAATCTAAAGGGCATACTGATGACATGATGGTCAGAACATTGATATTTAGGGCGTATCGGTTGAAACGAAAGATGCTTACATTTATCTAACAAGCCACTTGAGCTACTGTGTTATTTCTTGCAAAGATAAAGCGCGAAGTGCATCACTTCCAGATGAAATTATGTAACAGTAGGCTTTGTGTGGTGAAAACTATATTAAAAATAAACTCCAAGGTTGTCCTTTCTCCTTTTCCCCATGTATTGATTTAATTTGACTATTACAATTTATACTGTGTTTTACGTTTGCTAAGATTGGATTTTGTAGAAGAGTTTTCTACATCCTAGTATACTGAATTTTTACACATACATCCTAGTGTACTGCACACTTTTATATTGTCTATTGCAATACACTATTTGAATAGTTTTATAATTTAATTAGGATAATTTATATATTATTTTTCGATACAATTCTTCATAACTTATGAGCTATTTTTCATAACTTATTTTAATATTTTCGTGGCTCAATTTTGAGTTAACTGATTCATTTAATTAAATTTTAATTCCATATGAATAGCTATATCTGGTAATAAATTAAAAAATAATTTTAAGATTTAATAATATTTATAATAACTAATTATAAATATTATTGATAATGAATTGCATCATTATGATTTATAATGAATAAATAATTAAAATACAAAGTTTGTACCTTTTTTGATTAACGTAATTTTGTTTCTAAGATTCTTTTTCATTCAGCTTACTTTTGTTTGCTTTCAAAATATATCCCTGGTAAAAATGTATATTTATCAATAATGGGATATGGAATACAGAGTACAGGAACATAGTATTTTTTATGAATATTTTAGATTTTTCCAGCAGTAGTAAGATATTTAATTTGGTTATTTTATTCAGTCTGAAATTACCGCAGTTTTTGTTTGAGGACTGAAAATCCAGTATCTAAGCAAACGATTTGAAAAAGAGGGAGTTTTTCTCATTCTTTTTTAGCTGTCATCGCAGAATTCTTATCACGAAAAATTGTGAATCATATTTCATCAATTTTTCATTTTTGGCAGATGAGAAATCTAGTGGCGATTATTTTCTACAAGAGGCCGCCCTTGGAATTTCAAAAATAAGAAAACAACTTTAGTTTAACAATGATTTTTAGCTAGTACAATTTATAAACTTTTTAATAAAAACATAAAATGGTTCTAGCGTTTTTTTTTTACAAAAGTGTATTTGTTTTAAGATTTTGTCTTATGATTTCATTCAGACAGAAGTAAAATTAAAATCTTATAATCATTCATTATTTAATCAGATTATCATATTCACAAGCTTAATTCAATAATGAAAAATTAACAATCAATATTTGTTATATATTGCAAATAAATTATTTAATAAAAAATATCAATTCATTAATAATTTAAATTTGTAAAAAATGTGACAGTTAAATTGTTAAAGAATTCACAAGTTTTTTTCTGCACTTTCGGCATCTAAAGGTAATTATTTAAGCTGAAAGCACATGACATCCAATTTAAATCTTAAATTTAATCTTACTGCATTGGAAAATATACAGAAGTGATCACAGAAACACTTACATTTTAGTCAAAATTTCTATTCAAAATGCGTCAAATAGCTTAAATAACTTTACCTAAAATGTTTTCTTATTTTTTAAAAACTTTTACTTACTTTATTGTCTAAAACATATTTTACTAATAAGCTTTGTACTGAATCAGTAGTAGCCATTTTTTTATAGTCATATTATGTTAAAATATTTTTAAGCTTGAAATTAGAATAAGAAAAGGGATTCATTTAGCTTATTAGATAAATTTAATTTGATTAATTAATTAATATAGTTAATTAATAATTAAGTAACAAATCAAGACACATCCTTTTGTCTGAGATAAAGAACTGATGCATCTAAGTTTCTGACTTACTAAAAAAATTTGTCAGAAGTTATGCCAACTTACATAATTTCATACAAAGATTGATAAATTTAGTGCGAAGCATACTTCCCACGACCCTAGAAAGGGTTAAAAACGGTGAACAAATTCCAAAACTTAGTTTTCGAAGAAAGAAATGAATGATATTATAAAAATACTACAAAGCAGAGTGGCGGATTTCCATTAGGAAAACTAAGCAGCTGCCGAAAATTATGGCTGAGAAGCGGCCAACGGATGATTGAAAAAAAAAATTCAGTGAATTAAGAAATATTAGGATAATATTAATATTTTAACTTGTATATTTGGTTCTTGCATGTTTCATTACATGTTGTTTTTTAGAATATTTATATCATTCAACGTTTTCTTCAGTAATATTTTGATTAAAGGTCGAATTCAGGTTGGCTGGAGTAATAATAAATAAAAATATGTAAGTTCCTCTAAGTTAATAAAATAAAAAAATAACGTAAATTAAATCTTTTACATTTTAAAAGCGTGTTGAAAGTGAAATTAAATTCTCTAACGTTTAAAAAAAGGAGTTTTATAATTTACATTGCATGAAATGGAAAAATATTTGAAAAAATTATTAAAAAATATTTGGAAAAAAATATTTTTCCATATATTTGGAAAAATTATTAAAATATCAGACGAAATGATAATTGTGCCGAATCACCATTTTCCTTTTTTTTTATGATCAAAAATGATAGGGCGTTTTTAAAATTTTTAAATTTAATTTTTTGATTATGGATTTAAATGTACTTTAGATCTTTATCCACGAAAGACGTTAGAGAGGATCACGTATAGAATGAGCAATATTCAGACCTAAGAATAGAGAAATTAGCACATTCCAAAATTGTTATAGCGTTTTAGGGAAATTACCACGAATTCTTGACACATTGCTTTGATTTGTTTTAGTAGTAGCGATTTTACGTAGAAACTTTGATTGACGGACGCAGATTTCTTCTAAAATGTTAATAGCAGCTGTAAATTTCTTATTGATTCTCAAAAATGAATCAACTGCTCTATTAAAGTTTGTTAGTTTATGTATGTTGGAAAATATACTTATTTATTATTAACAAATTTAATTTTTAAATTACCCTCATAAAAGAAATTTCATATTTCATACAGATTTCAGCTTCTTTTAACAAATGATAATTAAAAAACCCACCTAAAATACATTAATTGATGCGGGAAGAAATTGCTACCTGAAATATTTATTTGTGATAACCCCTTTTAATCTACATACTATTCTTAACTCAGATTATTCATCAAAGATCTGTAATACTCTCAGAGATTTTTTTCTTAATACAACATATTGGACTCCTTGGATATTCAGGTAACTTAAAGTTGTTTAAAAATAGACTAGAATTTAAAAAATCTAGCCTTTTATGATATTTTTGTTGTTTTATATATTATAATTTCATATCGCTTGGAAAAACTAAAAACTAAAATCTGGTTTCATTACTTTTTAGGATTCACCAAGATTTCAAAACTTTTCACTATTATGGCAATCAATTAGTCCTTTTTCTGCTCACAAACGTTTCATTCAAATGCATTATAATTCTCGTAAAATGTTATACACATGTCCAAAAGCAACGTTCCACTAATATATACGCCTAATATTGCTAATTTTTTACATGTTGATAAAATGCTCATACATATAAAATGCATAACATTTAAATGCATACAACGTAAATGAAGAAAGATCCATTTTATTTTTTAAATCTTTGTAAAGCTATTAAATTTGAAATTATATTTTAATAATTATAATTTTAATAATTCCAGATTTAAATAATTCCTTCAATATTAATAAGAAAATGCAGAGACAAACGAACATAATTGAAAAAAGAAAAAATGAATTTTAATGCAATCTATTTTCTATATGTTTATATAATTTAGTAGAAAATATTTGATTATAACATTGGACATGAAAGATAGTACTGAAGAATGTAGAAGTATAGATAGAAATATTATCAAAGAATTAAATTAGATTAGAGAAAATACAAGATTTCATGTCTTAAAGAAGATAATTGTTCATTACAATTTATCAATGCATGCATTTCTTATTTTATTTTACATAGTACAAAAACAGTAATCGTCTTGGCAGTGTTTTTGTTAGCGCCATCTGTTATCGCCATATTAAAATAAAAATAAATGTTTTAAGAATAATCGTCTTATTTTATGACTGAAATTTCAAAGCAAAATTGGCTTCAAAAACCAACAAACAAGCAAAAAAAAAAAAAAAAAAAAAAAAAAAAGCAGTTTTAAGAGAATTTAATAAAATTGTTTAGAAATTTAAATCATCAAATAAAGAAATAAAAATTTCTCTATTTCATTTATTATTGTGATACCGAAAAAAAATAATAAAAAAACACAAATATCCTCAAATAAATATGAAAATCAAAAGAATAATTGCAATTATCTTTAAAAATCTGCAAAAACAGTAAATTAGTTTCCTATTTTTTGAGGAATTAAAATATAAACGGAAAAGAAGGCTATCTGTAAATTTGATTAGTAAATATTTTTAATAGAAACGTGTATAACATTTAAAAAAAGATATTTATAACTTTTGATGTAATTTTGAAACAAGAATATTACTATCTTATTGCACGATGCGTATAAAATTATGCTAAAGTTTGCTGCGAAGAGTGCTAATGCGTGTAAAATACAAAATACAAGGAAGCATTCTTTCAATATAGACATATAGATTTAATAAGCTCTCCCGTTTACTCATTATTTTATTCATTACACACACTAATTTTTTTTTATTATCTTTCCATAATATTTTCTCAAGAAACAAATATATTCATATATAAATGTTTTATATACCAGTTTTAATGATAAATATTTAATTTAGATAAAAATATTAATATAATTAAAAATAATAATCTATAACGTAAATATTAACATTATTATATTATATTATTGTGTCAGTTAATGTGTTAATATTTATATAATAATAATTTATAATATAATTAATATATTAGCTGCCTTAGATGCTATTTAATTTACGATTATGATTCAAAATTGTTAATAGATAATGCCTTTCTTTCTATAGTTCAGAGATAATGGAAAAATCATTTAGTAGATAGAAGATGTGAATTACAAAAGTGAGTCATGGCAGAGAATGAGCAACGTTTTGAATTGTATTAACAAATGCTATACATTTTTTCGGTATTTACAATTAGTGCTATTAGGAAAATTATAACTATGTGCTAAAATTTCCAAAAAGACATGCCTTGCAAAATGATAAAATGTTTTTGATAATGCCACAAATAAAATAAAATAAAATTCATGATTTTTTTTAGAATTACTAATATTTTTTTGGTGTTTTAATTTCACATTTTTGATAAATGAATCAATATGAAAGAAATAAGTCGTTAATTATTTAATTAAATTGATTAAAAATAATTATTTATTTTAAAGATTTTATATTTTCTGGATATTTGTTTGAAAAATATACAAAGCATGCTAATGTGTTTAAGCTTTCCCCCTTGAATTTTGTTTTAATTTAGAAGAGATATTTTAGAGCAAATCTCATTTTAAAAATTTTTATTACTTTTAAATTATGAAGAACAACTACGAAAATTATTTGCCTGATATTTTATAATACTCAGTTTCAAAATAAGTTCATTGAATAATTAAAATTTAATTTAAATATATAATACCATGAATTATATATCTAAAATTTTAATTCTTTAATGAAAAAACGAATCGAATCAAATTGAAGAAATGAATGAATGCAAAGGAATCAAAATATATGAATAGAATTTAAAATAAAGAGAGGGTTCCCCTTTCTTGAATGAAAGGAGTAATTGAGTTTATAAATATTCTATATGCATATAGTATATGAAAAAAATGGCGATTATATAGTAAAAAATTAACATAATTTGTGTCAACATACAAGGAAAAAAAATCTGTTGTTTAAAACCTATAATAATATAAAAGAAAAAGGAATTGTCAGAGTTTCAATCACGCTTATTCGGAAAAAATGACACAAAAAAAAGAAAAAGGCTTTAAAAAAACTCCTGTTGATATTCTGCCAGCTATTATCAACATGAACAATATTATAAAAAAGTATGTGTAAGAACACGCTTTACGAAATTTATAAACAAAATCTCTCAGAACCAATCACTTCTTTCTCGAAGATCAGATAATGCTGCCCAAGAAGGGATCAGAAGTTTACGTTCAACTCTCTCGCACCGCCGAACAAATTCTTTCGCGGTGATTCGGTTTCCTATTCCTCTCTCGTGGCATCGTTTTCGAGAATGGACGGAGAAAGAGATGAAAACAAAGAGGAATTAAAACCCCATGCGCCTGAGGAAGTGAAGGTCGAATCCTCTGTAATTTCACCTGCGATTGGTCCGCTGGACGTCAGTGCGTTGCATCACAATTCAGATTCAGAGAGGCAATTTTCAGAGAAAAACGACGAATATGAATCTCTCGACCCTGTTGATGCTCGACATTTGGATTCCGTTTATCAATATACAAGCAAGATTCGACAATTTATTGGACTAATTGATCCAGAAGAAGATAAGCCGGCTCCAATTCCTTCTCCTGAAAGTGAAAGCGAGAAAGGCCTTTCAGATGAGACAACTAATCAGAATTTAGAGAATAATGACGGTATTAGTGAAAAATTGAATTTAGATGAAAGTAAAAATGATCCAGATTTGACAAAAACGGATGATGGTGTTCCAGTATTGAGCAATTCTTCGCCACCCAATAATAATTCAGATGCAAAAGAACCTGCAGCTGCTTTATCTTTAGAAGAAAGTTATAAAGAATTCTGGCCACTGGGTGTAAATAATGAAAAAGAAAATCCAAGTGAAGATAATAATGAAACCGCAGAACAGAAATCACTGCCAGTTATAACTGAAGAAGCAGAAAGACCAATACTTGACAATTCTGTTAATAAAGAAGATGAGCAGAATGATTTATCAAACGAAATAAGTCAGCAAAGTTTGACAGATGATGCAAATGAGGCACTAACTGATGCAGGAACTGAAGAAATTTCTTCTGAATTAGATGTAGATTCCAATATGCCGAATCATATTCCAGAAGACAAAATGAATGCCCCTTTGCTTGAATCTGATGAAATTGAGATAAGTAATAATGGCATAGATTTGAATAAACCAGAAGATGTGCTGAAAAATGAAGAAATTATTTCTAGTGTTGTTGAAAATAAATCAGAAAAAGATATGAATTCAAATGCTTCGGTACATATGAATCAAGAACATACTGCTATAAATTTGGTTGAAACTGAAAATTCGAAAATGCTTAATGAACCAAGCGAAGAAGAACAAAATATTTCTTCAATTGAAGACAGTAATATTTTAGAAGATAATGTCCCAAAACATTTGTATAATGAATTGTATGCAATAAGTGAAGAACAAGATAGTTGTGTTACTCCCGATGAAATCGAAAAGATTCCTCATTTTGATGATATTAGAAGACTAAGCGTCGAAATTGTTAATAAAGTTCTCGATACAGCTGGCAATCAACTCCGAGACATATTAAATGAGAAGAGAAAATCAAACGCGGATGCTAACAATTTAGAAGAGCGTTCTCCAGACCTTGAGATTGTTTCTTTTTCAGATGATGGAACAGTTAAGGCTTCAAAATCTGAGGCTGTCAAGGTTTCTCTTGATAAAGACAATACTAATTTATCAGTGAACGAAGGTGGCAGCTCTCAGTTATCAGAACAATCTGAACTAAAGCAAAAACTGAATAATGAAATTCAACTTAAAGAAGTCCTCGCAAAAACTTATGATTTTAACGACTTCCAGAAAAAGATAGAGGTAGAAATGAACAAATTCGACCCAAAGTACGACGTGGATCCAGACATCGTATGTGGAATTGGTTGTTTTAAACCAAGATGGATCCAACCCTGGGCAACTTCAAGAGTGTATTTGATTTTATATTCCATCATAGGAATTCTGAGTGGTTCTTACTATTCATATCTTATTGGTGCGATGTCTACTTTAGAGAAGCGATTTGCATTTAAAAGCAAAACAAGTGGATTTGTCATGATGTTGGATGAAATAACACCACTTTTGTTAGGAATATTTATTGGATATTTTGGGGGTAAAAGTCATAGGCCAAGAATGGTAGGGCTTGGAATGTTGTTGTCTTCAATTTGTTGTTTCATTTCGGCACTTCCCTATTTTATTTATGGACCAGCAACACATTTGAGTTTGGGCTATTCGACAGTTGACAATGAAAAGAAACTTGAGCTTTGTAATGTAGAAGAAAGAGAAGGATTTTGTGACGACGAGGACCGATTACCAACTTTAACACCGGTTCTGCTATTGATGTTAGGTAGTTTCTTGAAGGGATTCGGGAATTTGGCGTATTATGCTGTGGGTTTAGCATACATGGATGACAATGCAAAGAAGAAAAATACACCAATGTATTTTGGTAAGTTCTGAATACAAACCTAAGATAACCTGTATTTAATAATATATTTATATACATTATATAACCTATATTTTTTATAAATATAATTCGTAAAATAAATAATATATTTTTTGTTAATAATGATCTTAAAGAAAGGGGATTTCTTGAGGTATGCAATTAAATTTTTTTAGGAAAAGTAAAGGAAATTTTATTGATTTTTTTTTACGTATTAGGTTTTGTTATCATTGTAGGAAACGCAGTGTAAAATATTTTAACCCTTTCTAAGGCTGTGGGAAGTATGCTTCTCCCAAATTTATCAATCTTTGTATAAAATTATGTAGGTTGGCATAAGTTCTGACACATGTTATTAGAAAGACAGAAACTTAGATGCTTCAGTTCTTTATCTCACACAAATTGATATGTCTTGGTTTGTCACTTAATTATTAATTAACCAAATTAATTAATTAATCAAATTAAATTTATCTAATAAGCTAAATGATCCCTTTTCTTATTCTAATTTCAAGTCTAAAAATATTTTAACATAATATGACTAGAAAAAAATGGCCGTTTAAAGGGTTAACTGAGTTAAAGAAAAGGAAATTGTATATATTAGGAAATAAAATTGTAAAAGTCATTGTTAAATAGCAAAAATTGAATAGAAATCTTTGGAATTTTTTTCTATGTTACTTGATGCATATTCTTTTATGTTTATATGTATTTCATATTGGGTTTATATATTCAATTTAAGAATATTTATATTTTAAGTTGCCTTATATTTTAAACTGTACGAACTGTATATTGAAAATCTAGTTAGATATCGCATGATTCTTTTAGATCGTAGATGATATTTTATATCTGATTTTAAATAACATTAAAATAATTCTGGTCACAATTAAATTATTTTTACTTTGTTTCATTTGTTCACAAGTATTAAAGGAAATAAATGATTTTAAATAAAATATTTTATGAAACAACAAAACTTTAAAAAAATGAATATAATTACTTTGTTTTATTTGCTCATAAATATTAATAAAAAATGATTTAAAGTAAAAACAAATTTAATAAAGCAATAAAGAAAAAAAGTGAATAGTAGAGATTATTCATAAAATAAATTCTGCTCTAAAATTTAATAGGAATACAAGTGTCAACTTCATGAAAATGTTTGAAAAAGTTCTAAAATCTTGAATTTAATTATTACAAATTGTTGATTGTAATAAATGATAAGCTAAATAATTATTACTACCTGGTCATATCATTGAAATCTTAGGCATCAAATTGAAAATTGCCAATATGCTTGTCAAAAATCAAGGCTTTTTTAAATTTAATAAGTAAATTGTGTTATAACATTGTTTTAAAGAGCACTCATAGAAGTATTATGAATAAAAGTTCTATATGCATGTAATGATAGTAATATATCTATAGAAATAATAATAATAATAATAAAAAAAGAAACTAAGTACTGAAGAGATTTTTTTTATGAGCCATCATTTATTTATATTCATTCATATACAATAAAACATTTTAAGGTCAGAAATTAACATTAACAGGAGTTTCCACTAAAAATTAACCTTTATAAAAATTAAAAATTAAATAAAATCTTTGTCAGCAATAGAGTTTATTCCAAAATAGATTTTAGATAACTGCATTTCTTTTCTTATATATCATATCAAAAACATAAACGGACATTTGTTCAGCCTAAAACGATCACACTTTCTGTTTAAATCCCGAGTAAACGTTTTCTAAAACAAACATTTATTTTAAAATGAAATAATCTGATTAATAATATCTTACTATGAATCTTCTTTTGTCAAATAACATTTTCTGATTAACATAATAAAGATTTAAATGATATGCCTATAACTGTTTTCCTTAATTTAAATGATCAAATAATGGTTTTTTAATGTAAATAATAATTAAATTAATCTGATCATAAATGCACATTTGTAGATTTTTTATGGATAATCCTAAAGAAGAATTTTGAAACTTTCTTTTCTGGGGTAGACGGAATTTGTTCTTGTTACATCGCACTAAAAACACAAAAGAAAACTATTTCAGCTGTAAATTATCATACTTTTTGAAAATATTGATGCCCATTATTATTTGATGTCGTCATTTTCAGGAGAGGACAATTATTTAAATTCGAATATATTTCATTTATCAATTTGTCATTTATTCTTGATATTTTTTTGAATATCAAAAATCTCATTGCGCCAATTAAAAAGAAAGGTAGGAAGGTGTAGCAAAAGTAAGTAAGTGGTAATTCTAATTAATCTTGAATTAGCATATCTATGCTCATTCTATCAGGTCTCCTAATAAAAGAGAAGTGTGATATTTTATGTTGGTGTATATAGTTGGTAACACATTGTAACCAACTGAGATATAAATAGGATTTAAATCCTATGAAAAATGACACCATATTTAATGACTTTCAAAGGAAACTGGCCCTCATTTGGGCTTCGTTTTGAGAAAATTAGAAGCCAATTTCATAGACTCAATCAGTTCTTGATGAATTGGAATTGATTTACTAATGTTTGAAAAATGCTTTCCATAACAATCAGATGACAAAAGCTAGTTTTCTTCCTCTGATTTATTTTGCTTTGGCATGCTATTTCATAACTCATTTTAACCGACTTATGCCTACATCCTAAGTTTTTAAAAGGTAAATAAATAATTCCTTTAAGAAATTCGAAGAAATTTAACTAATTAATTATCACAACTTGATATAGTAAATTATATGTTTATAGTGGTGTTGCTCTCTGGCAACAACATTGAGGCCGAATCGTGGCTCTATATGATAGATCAGTGTTTGTGCTGATTCTAATGGAGTGTATTATATGTCGACATCCTGTATTGGATACTCGAAGATCCCAATGGGTCTTCCAGTATCCCAAGATGCTAAAGTGGTGTGGGGAGTATCATTATGGAATAAAGAAACAAGTATATGAAATGATAAAGGAAAAACCTGATGAAATTGGAGGCATTTACTCTTTATTGGAGATATTGTTTGACAATTAAATTTTTGATAAAAATGCTCTCAGTTGTATAAAAAAATTCATTTATTAAATGCCTGTATTTTAAATTCTTCTCTTTTGCAACATTTATGGAATTTATATTTGCATTTCTATTTTTATATATGAGTAATGTTCACAAAGTATCTGGCCATAATTTTTTGTGCCTAAGCAATTTTTTTTAGTTTTAGTTCCATTAATGTTCATATAGGACTATTTTGAGACAAACTTTGTAATTTCGTTCTATGGTTAGATAATGAGGACCACATCTGAACCGTCGTGCTATCTCTCCAAACTTCAGTACCACCATAAGGGATGGACGTTTGTCCCACGAATGTCAAATTTTGCTTGTACCAAGCATACAAGGCGTATATCTCATAGAATTTTAGTTTCGAATGTGGAACACTCCATCCTGGAGGCAAAAATCTTACCATAATACTACGGCACACCATGCTTATAAACAAATGGTTCTAGGAAGTCATGATTTCTCCTTGTATGAAGGTGATCCAAATGCGATATCGAATTTTTTCATGTCTGTGGCAGCTGTCTGATTAGATTATTAGATTGTTCATAAATTAGGCAATTGAATAAACATCATTCGATTTTGAATTTTTGAAAAAAAAATGAATGAATACTTGAACAGTGTTATTGAAATAAATTTTACGTAAAGTTTGGCAATATCCGAGTAAAAATGACTCAAGAGGATTTAGAGAATAAAGAAACGGGTATCACGCAATTAAAGGAATTGAGGAGTAAAATACGTTATTATAGGCATTCAGTACCAAGATAAGAGACTGTTATTGAATAAATAATGACTTTGAAGCAAAAGTGTTAATCTGAGAATCTGAAGATATTTGAATATCAACATTGTATCAGCTCATTCTATTTTGACAGAGGATTTGGGTAGCGCATCATTTTGAATAAAGTATTTGCACTTTCTTTACATCTGATACAAAGTTTCTTCGACAAAATAACATATCCAGGCTCCGTTTCTCAGCTCTCCTAACTTTGCTTGCCTTTTGTGACTTTTTTTTTTTTAATAGCATGAAGATATTCTGGAAAGTGACCATATTTCAGTGCATAAAAGACATAACAGAAAATGAAAGAAAGATACTTAAGATTGTTATATCTGAGTACGAGTTAGTTTCATGAATAAAGGTTAAATATGTTTTGAACAAAATTCATAGATAAAAATGACAGTGGGCGGTGTATTCTGAATGCATCCTTTTAGATCGAATGCAGTAATGTATTGTAGTAAGCTAGGGCATCAAAATTATTTCAAGTTTCAATAATTAGTTAACAATAGAATTATCTTTAAAAGATTATTCATAGAATTTTGAAACAAATATCATATGAATAATTTCAATTTTTTCTGATATATTGTTAAAAAGAATTGCGAAATATTCACAAGAAAAAGAATTAAACAGTATTCTTTTCCATTGATATTAAATGATTGGAAATATTTTTTTATTGCTTCAGATTATAAAACTTTTGTTGGTAATTTTTAAAATAAAGATCGCAGCGAAAACTATATTTTGAAACTAGCGTTTTAAAAACTAGCTACTATCTAATTTACTGCTTTTGAAACTATCTTTTTATAGCTATATTTTGAAGAATCAAACGAAATAGTGAAATGACATTTTTGGGTTTTTATTCATTTTTTTTTAATAGCCATAGCCTTTTCCTTGAGACTATTAGGACCAATGGTTGGATTTTTGATGTCTTCTTTCTTTTTGAAATATTATGAAAATCCGTTTGGTAAGTCAATTTTTTTACCTTTTATATTTTTTCATCAAAATGCAATCGGAAATTGCTTGTCAAACTGAAACATTAATATATTCATAAAAAAGTACATTTTCTATATACAACAATACAATAAATATGATATAACAGTCAATTAAATACAACTTTACAGGAAACTACTTACAGTAAATTGAATTCAATGGTAAATTAAACTAAATATAATTGTCAAATGCTACAATGCAATAAACTAAATACACCAGTCAATTAAATATATCATTACCATAATACAACAGTTTTGATTTCTTCAAAATCCTTCCACAAAGACCTTGTCTTTATGGATTCAATGCAACAAATGCAAGTTTGAGAAACTCGTTTATGTTTTAGAATGCTCTTTATGAATAAATTTCGATAATGTATGGATTTTAAATATTATTGAAAAAAACATCTCGAAATATATTTGAATAAATTAATTATGTGTCATTAAATTATTCGAAAAACCTTTAACTATTTTATAATTCCTTATTTTATATTATTTACTACGATTTTTAACTTTTAAATTTTACAATTGCATGATAATAATATTTAACTGAAATAAGAAAAAAAATCAAAATGTTTAAATTATTATGTTAATTGAGGATGATTTTTTGAAAAAACAAATCGTCATGTTTGATTTTCAAACATTAGTAATTTGTATAAATTAGTTTTTCAATGCGTGGAAAAAAAATATAAGGTAGCCAAATACGAGTAATGAGAAGCATTCACAATAAATTTTCACATCAGTCATTACATCATCATTATTGCCATAATCACGTAGTGAGAAGCAGACTTAGGGACATTATAAATTCATATTTGTCAAAGTGATAGCATTTAAAAGAGATTCTTTATACTAATGTTAGTGAAAATCTGTCAGCTATTAGCTATCTGGAAGTATTTTTTATATAACAAATATATTGAATAAACAAGATGAACCAGCGAAAATAAATAATAGTTGTGAACACTGTTAAAAAACAAGCTAAATAATTGAATCCAATTGATTAACTAAGTTTTTTAATTTACATTGCTATGTAATACCCTTTTGTGATAATTAACTGTTTGTTATATTTTTCACGGTAATTAACAAAATGAGAAGAGATGAAATCTGTAAAAAGGAAACAATTTTTCCGATAGAGTAATAATTTTTAACAGGTATATGAAAATTAGTTGATTAATCATATTTATAATTTTTTTATAACTATTTGTTCATGGAAAAAATGATCCATTAATTTTACTTTTTCTTAGACTTTGTTATTTCTTTATTATTTACAATTTTTTTACAAGTATATTCTTATCCGCTACGTACAAGTAGCAGTTAAGTCTCGAGGCATTTAAATCTAAATGAGATGAGATTTGCAAAAAATAGAAGAGTGTAATGCGAATGGTTTGAGCACAATGTAGATATCTGAATTAAAAATATATTAAGGAGATTTTTGTTTTTGTGAGGGGAAAAAATGGATCATAATTGTTGGAGCTTAAAGTATACAGACGGATAATTAAAGAGTCTATCGCTTTAAAAATGAAATAAAAGCGTCGAAAGATACTTAAAATATCCATTGCTTAGTCTATAAAGCAATTTATTTCCGCCAAGTTATGTTGTGTCAATTTCCAAGATGGTTATTGTATTTCTAAGTTTTATTAATCTCTACTTGAATTTCAGTTGATCCTGGATTTGAAACTTCAGATCCTCGTTGGATTGGGTGCTGGTGGATGGGATTTCTCGTTCAAGGAGTTTTGTTGCTGATTTTTACCATCCCCATTTCCCTCTTCCCTCGAAGACTGCCAGGCACAGTTGATTATTCAAAATCTGATGAAGATAACCAATTGACAACTAGTTTTGTTGGTAAGTACAAATATATATAGTTTGTCTGTATATTCTTTTTTACCTCTCTTTCATTAATTTTGCTAAAGCAAATGTCAGTTATTGTGTGAAAATAACTTCAAACTCTTTCACTTGATGTAATGGTAATTTGATATAGCTTTATTAAGGTATTCATTTCTGAATTTTCTATGATTTTCTTGAATAGCTAGTTTCAAGCAAGAAGCATTTTAAATATAAAAGAATTACTTAATTATTTGTAGGTTATTTTTAAATTTATTAGAGTAGAAGAGTGTGATTAATAATATTTTCTGTTAAAACTGAGAATATATTCTTTGTTTTGAAACATTTGAGGGATTCTTAATAATATCACGTTGAAGAAAACAAGTTTTTTTGGAAAGGTTGTTCTCATATTTGAGGCTATGTGTGGAAAATTCAAGTCTAGTTGTGATACATCAAGCATAAGTTTTGTGAAAGTAATGCGAAGTTTTCAAAATAAGCCTCATTATTTTGAACCACTTTCGCTTAGATGTCTGATAATACACATCTTTGGAAAAAAGTAATTGACCCTCATTCAAATTGTTTTTTTTATAGATGACTTACAGTTTAACTCTTCGCTTGCTTTATATGTGACACTAAGTTTAATAACTAATTTACCCGCCTTAATTATACTCCCGGAAGAAGATTAATAAAAATGTGAATGAAACTCCGTTGCAGAAGAAAATGAAATGATATAAATCATCTCATTTCATTCAAATGATACTAATCATAATCATAATATTTTCAAAATTAAAAAAAAATATTTTCAATGAATTTATAACTGAATTGCATACACATTTTGATGAAACAAAAAGACCCGCAGTTTATCAGGTTTTAATTCTTAGAAATGTTAATTCGATTAAAAATTAATACCATACTGACCATTAAAAATACAATTATTTTAAAAGAAAAAAAAGGAAATAAAAAGGAATTTATATTGAAAATAAAGATTTCAAAATACAAAAATTCAGTTTCGTAATCAAGAGTATGCGTTCATAGTAGAGGAGGTTTAATGCGTTACGTAATGGTAATCTGTTAATTTAAAGGAGATATTTATTGCATTTCTGAAAATCTGTCCTTGTTTTGAGAAAAAAAAAATCTAAAAAAAAATCTTTTGAATAGCATTGAATAGTTGATGGACATATCAGCGCGTGCGTTTTAGCATTAGCCTATAAATTTTTCATAAAATCCCTAATCTACATCGAAAATAATGAAATTAAGATTTGAGTGGCACCTCTGTTAATGAGGAAGAAAAATGTGTATATTGTCTCTCTAAAGGTCAGAATTCTTGACTTAAAGCTATCAAACATGGCACAGAAATAATTTGGTGTGTATGCAAATGTTGGAATGATGTTTTGATTAATTCAAAATAAAGAGAAATTTTGGCATTTTCACCGATAAATCCTTAAAACATTTTTGTACAAAATATATTTTCAATCCATTTTTTAAATAATAATTAAAAAAAACATAAATGATGTCAATTTAGCTGCCCTGCTGAATTTTACAATTTTTTGACAGGATTTTTTTGTTGAATTTTCAACAATAGGGTTCATTGTTGCTGTGAAATTTACACAAAATATTTAATTACTTATTTCTCTTTTTTTGTAAGCTAAGGAAGCAACATTCTGTTAATTATTTTTGTAATCTAGAAGAGAAATGAAATACGAAATCACACTATCTCAAAAGAACAATATGTGATTTGACTTGGAGTACCTAACAATTCAAATTTTCAATCATTTTATAACGACATGGAACTTAGGAGAGTCTGTGTGCAGAATAAACTAAACATATATATAGCTATTAAAATAACAAAGCTTTGATGTCTGTAAGAATTCGACTTATAATAATATTTTATGATGGGATTAATTGTATCAAATTCTGCATAAGAGATTTAATTGAAGTCAAACACAAAACAAATATTCCCAATAACCTAGCTAGCTATCAAAAGTTATTAGTCAAATCAAACTGTAATAAAATTTGAAGCTATAATTTAGCGATGTACGATTTCAAACTTTTATCTTTGAATGCTTTTAATATAAATAAATCTAAAAAAATATCAGTTTGAATGAATTTGAATGAAATTCCTTGTAACTTCTGTATAGCTAACCAGTTCTACAAAAGATACAAGACACGCCATGGGAATCATCCTAGATTTCTCAATATACTTGGTAAAGATATTTATTATCTAGAAAATAAAATAGCAACAGCAAGAAATTCCAGAGAGCTAAATGACGCTACAATAGTTCTTCAAAACTCTATCATTAATGCCTGCAACAAAACCTTTAAGATCAAAAAACAGCTTTTGTTAACGAAACCAAACTGGTGGACAGAAAAATTGGAAATTAATAAAAAGAAAGTAAGAGCACTAAGAAAGAGAGCACAGAGGGCACCAGAAATTGAAAAGCAGTGGAGATACCAGATCTTCAAGAAAGAAAAAACAGAGTACAAAAAACATATTAAAAAAGCAAAAAACACGGGCTGGAGAAATTTCTGCAGTTCAGCCTCCAACCCATATGGAAAGCATTACAAAGCCGCCTTCCGGAAATCTGTTTTCCCATCTCAAATTCCATACCTGATGAACAGTGACCCAAAAGGAAGTCTGAAGGAAGCAGCGCAAACCATCTTGGACCAGATTTTCCCATCTCCTGCTATTTCAACTAACTATAATTTAAACACTTCAACGCAGCCACTTGACCCTCCATTTTCCCCCCAAGAAATTTCTATGATTATAGACAACCTTCCGTCAGGTAAAGCTCCCGGTATTGATGGAATTGACAACCTCCTTCTTAAAATTATACACAAGCGCTTTCATAATATCTTCCCAACTCTCTTTAATAAGTGCCTAGAATTAAGTTGCTTCCCAGATTCCTTGAAAATAGGAAATATTATATTATTCCAAAAACAAGGAAAAGATCAGAGACTGGCATCTTCATATAGACGCATTTCTCTCCTGCCAACAATCGGGAAGGTGCTAGAGAAATTAATGACCCAAAGGTTAACTTATCATCTTGAGACCACTAATAGCCTCAGCGAGCGTCAACATGGGTTTAGGGAAGGTAAATCTGTAGACACAGCCATCCATGAGCTGATAAACAAAATTCAAGCTGCAAGAAGAGTGGGCAAGCATGTCTTAGTGCTCTCTATTGATATAAAAGGAGCCTTTGACAACTTGCAACACAAAGAAATCCTCAAAAGTCTGGATGAAAGTCCCTGTCCTTTAAACATCAATCGCCTCTTTTACAGTCTTCTCCAAAACAGGAAAGTGACCCTAATGACTCCAGAAGGTAGGGCCATGAAAGATCAGAAGCAAGGCTGCCCTCAAGGATCATGCAGTGGTCCCGCTCTCTGGAATCTCGTAGCCAACGAAATTCTCAAGCAGGTCTGGCCAGAAAATGTACACATCCAAGCCTTTGCAGATGATTTTGTACTGGTTATCGAAGCGGACACAAAAAATAGCCTGAAAAGAGAAACTGAACTTGCAATAGCCAAATTTAATTCCTGGTGCTCAAATAATAAACTTTCCATCTCCACGGAAAAAACAACCCATATTTTATTCAGCAAAATGGCGAGAGGCCCCAGAATCATGTGGAATGGAGACATCATTAAGAGAAATAAATCTATTAAATATCTAGGAGTCCACATTGATGACCAATTAAACTGGCTAGAACACATAGAAAAACAAGGAGAAAAGGCCATTAAAATGCACCAAAACCTCAAAAGAATCGCTGGAAGCACATGGGGAATCTCTCAGAAACACAAAAGAGTTCTTTACAAGACAGTAGTTGAGAGAATGCTCGCCCATGGTTCATCAGCGTGGTGTCTAAACCCAACATATAGAATGAAGAGGAAGCTCTCCACCATTCAGAGACCATTTCTTCTCTGCATTTCAGGTGCTTACCGCACAACTTCAATAGAAGCGCTACAAACCATTCTCGGCATTCCACCCCTGCACCTGCAATTACAGTTTGAAGCCAGACTAACGACAACATATCGCCTAAGAATCCCTCTTCCACATAATATAACAGAGATACAACCAGAAGATCTAGAGAAGAAAGCAACTGGTTGGTCTACTCACCCTTCACAGCATCTCAATCCCAACCAAATTTCATTGGAAGATGAAGGAATAAATTTATCTCAAATAAATAATATCAATATCTTCACAGATGGCTCAAAAACAGAACATGGAGTTGGAGCTGCGTTTTGTGTTCTGTTTAATGATTTCTGGTCCTACCACTGGTCTGCCAAATTGAATGACAATAATACCGTTTTCCAAGCTGAACTCACTGCACTTCATGAAGCAGTAAATTATACATCTCAGTTTTCTAACAACAATACTTTTAAAATACATGTTGACAATAGAGCTAGTATCATGGCATCTTCAAATCCAAAGAGCACAAACCAAAAAGCAAGAGACATTTTTGGTGTCCTGCTTTCAAAACCAACAATAAAAATTTCATGGGTTAAAGCACACGCGGGCAATATAGGCAACGAAAAAGCAGATCAACTGGCAAAGGACGCAACGCAAAATGGGCAATTCTACATGCAAACAAAGATACCAAAACCACATATAAAAGCCCTCCTCCGGAAAAACATGCTTGAGGAATGGCAAGGATATTGGAGCAATGGTGACACAGGCAGAAAATTTTTTAATATCTTACCTTCAGTCAACCTTAATCCCACTAACTGGAACAGAGAGGAAATTATTTTCTTCTCAGAACACGGCCCTTTTCCTGCCTACCTCAAAAGGTTCAACCTGTCTGAGAGTGACCAGTGCAGTTGTGGTGGGATAGGCACCGCACTTCATTATGCTACGGAATGCATCCTTACAATCTCCTGGCATATGAAAAAACCATCACCAAGCCATGAACAGGAATGGCTGAAAAGAGTCGCCGGCAACTTCCTTTCCAGGCAAAAAATCCACAGTATAATTAAATTTATAAGTGGAAATAGAGACCTATTCTCGCCTCCATAGCACTCAACATCAAGTCTCATACCAAAAAAGACTAAGGGAAAAAACAAGCACTGCAGTCTCCTGTCACACATTTCAATCAAACAGAGATTGTCTTCATTTCCATTTCTCAAATCATTTTCCATCTGATTTTTTTTTAACTGCATCCTGATCTACTATAACATAAAAAATGTGAACACAGATTATATGTATATTTTTACAAATTTTATCTCTCAATCTGCATTATATTTCTAAGTTGGAAAAAATTATGTAAACGGTCTCATCATAATATAATTTCTTATATAATTGTAAATTTTGTAAATAGTTATTTTTGTTTCGTTTTCCTATTGTAAATATTTTGTTAATTAAATAAAATTCCCGTAACATGCCTACCAAACCGTTCAGTGACCAGAATGGTCACGGATACGGGGGTATGAGACGGCGTTCTGTTCTGTAGAACTATTTCGAAAATTGTTGTGGAATTCAGCCATAGTCAGTGCTGCGAAACAAATCTTTATGTATGTGAAAATTGCAATCAAATGTTATGTTTCTGCAAAATAATAGGTTGTTTCTTCTTTTAAGTACTAAAAGTGTTCTACAATTAAAAAAAAATATTCTAATGCATGGAAGAATCACTTTTTATTTGCATAAATAATTCATGCCTACCCCCGAAAAGAAATTTAATTACTGATTACAACAAATTAAATGTACCTATTTTTGTTATCATAATAAAAAGTAAATTGCATTATCTAAATAGTAAAACTAATCGCTAAATGTTTAACCACATGATGCTATATATTTAATGCTGACCAAACTGAATTTTACATAAACAAGCTGTAACAGTAAAATTATTCTTCAATTAATCAGCTTATTAATAATAATATATAACCATTTTGAATCAGATAAATAAATTTCAGTTTGAAATTTTCTAAGAATAAATAGCTTATTAATGAGAAAATGATTATGAAAAAAAATGTAAGGATTTAAAATTCTTACTTTTTAAGAATTACCTTTTTATTGACTTAACAAACATAAAATTTTATTGTTTACGTCCTTTAGGGCGTATTTCTAATTGCAATAATATGTCTGTATCTCCATGTGTAGAAATCAGGATCAGGTTACAATTATAATTTACAGTTTGTATATATTTTTCTGTAAACATTTAATAAACAACGTCTAGGGTAATGCTTATCAGTTTAAAAACGCATTTTTTGTAATGAAAAGTTATTAATGATACGCAGAAACCTTTTTTTCCTTTCGTACAATATTTCGTACAATAAGTAATCTATATTGTACGAAATATTTAGTAGTATTAATCATTGCTGCGTCCCTATATTGCGCTAATAACCTTGTCCATTCAATGTATATAAAACGAGGAGAGTTCTTTTCTCGAATTTCTTATATATTAACACCAAATAATGTTACACATAAATAGTGGTAAAATTGTTTATTGATTTTCTGCCTCATTTAAATAAATATTATATATTCTCATTAATAAAAAGTGCCAACAATAATCTTTTGTTGTGAATATTTGCTGAAATGACAATCATTTTGCAATCATAGAAAATATTAGTAACATAATATACCATTCATCAAATTTCATTCTATTTTATTTATTAAATAAATCATCAAATTCTATTTTATTTATTAATGAGATATATTCTGATATGGAACTTCTGCAAATACAAATTATTGAATTGCTTTTGATCCGCAAGTTATCGTTTTTATATTTATTGATAGACATATTTATAGAAATCATTTTGAAATTTCTTTTTGATTTCATGGTGGTTTGAAATGCAGATTTTTTGAGGTCAAATATTTATTTGCATATATTTGGTGCATTAAAAGAGCGACATAACGATTTTAATAAAAAAAATCACAAGAAAAAAACATTAACGAAATTTTAATAGTGTAAACTGATAAATTAGCTAAATAAACATAAATTCAAACAAGTGATTATATATAAATAATTTATATTCTGTGATTAATAATTCTTGAAAATAGTAATTGCTCAGTTTATTCTCGTGTAATAATTAATTTTTTAAAAATTTATTTAATAACACGTTTATGAAAAGTTTATCGAGAGTTCAGGAACCGAAAAATATTTGACAAATTGAAATAAATTCTTAAAAATGAATTCGAAGTGAAAGAAAGCAATCGTGCATCAGAAGAAAGAAAATTTCGACATTTTGTTTAATATCATAATAGAAATTTTGTTGATATATATAATTTAAAATTTCTTCTTTTAAAAATAATATATATATATATATATATATATATATATATATGAAAAATTCTCACAGAGTTCTAAGGTACGATAATATATTCCACCTTAATTCCTTAATTTTACTATTATCAATTACTTAAATAAAAACAAATCCAATTAAAATATAATAATACCTCATTTTTAATTTCTTAAGAGATAAATTCTGATTTTATGATCAATTTAAATAAAAAATATAATATGCATTCATTTTTTCATATAAACAATAAAATTTCTGTTAAAATCCATTTAAATATCTAATAATATCTCTGCTAATAATAACGTATGTAGAAAGTAATATTTTTATTATCTAGGTCTGTTTGCGGCTTTGAAAAGATTGGCGAAGAATCCAGTATATTGTCTAATTGTCTTAAACGCCATAATGGGCATTTTTGGATCATTTGGGCATTACATAATGCTCCCCAGGTACATGGAGAACCAGTTCAGATTGTCAGCATCAACCTCTAATTTAATATCAGGTAAGATTAGTTTCTAAGTGCTGTAAATAAGAAGATGAAGATGATGTCTGAAGGTCAAACTCAATGATAGAATAATGAAAAAAAAACTTGTTATTCTCTAACAAGCTAAATGACTTGAGACCTTTATTACTTTGCTGACTTGTCTTTCTTCATTTTGTACATTTGATGTTTTCACTTCATCATATTTTTCTAATGTGTTTTGAAAAGGTTCTTAAATCATTATAATTGTTTAAACATATTTATAAAGCTTTAAAATCATTTACTTTTTTAAAACAAAAGTAGGACAAGAATTGCATTTTGCAATTTGAATATTATTAATAATTTTCTTTGAAAATAAATACATAGCGAAGAAAGAACAATATTAACATTAAACTCAAAAGGAAAAAAAAAATTTCTTCATGAAGTTACACAATTTTACTAGATAAAATATATTTTTAGTGTTTTATAAAAGTTTGTGCTAGAGAATGAGATTTAATTTGATTTAATTGAATTTTGAATTATTATAATAACGTGTCATTTCCATAATTATTGATAAAACTTTTTTTTTACATTTTTGCTACTTGAATATACTCTAATAATAAAATACTAATAAACAACTAATATAAAAATAATTAAAAATATTTTAATATTGCTTTATAGTTAAGATTATGTTTCAAAACTAATCATATAATATTACGGATAAAATAAAATGGTATTTTTAATATTTCTCTTTGAAAACTCATCATTGTGTTTTTATCCAGCTTTCAAATTCATTTATTATTTTTCCTTTTCGGTTTTTACATCCATTGAAAATTATTATAATTCTTTTATTTTTCTCTGAATACCCACACAAGTTTGCTGATCTATACGAATTTATTGTGAAACAATATTCAGTTTTATAGTAAAATACTTTTTCATTAAAGTCTCTAATAATTTCATTTGATTCTAATAGAGAGTTCGTTATTAAATTGTGTTCATAAAATTAAATACAGATATTTGGCTTTGTTCCAAAATCATCATTTATCAATATAAATAAATAAATAAGGATTTGGAACAATTTATTTTTTAAATTTCATTAACAAAATGTATTAAAAAATATAATTTTTTTGGGGAGAAAAATCACTTTTTTTTGGGCGAACTTTTAAAAAATTCGTTGATTTAAAAAAATATGAAAAGATAAAACTGGCAATTTTCCATATATTTCAGTTAGTTATTTTCCTATCGCCATTTGTTTTGTATTACAAAATGCTTTTTCATAACTCTTGTTAAAACATTTCATTTCCACTATTTCACAAATATTATCTTGCGTTTTTGCCTTTTTATTCATTCGAAAAATTGAATAAAGTTATTCATTTTTAAATTAAAAAAATCATAAAAGTTATTTGCTTTTTATCATTTATGTAATTAAATTTGCATTATATGTACTTAGAAAAATATGGACGAAGCCTTGAGGGGTTGCAGCAGGGTTGTCACAAATTCTTTCCCAGATTGCATAATTTTCCATAAAAAAACTGTTGTAACTTGGCATATTGTTGCTTTGATGTATTGTAAAAATGTTTATATATTTTATTTAATACATCCTCTAAAAATCAGCAAATTTCAATGTGAACACTCTTGGTATCCCGAAGAATGTCAAGATAGTATTTCCACTCTCATCTAATATTGTTCAAAGTTTCAGCTGTCATAGTAGATATCACACAATATCTATTGACAGCTGTCACAGTATCTGTGATTGTAATTCTGAATGTATCAATATATTCAACTAGAATTACTATAATTACATTCCTTTATGCCCCCCCCCAAAAAAAACTGACATTGAATAGTAATGGTCGATTTTAATTTATGGAACATGAAAACAAATTGAACTCTTTAATTCCGTGATGCCATTTTGATAACCATCGAATATAATATGTTTGATTGCTAACTTGCACTACTAATTCAAAAATAATAAATATATTATATTCATTAATTCGGCATTAGTATCTCTATCTTTTTGATTAAAAAAATTAAGAACACAATTACTCAATAATTTTTTTACAGTGGTTCTTTTGTAATAATGTTTGTGTGATTTTGTCAATTCCAGTAAGAAATATTGTGATTTGTAATTTTCTTTCTAAATATTTAAAATATTTCTAACAATTCTATATCAATGAATTAAATATTTCAAACAATTTTATACTATAAAATAGATTTCGAGCAAATGCATATTGTTTAAATTCATATTTTGTCAAAGCTATATTATTTACCAGTTTTATGTTAGAAAATATGAGCATAGTTCTCCTTTTAAAATCCAAAATAAATCAATAGAACACATAAGTTATAAAATAAATTTGTTTCGCCATAAGCACGTCGAACCATATATATAAAATTTTAAAAGAAGGCATTTTTGTTTTTCGAAAAAAGACAATATGATCCTCATACCACAATCAAATTTCTGAAATAACACGTGTGAAAAGTAACCAAAAATACAATTCATTTCTTATAATCCATATGAAAAATAAACACAAAAGAAATCTTTTCAAATAAAGCAATTTACAATTACTCATATAATAAGATTTCAAGAAAATACACTCCTGCTACTCATATGAAATTCATGTCTGAGGAATTAATTTTGACTTTTATGAACCACAGCGTTTTATTCAGTTCTCTTTCTGAAATAAAAAAATAGTAAATTACATAAATATATGAAGTATTAATTAATAATATATTTTCGAACAATTAAAAACTTTTAAACAAGGATTGAACTGAAACTAATTGAAATTCAAATTTACTGTAGATTTTGACACAATAAATGAGCTACAAACATTTTAGTGTCTGATTATTTAAAAAAAAAAAATTGCATCTGTATTTCGAAACTGTAAAATGTTTTTAATAAAAATATTTTTCAAGGTCCGCCTTCAATTGGAGCTGTAATGATATCCATGACTATTGGAGGCTACTTGATATGGAAATTTAAGCCAGGTGCCAAATTCCTGGCTGGGGCATTATGTGCCTCAGAGTTGATGCAAACATGTGCGTACCTTATTTTAATGATTCCTAGATGTCAAAGAGTAGAAATGACTAGCTATGGATTTAATAACGATGGGTAAGATTATTATTGAAACTATATCTTTTAAGTGTACTGAAATCACTTGAATTAATAATATATATTATTGTATTTTAAAGGATTTGAATATGTTATTATCATGTTTTAAATCAAATATATAAAGAAAGGATCTAAAATGGGGATAGTTATTTATATTTTATATTGTTTTATAAATTATTTTATTCTTTTTAATCTTGAAAACTTGAAAAGTAAATTATTTGAATTAGAATAAACTTTAGAACCAACAGTTAGTCAAAACATCATAGTATAATTTTTTCATGCTTGATTTTCTTATCGTTTTCCCTCTTTAAAATTTATTCATAATTCTTATAACAGCAATAATATTCGCATAAAATATGTTTGATAGGACTCCAAAGTATATATGGATAAATATATTAACTGAAATAATAAAAGGAAAATGTACTTAAAAATATTTTGAAAAATTTATTAATTAACGAGAGCTCTTCACTTAAATAAAATTAATATTGATGAAATTTTTTTTAAAAAATCTTAGAATGGTGAAAAAATAATTATGATACATTATAATGACCGAAAGCGTTGAAAAAGTTTTAAAATTTTAAATAGAAAATCAATAATGCATGATACATAATGCATCTATAAAAAATTAAAATTTTAAATAGAAACTAATGTTAAAATCATTATCTTTCTGGAAGTATCTGACAGTCAGATATGTGAGCTTTCTAATGTTGTGCCCAGTTGAGCATTTTGCATGATTTTTAATCAAGCATATTGCATCACGCATGTTATAATTTACATATGGAATGCTAGCCTACAATAGTTATCCTTTTAAAATTCCAAGATGTATCTGATTGTTAGATGGGATTTTTTTTATTTAACTTCTTTTAAAATGTAAGAATTAAATTATCAGTTGTTAAAAATATAGTGTATAGTTACATTTAATAATATTCCCGAATGACATATCAGATGTACACGCGATTATGAATTCATTCCTACATCATCATTTTACATTAATTAAAATATAAAAAAGTGAGTAAACATATGGAAAATATACATTTTTATGATCCTCTTTCTTAATAAATTTGGGAATTTAAGAGCTGATATTTTAAATAATTAATTGGAATTTTAATGACATTCATAATGTATTATGATTTTAACCAATGTTAAAACTTTGCAGTATTTTTCGTGGCATAGTTTTCTTATTTTATTCCCTACTTATCTTTAATATTACCTTTTTTTCCTACTGCTTGATTTTGATTATTTCTGGTAATAATTCAGTAAACTTTTATTTAAATTATTTTAATTTCAATTAGCTATTTTAATTAAAAAATAATTCGATTATTTCAATTTGATTGTTATGTTTTGAAATTTAATTTTATTTCGACAATCAAAATTTATGCCTGATAATTGCCGTAATAATTTTCACACAAATAATACTTAAAATGGAAGGAATATCAACATGCCTGAAAATAAAAGCAATCATGGATCTTTTTTTAAAAAAAATTCCCTTCGTTTTAAAAATATTCCTGATTGATTTGAAATTTCAAAAATTGAAGAAAAAATATTTGGGAAGACCATTATAGGCACAAAATGCTTGAAAATATCATTACGACACCGTAAAAACTTTGTATGGCGTTCAGAATATCGAACTATATTGTGAATATATACTACAATAACTTGTGCTAATAGGGTTAAAATAAGATTTTGTCAAAAATTTGATAATGGTCCACATTATTTGTGAAAAAATCACAATCCCTTCTCTTTAAATGGTTGTGTGTTTTAAGTTACTGCGTTTAAATTCGCAAGAAAATGGAGGCAAAAATTGCAAAATAAAAATCGAGTTTTTTGAAGATTACAATATTTATTCTATGTACTTCGCATTTTAACTATTCTTATGCGTGTTTGAGAATAAATTCCACCAGAGATCATAGCACGTGATGAAAGAGAAGAACTGTTATCCATCGCATCATAATTCAAAACATGTTGCAGCACAAGACTGAAAAATATCCTCAAAAGTCAGGTGGATTTGTTAAAGTGATTGTAGCAGAAATAACTTGTAAACAATCTTATATAAGCAAAGTTGTGAATTTTATAAATGAGATCACTTATATAATTACAGAAATTTATGTGAAAATACTATATTCGACACTTAAATTTGGATTGCTCAAAATTTAAAGTTGAAAAGCATACTTTTAAATTCTATATTTACAATGGTTTTCACGCTGTGCATGCGATTAAAAATCGATGATGTTATAAATTTTCAAGTTATTTGAACGTCATTAAATATTTGCTTGTTTTTGTATTTCTTAATTCTAAGTGTGTGGAAATGTAAAGGATACAAATAATTTCTTTCAAAAAGTATTTATAAATTTTTATTAATAACCTTAAAAGTAAAACTTTTATTTGTAATTTATAATATTTAGCATGCTCAGCAATTTTGCGGAACTTTAAACCATATCCTTTTAAAATCCTACTTTTAAAAGCCCCGGCAAAATTATCCAAATTCAAATTTCTTAAAAATATATAACATTTACTTTTCAAGATTATGTGAAAATCCATGGAAAACATATTTTTTTATGTTCGTACAATATTCCACTACGGCTTTCAGGTGTCGAATATGTTGTACATATTTAATTCCTTTTGTATTTAGATTAGGAATACTCTCAGCAAAACCACGAGAGTGTCAGTGATGGTTTTTCTATTAGATAAAATGGATTTCGTAGAAGGATAAGATGGGAATTAGTATTATCCGCCTTGCTGCAGGTTTAAGCTATCCAGATTAACTCAAAAGTAAACATATGCAATCTGATCCACAAATGGAAGCATTAATCGAAAATTAAGCAAACATAGAACTTTTTTTGAGACATTTAATATAATTTTAAAATGTATATTTTGTATATCGTTAAATTAATAAAAAATACAGTTGTTTCTTAAATACGTTTCTTAATATAATTCAACATTTGAATTATTTAGTCTTGGAAGGACCTTAAGATAATTTAGACTATATTTTTTATGTACTCTTTTATATTTTATGTATAACACGTCAGACTGAATCAAAATACAAATATATACAATTTTTTAATCTTATTTAAAATAAATTACTTCCGCAATCTTTCCATGTGAAAGCAATAATAGCATTCAAATTATTCCTGCTTGGTTTATATTAGTGCATTTAAGTAAAGACCTTTTACTTTCCATTATTTCCTCTTTTGAAACATTCTTGATATCTGTTGTTCTTATTTTACTTTTGGAAAATGTTTACGTTATCACTAAATTATTTTTTAACTTTGTAATACTGCAGGTATAGGCAAAGCATATTAACGCTTAAAGGGCCATTTAGCTGGTGAATAAAGTCAATTAAATCATTATTGATTTAATTAGTCATTAATTTTAATAAACATTTATTATTTATTTGGCATTCGCAGAGCATAACTGTAAGAAAGTAATTCATTGGTGAGCATTATGTGAACCAATAAAGTTGATGCAATTTAACAAAAGAATGGATATCTGATTTACGAAAATGAATACTTTTGTGACTTTTCTTTCATTTATGGCATCAAAAAATGAATGCTGCTTTGGAAATTAGAAATTTTACAGCAAACTTTTGATCATCGCCCATTTATGTATATCGTTCATTTTTGAGGTATTGCATTTATATGCTTGCAATTGTGCAGATATGATGATGATCAACTCTTTGACGGATTTGGTTCAAAATTCAATACCTACATGCCTACATTTACCTAAATGCCTACATTTACCTACATGCCTACATTTAATACCTACATGCCTACATTTAATACCTACATGCTGTTACATGCTACCTAGATGCTAAAATTTTCTATGGATTTTAATCAAAAAGACTGTTTTGTTTTCGTTATTACTTGCTCTTTTGTGCTCAAACCGAAATATCGATGGACTTCCTAATCCGATGGAAAATTTGTTAAATATCTAGAAATTTGGTGAAACGATCAGGCATGGAATTTCATCAATCAAATAAGAATTTTGAATTATTTCGCGTTCACGAGCAATCAAATATAATTCCAAAAATTCAATTTTTGGAATCATAGAGTGTTTTTACGTCATCGAAATTTTACAGTTTGTATTAGTCTTGTATGAAAAAAAAAAGGGAAAGCCAAATACACATTTTGTTTTCTGGTACTTGCGTACTAACATAGTCCTAGTGATTAATCGCCGGTAAAATTTTAAAAGTTGGCGCTGTAATAGGTTATGTCGTTACTATTATTCGGCTATGGCATATGGTTAATTATGCAATAGTACATTTATTACATATTATGCGAGAAAATGTCCAAAAGACCGCCCTCACTGCCTTTTTGTAAATTGAACATGTATGAATAAATTAATCACTTACCATTACCATAATTAAAAAAATAATTTAGTCTGGTTACTACCATAATTAACAAAAGTTTGAAAAGAATACTTCTGAATACATTGGGCTTTATGCTGTCTTAAATTCTTAACTTTTATTTCTAGTTTATAGAATTAAATGTAAAGATGCTTATTTTACTAAAAGTTAATAATTTTGTCCAAAATTATTATAAACAGTACTGAATTAAATTAAAAGTGACATTTTAGTACTTTATTATTAAAAAACACATAAATAACATATATCCCTTAAAGAATTTACTTATTCCAAACCTCTGCTACGATTGTTTAAAGAAAAATAGATTTTTTTAACTGCTTTATTTACTTATGTAGAGAAGAATTGTAAAAGGGTTCATTAGCAATTCAGAGTTCATTTAACAATCGTTAAACGTGGTATATTTTAGCATACAAATGGATATCACATGCAGTTCATAAAATTATTTTATTGAAAAAAGATTTCGCAAGAGCGGCGAAACTTAAATATGTTTTTTTTTTCATGTCCATATATGAAACCTCTTTAGAAGCACTAATCGTTTTTAGTACGTCATAAAGTGACGTAATCAAGAAGTTGCAGCAGTGATTGATAGCTTGTTTTCCGTGGGAATTTCCTGACGATCGCTTCCCGTGTTATGGTGATGCTTTTAAAATTTTTCGGAGTATAAAAACATGAAATTTGAAATGGAATGTGTAAGAATGCTTGAGATAAATATATTTTTAATGAATTAATACGGAGTAGTTATGATCTTACAAATTTATTATTGTTATACAAAATGTTAGCATTTATTTTCTGTTAATGTATATATTTCAAATAATTCTTTTTAGCATATGGCAGGAAATATCATGCTGTGTTGCTTTTATTCAATATTTTTTCTTGCATAATTTTATTTTGTCACTTAATGTTTTTTTTACTTACATTCAGAATTCAATTTTTATTTCGATTAGTTTAATTTGGAAATTTCTCGAATTTTTGGGGTATTTTTTAAATTGTTGTTTATCGAACAATACTCTGTTTTTTTGTGGAATTGTTTTGATTTTCTTTTTTAATGAAAAATTATTATTTGATTATTAAAAAGTTCAAAATTTCGAAATATTATATGATCTTGACTTACTTTTAACCTTTACGCGGCAGTATTACTAATGTGACATTCGTGGAATCTGCATTAAAACTACTTGAATATCTAACATATTATCAGACTTGGTTCTTGGTATTCCAGTCCTCTCTTAAATGGTTTGTTGCTGGAAATGACATAATAATATAAACTAATATGAATTCACATTCACAAAAAAATAATTGTGCATGCTTGCTTAGATCTTTCGTAACAGTTTCTTATGCAGTGTAGTGATGTCATTATTTTTTCCTCTCATAAAATTCATATGGATATGAAAACTAAATCGGCGCTGTACACTTTGTACATAGGTGAACATGAAATAACTTTTCCAGATTAAGCAATGACTCTTTGTGAGAATCGAAGCATTTCTCTTACATAACAATATAGTTTTATCGCTTAATTTTCTACATGAATATAGAGCTCTAGTTGATTTTTTTTGTCATTAATAATTTGAGCGGTTATTATAGACACATTTTAGCCACTAACAGTTTCAGATATCTTCATCTTAACCGAAGTTTGTAAATGCGATTGTGATCTAACTAATATATAGAACCAAGAACTATATCAAGAATATATAAAACCAAGAACTAAATATATAAGCTGTCAATAGAAGGTCAAAGACAAACAAAACTCGATATTTCAGCATACAAATAACGAACACTGGAAGCTGGCCGGCCATCCATCTTGTAGCTCCGATTTTGTATTCAATGACTTCTACCTATTCTTGTCAATAAAGAAATTCCTGCCCGGTCTTCACTTTCTCACAGGCAAAGATTTGTAAATTTTAACATGCTGGCCCTATTCTCAGGTGGATGCCACTGGAATATAAAAATTCATACCCTCTTTGAAAAATGTTACAATGCCTGTGTTATGTTGAGGAATAGCCGAAATATTGCTGTAACTTTTGCATTGAATCTTTTCAAGTAATTATGTTTTATTTCCTTTTACGGGTCGCGGGACCTTACTTTCCTGTTGACAAGCCAAGATTTGTGGGTGAGGCCAAGAACTGCCCTAAAATAACTTACGCTGATTGGAGACTTTTGTAGCCAAAGTTTGTCATTGAAATAAAACTTAATTTTCATCTGAACTGTAGGGGAGAGGTGCAGAAAAAGTACGGAAAAAAAAAATTCCAAGAAGATAGTATTTTGGTACGGTTGGAACTGAAAGTGTGTCATTCATTGCCATGAACACGTACAAAAAATGGAATTTGTAATATTTTTAACGTTTAAATGCAAAAATTGCACATACATAGACGAATTACCGTATGCAATTTAAAAAAAAATCATCTTTTGTTAATCAACATGAAAGTCCTTTGACTCATATGAAACATTTTCCATTTACTGACCTTCCTTTCGTGACGATATTTGCTACTTTAGCGATTTTCGAAACTATTTATTTTTCCCAGAGCTCCTCATGCCTCTAGTAGATCTGTTTTCATTATAATTATTAGTTGCAGCTATAGATGTATCTAAGCAAAGAAAATTGTTTAATGAACACCTTGCATGTATGCGCACAAATCTATATATAACTGATAGAGTTCTCTATTGTTCGTCTTTTTTATTTAAAAAAAATATTTCTTACTACATCACAGCTATAACATAATTAATAGCAGCAATTAATTTATAGCATCGATGACGCAATTAAATGATCGAAAATGCACCTGATATCGCAGTACAACTAAAAGATGAAATTAATATTAATTTGAAAAAAAATCATTAAAATACTAGAAAATCTTGGAAATAAAAATTGTACATTAAAAAAAAAAATTGAAGGGATGCAAAAATGGCTTTTGTGAAAATATATACTTCACTGCTATTGAGATAAATATAAGTTAAAAGAAATATTCAATTTGCGGACTCTTAATACTCAAGAGTTAACTGCTTGCCAAATTTGATAGTTCTTACTGCTCTGTAGACAGTTCTATAAATAAATATTTAATAACGTATAAACATGATTACGCTAATAAAATAGGAAGATATAAAATAAAGTGCAATATTATCAAGCGCTAAAACGTGTGAAAATTGTTACAATTAACATGCAAAAAACAAATAGAACAGAATAGTAACGAAGTAAAAAATATTAATAGAATAGTAAATAGGTAGACACAAATATACAACAATAAAGAAAGAGAAAATATTAAGAGAATAACAAATTGAGAGAGATAGAGGAATACAATAGTTATAAAAATAGCAAATTTATATATAATAAGCAGTCATACTTTATTAGCACAAAATGCCTACAATATTGTTAAGATAGCTTTTCGACATTTTGAAGGATTTAAGATGTCGAACATAATAGAAAGTAAATAAAAATAAAATAAAAACAGAAAAGCATAAAGCTTGACCTACTATTTCTCGATTTCTAAATCAAAATAGTCCATAAACAAACAAAATTTCTTTAAATTAATGATTCTTTCTAGCTTTGCAATATTATTATCACTTAATTTTTGATTTCATAAATTTTTTATAAATAGCATAGTTTAGTTTAATAATATAAATGCATTTGTATAATCGAAACCCAATAATTATTATTGTTTGTCTAAAGTAGAAATCTTTTAGTTTCTAGTGGATTACAACTTCTTTGTATTCAAAATTTTCATGAGTGACGTGTGAAATAACCAGTGAACGAGTTTCTTTTATCATGCATAAGCAACAGGATTTAATGAAACACAATGCATTTGGTGACATCTCTCCAATGAACATCAAATTAGTACAACTAGTATCACTGGAATATTGTGAAAATATCATAAACTATAAAATTTAAAAATTAAAAAAAAAAACGAATCGGAAAGCCTTGAAGATCTATAAATTTAATATTTTGAAAAAAAAATGGTTTACTATGATTGCATAAATTGCTTTCATTTCATACTTCTTTAATGGTATAAAATTGTCTGATTTCATAAGAGCAATTGCTTTAATACTGTGACGTCATATTACGAAGGACATATTCATTATTCTTCCTTGCGAAGAAAAAATTGCATCGTAGTGCACTGAACTGCAAAGTGCTTTCAATTGTAATTTACGACTTTTAGTAAGCATATGTTTTTTGCTTACAGTGAATGATGTAGAAAGTTTTATCTAATATTTCGGAATAAATCTTTATCATCAAAAATGTACATTGTACTCTCATCACTATCAAGAAGATGTGGTAAAAAAGAAGCTTCAAAATGAACTTTCACTAGAACTTTCGATTTACATAAGTTGTTATTAGAAAGCTACAGTTTTTTTAAATAAAAACTAATTGTGAAAGAAGAAATTTTTTCTAGAAGTAAATGGAATCAAATAAATCACTAAAAAAATCACTTTTGTGGAACATTTAATAAGTAATAGTAACCTTAATCTGATATTATGTTTGTTCATTATATGTTATTTTTGACTATTGTTGTAAACAAATCAGATTATATGATATATAAAAATAACCTGTAGATCAGAACAGTTTTCTTTATTTGATTTAATTCCTATATTTAACATTTATTTATAATTTACATAAAATTGAATCTCGTTAATGATCTCAATTGAGGGTTATTTTGGGAATGAGGCTTATATTGCGAACATTCTGAAAAATAATACTGATTTATTTTCAATTAGGAAAAACACGATAAAGAACTAAAATTTAGAAAAGAATTAATTTAATTAAATGTAGAAAATAATTAATTAATATAATTTAAAATTATATAAGTTTAAGGAAGGAAGTGAGACTCTAATAGAAATATTCTATAAATTTGAATTTTTATAAAGTTTTTAATTTTTAAAGAATAGTTAATGCTTTTTTATAACATTTAACGAGACAATTTCTGTAATGAATACTTCCAACATCTTTCGCTTTTATGATTTCGTTTTGAGTCCAACAATTAACCATGATTAGTAAATAAATATTAATTATTATTAAAACAGTCATTTATATATTTTTTTGTACACTAAAAGGTTTCACTTCCATATTTATATTATTTTCGGATTGTATTTCATGATTTCTGTTATAAATATAAGGAATCTTATAATAATTTTTGCCAGACTTGCTACTAGGTGGCTCCCCTGATACGGAATCAAAGTTTAGTTAAAACTATTTGTCGATTATTATCTAAACCTTAAAACTAATAAATTATTGAATCAACATCAGAAAGCAGAATCATACAACATTTCTGAAACAAGAATCATAACAAATCTGCCTGTATGTGGCTGTTTGATTTCAAGTGAATTCAATAACTCTAAAACATATAGAAATATGTAGATAACATTTGATACTCAAGTTTACACCATTTCTGAAATATATAATTCATATTTCATTCTTTTGAATATGAAATTTAGAGATTTAAAAGAAAACAAAGAAGGTAAGAAATAGTAGTCAAATTCAACATTGAAAACAGTTTTCACCATTGAAGCTTTATTAAACCAGCTAGAGCGGTTTTTGCGAAACTTTCTCTTATGTCTTCTAATTAAGGTATCCTCATCCGGTATAAAATTATGGATCTTGGACAAGGCCGTAATTACATTTCAGGACATTAGCAAACAAAAGTTATAAAATATAGATATTTGGCATGGTTTTACTGCATTCATCATGCCAGTATGTATTTTGAACACCTTTTTGTCTCTTGAATAAAACGAAAATTTAACACATAACTACAGTTGCAGTCAAAATCTCACATATCGATTTTCATCGATTTAAATAATTTCATTTATAAGTTATTGAGTTTAGATGTTTTCGAAAATATAAATTGACAGACGATGAATCCTTTCACAGATTTTATTAAAAAGTTATTAGGAATCATTGGTATAGGTGCTAAACTTGAGTATCAAATGTTATCTACATATTTCTTTATGTTTTGGAGCTATTGAATTTACTTGTAATCAAACAGTCATATACAGACAGATTTGTTATGAATGAATTTCATTCAAAATTTGATACAAATATACAAATTTCGTCTTTAGTTCATATACTAAATTTGAACCAAGCGTCTTAAAGCGTTTTGAGTTTATTCGTGCTCACGACAGACATTATACCAAAAATGTGTTTTTCGGATTGAAAGAGTTTGAAGCGTGGAGTTTGTCCAACTCTCGAATTCGAATTTTTAGCGATTACAATATCTTTTCTATATTTCATCCAAAAAAAGTGAAATAGGGGATAAAGCTGTTGAAATTATTTATATTTAATTTATTAGTTAAGATGCTTCATGTATATCTAGATTAAGCGAATAAGCGGCCTTTTAATAAAAGTAGTCTAGCATCCGCAATTTAACTCGATGGAATAAATATAAATTGCTATTTTTTTCTTTAAAAAGAATTGTATAAATATAAAGTGCTTTCAATTACATAATAAAAGGTTAAAATATTTAATATTTTCTTTCCTTTGCTTATGATAGACATAAATTGTATGTTAAAATATATTACTTAGTTTCGAGACCATTGTGTATTTGGGTTTGGTACACATTAAATTCATCTGTCTAGATCCTAATCAATTTGATGTGACATATCATTTATTTTTATTCAAAATTAGGAGGCCAGTTCCTAAATAGCGTTATTGTAAACTGAGAAAGTAATGATAAAGTAAACAGTCAAATTAAATCATATGGCATTGTAAGTTATGTGATTGCTTATAACTTTTGAAAATGCTTACTATTTTGAGACTATTAGAATAGGGAAGCATTTAGATTCAAAACTTGAATGAATTTGAATTAATTCCCATTGATTCTGCGCTTTTAATTAAAATATTTAGTTCATATTTTTTTATTAAAATTAACTTTATATTTTGTTCGCAGCCTCTTTTTAAAAATTTGGTGATTTTGGTGATTTAAAATTTGGTGAAAAAATCGGAAATTTGATATCTAGTCTCAACTGGATGTAAATTTGCAACAACGAATCAATAACGTTTTATAGATATCGGATAAACATTGAAAATTGTAACAAAGCATAGACATTTTGCAATTTAATAAATTTAAAGAAACTTTTTTAAGAACCAGTTTTAAAAGAGTTTAAATATGATTTAATTTTTCTAAAATTATGCGAAAATAACTTTAAAGATTCATTGCATATTGCATAATTATAGCAATTGGATACAAATACGATTTTTTCAATTTAAAAGCATTTTGGGTTTATTTACTATTGTTGCTTGGAAATAAAGAAAAAGTTACTTGAATGAAAAATGATAAAGTTTTGAATTATATTTTTTAAGGTTGCATGAAATGGTAATTGAGTAAAAGAATCTTTCGTTTCTAAAACAGAACGGATAAATTTAATTGAAGACTTGATTTTTGTATTTATTTTTACCACTCTAAAAATTAGTCCAAACGAAAATAAGACTAAGTACTAGGGATTAAAGAACTGCTGAAAGAAAAATCTCATTATAAATATTTGTTTTCTTTTTTAGTGATGGATGTTATATTGAAAATAAGAAGTTATTTTTCAAATTTGTTACTCGAACGTGATTACAAAAACCAGAATATTACTTTAACTGATTCTATCGTTAAAACCATCGTTCATGGAATTTTCCTCAACATTTCATATATTGATATACTTATACAAGTGAAAACTATAGGAACTAAAGGACAAATGAAGAAAAGTGTAATTTCTTTGAATTTATCTATTGAATTTAACTATTGTGTATTTTAAAGGAAAAATACAAAACAGTTGATTTTTTTCAGATTCTTTCCTCTTTTGAAAACGGTTGTCTCGTATATCCAAAATAAATGCAATTTATTGCCGATAGTTTTTGTTTTATTTATTCTTGATTTAGATTTCAACCCTATAGAAATAAGAACAAATGTTTTCCCTAATTGAAATGTATTGACTGTTACTTTCGCTTGATGCGGTCAATATTTTCATTAAATAACGGACAATGGTGATAGAATGTCTCTTTATATGGCGAACTAAAACTATAGGCGGAAAAGGAGAATACTATATTTTACAAACAAGAAAATTATTTATTTTTTTCGAAACAGAATTTCTCGATAAAAATAAATTTCCTTATTTAAATAAAAAAATTTTAAAGCAAAAAAAGTATGTTTTTATATTTTAAAAATGTTAAATTAATCCTAACGAAGTAAAAAAAAATGTTGGAGAAGGGACATGATTATCAAATGTGATAACATTCAAACATTTTTTATTAGCTATTTTTTTTTCGTGTATTAACACGCTTTATTTGAATTTTATAACGTTTATTATTTATTATCGAGATATATGCCGTTAAATACATTTGTTTTGTTACTTTATTTTATGTGATCGTTTAAAAATATATAAAACGGTCCTTCCCATATTTCGACCTATTTCATATGAACATTTTTTTAGAAAATATGAATTAAATAAATTTTGTGCTATCTTCATTCAAAGGAATGAAATTAAATAATGTTTTGTCTTTTATTTTTGTGGTTTTGCTATAGATTGATTCTACAAGATGAATGCAATAGTAACTGTAACTGTACCACCAACGCTTTCTCGCCTGTTTGCGGTCCAGATGGAGCAACTATGTTCTTCTCACCCTGCCATGCTGGTTGTAGTCAGAAAGTGAATGGGGTAGGAATATATAAATACCTTATCAAATAATTTTTCCTATTAATTCAATAATATAAAGTTTTTTTCATTCATTCTGTATTTTTAAATTTTAATGTAATGATAGTTTAAAATTTTAATAAATATAGTTATTTTTATTAACTATTCGAAACCTGAGAAATTCTGAAATTTTAAAATTATTTCTAACAATACTAACTATAATGCAGATCTTGCCTATTACGTATATGCATCCAGCAGCAAGCACTACTTTTAAAAGTTCCTTAATAATTTTAAAAAAAATATTTGTTTAGTGCAGCTGAATTATTTAATCGCTTCCAAATTAATCGATTAAAATGATTCATTGGCTATTTATTTGTATTCAGATCATATTAATATTTAGATATCATCAAATCCTCTTGAATTATAATTTTTAGAAGAAATTGATTTTAATGTAGATTCCAAATAACATCAAAGGCTTATTATGTTTATTTTCAAGAGTTCAAAGCATATTGAAAATAAATTTTTCAACTTTTTCAAACATGTTAATTGAAAAAAAAATTCAAATAGAGAATAGAAATTAAAAAAATATTTCTTGCTGACCTTTATTATATATATATTGACATATAAGGGCATTTTTTGTTAATTTTTTATGGCCAATAAGCTATTTTGTCTTTTAAGAAACATTTTATACTATATCTCTAGACATTAAAAGTCATTATGAACTAATAATTATATTATGCCACTAGAAATATTCATAAATCAGGGGCGATACGAGAAAAATTTACACTTCCCATACCAATATGTGCTTATATGTTCACATGAGTAGTCAAACACAACAAAATAGCTTGCTACAACATTTCGTAACAATTATAAATGGTTTAACATCGTTTATTGCTTTGGTTCATGTCTTGATGATCATTACGTTAGTGAAAACAAATGCGATACAGACCAATACATTATGTACATTAAATATAAAATTATTAATAAAAATATAATATCATTAATATTTATTAAAAATGTAATATTAAGATGATACATCTCTAATGAATAAGGTAGGAATGAGTGATTGAAATATATGAAAGAGATGGATCGAGAAACATTAAAATTTTAGTCACATGATCCAGGTTCTCAACGAGATTTTGGCTTAAAAGCCAGGAATGTCATTAGTAGATTATATTACATATTATAGGATTTAATCAACTATAAGGAAAAGCATATTGAAATGAATAAAACAATTGAAGTACTAATTATTGTGAAATCAACTTTGATGGAATTAGTTGCAAATATAACTCTAATGCCGAAGAGAAATGCTGTAGGTATAAAAAAAGAATTAATTAGTAAATCACTATTCAAATGCCTACGTCCTGGTATAGGGGTAGCGCGTCTTCCCCGTGATATGGGATCCTGGGTTCGAGTCCCGGTTTGGGCATGGTTGCTCTTCCTCTGTTCTTCTGTGAGATGTGTGAATGTGCCCGCCTGTAAAAAGGGATTGTGCAAGCGAATGCGTGATGCGTGAGTAGCAATGTCGTACTCTTGGCCCTAGTTGGCGCTACTATAAAAACAAGAGACGCTCACCCACCGGCTTAAAACCGCTGTCTTAGTAACAGCGGGCTTATCCATGGCAAGTATCATAAGAAACAACAATTATTCAAATTATTGAAATACTACCAAGATAAAATAATGCCATTTCTATATACCTCTGCTGCAAATGTTAACCAAAGGCGGACTAAAATGCTGTACGATTAAAACTAGGCTTAATTTGTAATTAATTTTATTAAAATGCAAACAATATTTAATTAATAAAATAATACTATCATTTTTATATACTATTATTTTTTTCTCCTTCTAATAAGGTCTTAGAAAAATATTGGGAAACCCAGGAACCTTACTTGCAATTGATAAAAATAAGAAAATAATTATTTCAGAACAATTTGAAAAAAACCCACTCCATTCCCCATGCATGTTAACTCATTATGAAATGTTGAATAATAAGTAGATTTAAAGAAAAAAAAATTATGTTTGCATGTATTTTCCTCTTTCTTCCTTGTGAATAGCAACAATTTTTGTCACGTTAATACTCAATGTAACTTTACAGCCTAAAAAGACAAACATCTTAATAATTTCACATACTGTGTGTCAAACCATTGTCTTTCCGGCGACACTTAAATTACACTAGTATGAACGCTTTTTAAAAATGCTGCGAAGAGGATGTTACAATGAGTGATTTAATACAAGAACTAGTGAGAGACATTGCATGCGTTTTTTCTACACATGTTTAATTTTCTTTTACTTTTCACGAGATTTGAGTAATTTTTGTGGTAAAGGAGTTATGCAACAAAGTATTAACTTATCTCAGCAGTCTAACTTATCAGCAAGGACATTTCATTCACGCAAATCCCTACAGTGTAATTATTATTTTTAAATATAAGAAGTTACGCTTTCGTGAATTTTCATACAAATGAAAAAGTTTCGGTAACAAAAGAGTTCCTCTTTGTTTCATCTTCAGCTTGAAGTGATGGAAAAAATTTTCAAGGTTACCTATTGCCTCAGTTTCTTTGTTTTGAAGATTGGTAGTATTTAAGTTTCAGTAGTTTTATGTACAATGATTTATAATTGGATTGCGACAGTGTCTTTGGTACTTATTCCTATGGTCTAACTATAATTGCTATAACAGGAACAATGAAGAGACATTATATAGCTCTGAAAGAAGAACATTCATTTCGCATTTATTTTGAATTGAAAATATAGTACACTTATTATGAAAAAAAAAAATTAGTAACTAAAACTTTTTTTTTTCAAAATTTCAAAAATTTTCAAAAGAAAAAAAAATTTAAAAAATATGCAATTTCTAATATAAAGTCTCAATAAATCTACGAACTTGTTCTGTTAGATAGAAATAAGCCGATTTAGCTATATAAAATGCAAATATGAAGAAGTTAATTAATTGATGAATTTTAAAATATTCATTTTCAGATATTTTTTTTATTTAATACTAAGAGAGTGCAAAAGCCCGTTGAATGAAACCATACTGGTGGTAATTCCGAACTAAAACCTTAAAAACAAGACAACATGTTCAAAAAAATTTTTTTTTCAAATTCAACTTAGTAATCTCGAGTTATTGAAAACATGGAGTTAAGATTTTATGGATTATGCGACGTTTTTTGTTTTGAGCCAAATATTTTTTATTTTCTTTAACATTTTGACAGCAGTAAAAAAAGTAAAAGTAAAAGAAAATGTAAATAATGAACCTTTTTCCCATTACTTTAAAGTACAGAATAATTTCAAAAAATAAAGGTTATGAAGAATTGAATATATGATTATGTTTATGAATTTGGAATGTTATAGAATTCATGACAATTTGTATTAAAAAAAGAAAACATGAATGTTATAGCAATTATTTTCGCCAGTGAATATTCCGAGCCTGAAAGTTTTTCTAATAGACCGTGTACATATTTACAAATTCATTAAGACATTTTGACAACTAATTCATACAGAATTAAGAAGATATCATCATAAAATCTAAAAAAAAAACATCTGCAGTTTGCATTTTTTTCTTTTACGTTTGCAATTAACATTTATAATATAATAATTTCAATACATTTACAATAAATAACAAGGAAATAAGCAAAATCAAATCTAAAGAAAATTTGTGAGTACATGTTTGAAATGATTGTTGGAGTACAGAAAGATTGAATTAAACTTTTCTACCATCTTGGTAATGAATTATTATAGAAAATGTTGAATATTATTGAACGGTGAATATATATCTATATATAGATATTTCATTTCATAATAAGTATAAACATATAATTTACACCAAAAGTCTAATAGCATATAATGTCTCAATTTGTTATAAGTAATGACTATAAAAGTTAATTTTTGAAAGTTGAAAAGATTTACTTTGAAATACGCAAGAAAAATAAATATATGAAGAGGGTAACTGAAATTAAATTTAATAACTCTTTAATATTGAAAGAGAATGATAATTATAATTCTTTGCAGACATACTGGAATTGCTCTTGTGTTTTCGATTCTTCTGGACAACAAAGAGATTACGTCACAGATGGATTTTGTGTCACAGAAAATTGTTGGCCTAGCATTCTGGCATACATCCTCACAATGCCTGTTATCCAGTTGGTTGTGAATCTCTCAAAAGTGGGACACACCATAATATTTTTGAGGTATTGAATAAAAGAGAATGTTTTTATAATATCTCTTTTCATCTGTATTCTTAGGATTAGAAATTATTTTGGAATTTTGTTTACTACTGGATGTTTTTTAAAACTTTTAATTTTTTATTTTCAGATCAATAAAACCTGAAGATAAAAGTGTTGCTTTGGGAACATTTGAAACCTTAATTTGCACTTTTGGTAAGTTTAAATAATGATTAGATTTTTGAAAGTATTTTTTTATATTATAGAAATATTTTTTTTTTCATTTTATAAATTTTTCTATGATGTTAACACGCCTGAGTGATTAACTGAAGATAATTTAAAACTTTTGTTATAAATTAGGTGTGGAATATTTGTATTCATTATATATTATTGCGTAATCCCACTGATAGATATTTCAGGTATGACGATTAGAAATTGTTTTATAAGTAAGGAAGTTCTCTCTTCCTCGGTGGGTATAGTGATAGTGTGGGGTTGAGTTGCCATCACACTAATATCTAGTCGTACCTTTCTGTGTGTGTGGGGGGACGACGTATAGGCTGCCCTGCCATGGGGGGCATTTTGCATTCCTTTCAGGGTTAAACTATGCTGTCGTGCTCTTTCGAGTGGCGCTCTTCATTACTTATACGGCAATTTCTGATCAATATACTTGAAATACCTCCCAGTGATATTTTGCAATAATTTATAATGAACACAAATATCCTAAACAAAATCTATAACTAAGATTTTTTTGGTTTCTTTCCATTAATCACTCATAGTGAATAGTGATTTTTAATACCTTATATTTAATATTACTCAATAAAAATGTCAAGACTAACAAAACAATGGAATATTATTTCCATATGATCAAATTTCTTATTTTCCTCATTATTAACTTTTCTTATCTTTGCCTATACAAAGTTCTGATGAAAATATGAAAATTTTCCTATTCAGAGGAAATGTATTTGTTTAAATATATGATTACAAGTGAATTCAATAATTACAACATGTAAAGATCTTGATTTATATTTTGTTTCACAGATTATATTCTTTTTTATCAAAGAGTTAGATACTTTTTTTTTTATCTTCGAAGAAATAGTATTTATTGGGAGCAATCAAAATAAAGTAATCTTTTACATCTCTAATTTTGTAGTTTATACATATGACAAAAATTACCATCTTTTAATTCATGACATAATGGTTAATTACTAATTAGACAACTTGATCCATGATAATGTATTAATATTGAACAACTCTTTTAAAATGATTTAATTGCAACAAAATTACCAGGATGGTGTTCTTTAGAAACATATCCCATAATTTAAAAAGCCTAGTAAAAATAGTAAAAATAATAAAGATGTATTATCTAAAAGATAATACATCTTTATTATTTTTACTTTCTTGTACATGAAGTACAGAGAAGTATTAGAATCGTCAAAAGATTCGAACCCGAGATTTTGATGAATCTATATCTTTCAGATTTCCCTGCTTTCAACAAACATATTTTGACATTATTTCTGTCTGTCTGAATGTGAACACTTTATTTCTAAAGCGCTTTATCTTAAACAGACGGAATTTGATAAATAAATTTAAAATCAAATTTATAGATTTCCATAGAATTTTGAATGAAGTCTATTCAGAGGAAATCTATCTGTCTTGCTGTTCGTGTTAAGCGGAATCGATAACTACAAAACTTAAAGAGCTAGGGAGATAAAATTTGGTACGTGGGTTTAACGCCTAAAATGTAGATACTTATTAAAATTGAATTAAATCTGTTAAAGGGTTGACCGTGTATAGGTTTGTACTTTCACATATATATATAAATAAATGCAATAAATTACACAAAACGCATTGACTTAAATCATTAACAGGTAGTATGTAACCTCGTGACTGCAACTGTAGTGACATGTCAAATTTTTTAATTCAATTTATTGGGAATAAAAGGTTTTCAAAATACATATTTGTATGATTGATTTAGTAAAATTGTTAGATTCACAACAAAGATCCATATTTCTATTATTGCCAGTGTTATGCAAGTCATTTGGGGTCGTACCCAAATCCAGAAAGTTCGGGGTGGAAACTCCCCCTCATTAGATAATAATTTTTTATGATTATTATTTTATAAATTCAGCCATTCATTATTTGCCTTTCATAAACGTGTATGGAATACTTAAAACCAAATAAAATATAAAGAAACTAAATGAATCTTTACTCTGTACATTTCAGGTTTCATACCCTATCCAGTCGTATATGGTGCTTTGGTAGATTCCGCATGCCTGATATGGGAAAAAAGTTGTGGTGAGACAGGCAATTGCTGGTATTATGATGTTCCAAAACTCAACTATCTTCTTCATGGAACGTCTGCTTTGTTTTCAACATTCGACGCGTGTACTTTACTCGGAATATTTTTCCTAGCGTCCAGAGTGCATGATTTGTATAAGGAAGATTACGAAACAGAAGATAGCACCAACACTGTAAAAAATGAAGCAGAATCTCAGGAAGAAAGAAAAGACAATAGTTCTATAATAAAGCTATAATATAAACCTAACCTTTGTAATTCAAGTATTCAATTTATCAAATAAATTCTTGTAAAAATAATTGTCTTTGGAATTTTATAATAAATATTAAAATAAAGAAATTGGTTTCTTTAATATGTGTATTGTTGTTGTGTTCTTGTGAAATTGTTTGCACAGTTTTGCTAGAATGTTGATAATAATTTATGTTTAAATTCTATATTGTGTAAGACAACCAGTTAATGGAAATATTAAATTCTTTTGAACGAGTAATATTTAAGAAAATAATTTTTTGATAAATCTTTTCAAGTATTTTTTTTTTGATGTCAGAACAAGGAACTGAATTTGAAATGAAGGTACTTTTAGAATTCAACAATCACATCTCAATTCACTTTCTGAAATAAAAGATTATATATATATATATATATATATATATATATATATATATATCAAAATTCTGGGAATAAAATAGGAAATATAAAATTAAAATAAATTATCAGTGGGGAAAATAATAATTTTTATATTAATAATATCTATGTAATATTTCAAAATAGACATTCATCAGAATAAAATGTTCATGGGAAATAATTTTCTAATGCATTTCTCTTACTTCTGTATTTCGAAATATTCTTATTATTTTTTAATAGAAAAAAACCATCTGTTTTCAGAAAATTTAAAAAATTCTATTACTATTTTTTTTTTTTACTTTTTTTAGCGAAGTAATTCTAGTTTAAAGTAATACAATCATTTGAAGTAAAAACATTGTTTGGCATAGGAAACATAAGTAAATTATCAATTTTTTGGATGAATTTGATTTCTCACATTATAGTGATTATAACATTATTTAATATTGAATAAAAAACATGAAGATTGTCTTATAAAATAGCATTTCTCAGGATTCCGCAAGGATTAAGAGGAAAAAAATATTTATAAATAAAAACATATTCTCTAAAATTCTAATACTTATATCAATTATTCTTTCTTTCTTTCCCTACATTTTCGACAGATAGATGGATAAACATATTTTAGAATGGAATATAGATATATATACATACAAACATGATTATTGACACAAATATTATAAAATAAATTATTATTTACCTGATAAAACTGCCGTAAAAGTCAAACATTCAAGATTTTTTAGAAATTATCCTTTTTTATCTAAATCTTTTACCTTTTTTAATTATTATCATTTATTATTCATTATTTCAATCTTTAACATTTTAAAATTATTATCATTTAATTAATTATTTAAATACGGTATACGCATATTTCTTTTGAACAGTTAGTTATTTTTCTTTTTACATGAAGAAAAAAAAAAACAAATAAATTTTTTTATTGAGTTTACATAATTGAATACATTGTTACATAAGTGAATAATTGAGTTAAAATTACATAAGTTGAATAGAAATCAAAATAATAAAAATTAATAAAAAAATTAACTCAAAATTAATAAAAAATTAACATCATTATTAGCATTAATAAGAAATTATTATTAATTACTATTAATATTAATATTATTATTATTAAGATTTATTAACAAGAAACATTATCATTAATAAGAAATGTTCTTTTGTAGAAATAATACTTTTTTTTTTTACTTTTGCTGTACAACAGCGATTTAAGTGAAAAAAAAATAAGTGAAATAAAAGAAAATATATATGAGGAAATATTATTAATTTGGGAAATTCTGATCCATGTTTATTTTAAAGAGGTCAAAGTATCGAAATATGTACGATAAACATTCTAGCAAATCTCAGTGTCTACTTTCAACCAATTTAAGACACACTCTTTCCTAACTGTTTACACTGAATCGGTTCAAAGAAATGCACTTGGGAGAACCGTAATACGATAATTGATTTTAAGATTATGTCAAAGATTAAAAGAAGATATAACCCTTTTACGTAATTATGGCATATTCTTTAGCATTATCATGTGCAAAAATAACTACCCAAGGTTAATGTCATCTGGATGCTTAATAAATAAAACTTTCTTACGTACATGAAACATGCTCATGGAATTTTTTCATGTTTTATCAGGAGAAAAAAAGTGCAACATTAGCGGATGATAGTCTCGTATTTATAAACATATTTTTTGTCAACCAATCGCTATTCAAGATATATTGCAGTTATCACATGTAATATCTAAACATGTGTTTTTTAATACTCAAGGAAAGATGCTGATTTTCGAAAGCTTTTAAAGGGGAAGTAACACTTTACGTAATTGCTAGTAACCGATTCAATCGAGCCTTAGATGAAAGCGAAGACCTCAATTTAAAGCCCTCGTTGCGTGAACGGATGAAGACCGGTTATAGACGACTGGAAACTTACTTATGGTCCAGAGCAATGACGTTTATAACGGCTGTCGAGTAATCAACAAATTCAAGCAGCTGTGCTGTGTCTGAAGGAAAGGCAAAGATTGGATTACCTTATTTCAGCCACTTTCCGCATTTGGAGTTTAGTGTTGAATATATTGGTTGAATAATTTATTTTTCTTATTTGATTTAAGAAGTGTGGAGACCTGGTGATTTTTTTAAATAGAATAATTAATTTGTTTTGGTAGTTTTCGTCTCTTAACTTTGCTTGTGATAATGTTATAAGTAAATTTAACCTTTTAAATTTATTTATAAAGATATATGGTACAATTTAAATGTAATTTCTTTTAATTTAACTCGTAACGTTGTATGGCTAAACTGTGTTTAATGTTTTGTTAAAAAATATAGACATTAGTAGAAAAAATTAAGGCTTATTTATTAATTTTTTTAAAATCCAGTTATAAAAATAACATTAATGTATTTGTTTTCGGACTTAATTTGTAATTTCATATAATTGGATAAAAAAACTAAGCAAAAAATTAGAGCACTTTAATTTATATTTTCTTAATTCAAAGATAACTACATTTTTTTTTAAAAAAATTATTAAATATGTGTGACGATACTGAAGGTAATCAGCCTAACGGGACCAAAAGCGATTTCAATTCAACTGAAAATAATTTTACTCTTGGCTCTCAAGATAAACTGGATGAAAAGCCAGAACTATGTAAAAACAACGGTGTTGAAAATCCAGCATTTAATGATCATTCCATAGACAGAAGTAATGGAAATGAAAATTTAAACCATGGTATCCGTTTAAGTGAGCTCATGAATATGTCAAACAGGAAAGAAAAAAGCGAGGCCCCTTCTGAAGATTCACATGAGGATACCAGGAATCATCGCAAGGATGGCCTATCTTGTCCACAATACAAATCTGGCACATTTTTAGATGTGCCTCTAAAAGACACTCAGTCAAGTGAGGATAGTTTAAACCATTTAGGAAAGAGTACAGATTGTGTACTAAAGAACTCATGTTCAAACTATGAGGCAGATCCAGACACTTTATGTGGCATTGGCAGTTTCAAACCGCAATGGCTTCAACCTTGGGCAACTCCTCGAGTTTTTCTATTTCTCTATTCACTGCTAGGTGTAATAAGTGGAACATACTATGCATATAGAGTAGGATCAATCTCTACACTCGAAAAAAGATTTTCTTTCAATAGTCGTATTAGCGGGACTATAATGATGGTGGATGAAGTAACGCCAGTATTTATGGGTGCTTTGATTGGGTACTTTGGTGGAATGTCTCATCGACCAAGAATGTTTGGAATAGGTATGCTACTATCTGCTGTATGCTGTTTCATGTCAGCTTTGCCTTATTTTATTTACGGACCAACTCAGCATTTGAGTATTTTGAACATTAAAAATGATACAGAAGTAGAAATATGTGAAAGTGAGGCTACAAGGGAAAGTTGTCTTTCTGAAGATCGTCCTCCAACAATACCTGCTATTGCCATGCTGATGATTGCGGGATTCTTGAAAGGCTTTGGGAACTTATCCTATCATGCTGTTGGATTGTCCTTTTTAGATGATACTGCTAAAAAGAAAAATGCATCTTTATATTTCGGTAAGTAAAATTTTAATAGTTTTAAAAATCATTTTTATAGGAAAAATAATTTATTTTATTATAAATCCAAAATCCTGATTTTATTATAAATCCAAAATTTATTATAAATCCAGATCCTGAATGTTCTAGAAAAAGTGAAATAAAATATATATATATATATAATTATAATGCAGGCATTTTTAAGTTTAAGTTCTATACTTTGTCTTGGAATATTTAATTTTAGTAAAATGTTAATAATTAAATATAAAACCATGTATATTTCAAATACTCTAAGACACGAAACAAATCTTAAAATTATATTACTAAAAATGAAAAAACAAATGGAATTAAGAAACGTTAGGAATTGAATAAAAATGGAATTAAAAAATAATTAAAATGGAATTAAAACGATATTAGGCATATCCACGTTTTGTTTTCTATTTAATTTGTCTTTAAATATGGAAATCTTTCATTAAATATTTAAATTTCTGATAAAAATAATGTTAAATTATTAATTTTCTGAAATAACAGTGTTTGATCTGAAAATCAGAAAAGTGAAAACTTTAAAAATAATATCAGTTTTTTTAATTGTAAAAAACAATAATTCAATACATAAAGAAAAGGAAGGGATAACATTGAAAGAAGATGATTTAAACACATGCATTATATAAAGTCAGACAATCACGTGTGAAACATTCTAAGATTAATCAAAGCAATCAGCAATTAAAATTACGAAATTAAAAGCTGAACTAAATAAATTCTGAGTTAATATATTCTGTTTATATAATTCAAAATCAATAAGCGCTTTGTGATTCAGACTTTTAAAAATTTGAAAACTGTAGAGATCATTAAAATAAATTATATTACAGATTATAAATTAGATTGCGAAAATAAGAAAGAAAAAAAATCATATGTCAATGCATATAAGTGAAATAAATAATATTTTTCTACATATTTTAATAAAGTTCTATCTTAATGAAAGATAATATTTAGTAAGAAACTAAGAAAAGCGTAAACATGATTTACAAAAATTTCGTGTGTGTAAAAGAAGCCAAAATCAGGAAGAGATTAAAGCAACGAGCTTTGTTTTTAAAAATTAAAATAACCTCAGATTAGAAAATTGCTTTAAATGTTTGGTCCAAATTGAGGGAAAGCTCTGAAATATTTCCTTTTTTTCTTATTGCATATTAATAAATAGACTATTCCTTAAAAAATTAACAAAATTAACAATATTTATTTTTTAAAAATTTCCTATATATCTCTTTTATAAAGGATTTCTTGGTTTCAATTTTAATTACAATTGGAGAAGTGTCATCGTGATTTGAGATGAGGACTAAGATATATTTACATCCAACTCTTAGCTATTAACAATTTCCTTTCTTTTCAAATATGTGCAAACAACAAAACAATAAAAAATGGGAGACAAAAAATTGTTAGCTAACCTTTAGGGTTTTACGATTTTTTTTTTCTTTCAGATGTTATCATTTTCCCAGAATGAAGTTTTTACAAAAGTACAAATTAACTGACCTAGCCACAGATTTTGACATTTCAAACTGCTAAACTATTTTAAGTATTCCCATTTCTAGATCGCTTCATTATCAGAATGAAGCTCTCGTTTCTTTGTTTTTAATAACTTTTTTAAAGCAAAGTTCCGCCAGTAAAAATAAGATTTTTACGGTGTACCGCTAAAAGACTATACTAGATTTCTTTGTAAGCTATAAATTATTCGTGAGTTATTAGTTTATAGTCGAAGCAGTTAACATGCTTTGTTGTTTTTGAATTCATTCCCGCTTTCAGGTCAGAGAGACATAGTTAAGGTCGAAAGGATGAAAAAAGAGACAAATAAAAGAGGTTATGTTGGCATACATAATTAGATGGACCTTGTTTTGGCTTAGATGGCTAATGTTTTCTCATTTTATGGTGGTTCGTGTAATTTAAGTTCAATATTTTTGTTAATAAAATGGATAAGAAGAACAATACTTTAAAGTTTTACAAAATTTATAGAAATTAATTTAATCCTGCTTTGTTATTTCCATATTTAACAAAAGCTTTACTGATAAATAAAATATTTATACAATAAATTGAAAGTCAAATTTTTGTTTAAGTGTATGTTTATGTATGTTGCAAACAAACTGTGCTATTGTTTACTTTGTAAAACAGACACTTATTCAAGATGTTCTAGATTTCAAATTTGGCTGTTGTGGAATTTAAACGCAGTTATTTAAAATTATACAAGTAAAAAATATTAATAGTATTCAGTATTTGTGATATATTTATGTGAGAATTTATTAGTAATTCTACTTTCTGTATCTGTGTCTCTATCTACATTTATTTATTTTTATATATATAAATATACAATAAAATAAAACTATCTTATTCGTTCAAGCTAAAGAAGGCGTATGATATGCCAAATGATAACCTGGAAAATTGGAAAACCTAAAATATGAAACCAAATTAACACAAAGAGTGAAATAAACAGTAATAATTTTAATGACAATTTTTCAAAGTATTTTTTTTTATTGAGTTAGTATAATAAAATATGCTAAGAAATAAAGTAAAAAGTGAAAATGTCCAAAGAAAAAACTTTAGCATTGGCAAAAGTGTTCACTTTATATATGTAAGTAAACAATAAAATTCCTTTACCATTTCAACGGCAAAAAGACAGAGTAATAAATTGCGTTTAAATTAATTTCAAAAATTGATTAAAATTAGAAAAATTATTCGTGCAGAAATGAAACTAATGTTATTTAAAACCTAACTTTATTTTTGTACTTTACGAAAGAATAATAATAATAAAAAAATGTGCAACTATTATCTCGAAATTTTGATTGAACGAAGGGAAATCTTTCTATCACCATTTTGACCGTATTAAAGAAGTGTAGAAATCTTATCGATAGAGCTGTTGATCCTTCAATATGCTAAAGAATATGTAATACAAATTTCTTTAGAAATGTGGGATGTGAAATTGCATAAGGTTTCAATTAAACAAATAAATAAGCAGGCATTACGTATATAGAATTAATACTAAAATTAATTCGGTAAGAAAAATCTTCTATAATTTTGACAACGTTTTAATTTAAACTTTTTGTAACAACCTTCAAATATAATTTAAAAAATTTTTCATTATTATTTTATATGAAATTCACAGTTCCTTTTGAATTAATCGAGAGATCCATGAAATGCAAGTAATTCTGTGACATGAGATTTTTAGAAACACATTTTTAATAATTAAAATACATTACCAATTACCATTAATCATATTTAAACAAATGAGTCAATCCCAATCAATTTTTTTAATTGTGTTAAATAAGAGTTTTGAAATTAAAATGTATGGAATGAAATAAAAGTAAATCCATAACTTGGATATTTAAAGGATATAGGTTTCAAATGATATATGGATATAAGATATTCAAAGTGTTTGAGATGTGGAAAATTTGTACCATTGATTTTTTTATTCTTCGACCGTAACTGAAACTTACAGTCATGGTTTGGCTGGCTAGACTATAGAAAATTGTAAAAGTCATTATTATTTGGCATCATTGCTGTTTCAAAAAACGAAAGTTATAATCAGTATCTTACTATTAAAAGATTTTTTTTCTTTTCATTTTTTTTTAACTCAGTTACATTTTCAAATATTGGGTAATTAGCAAAAATTGTAACACAATATTCTAATATATTAACATAATTCAGCAATATATTTTTTGAAAATATTCTAAAAGCTTAAAAATTGCAATATTATGGTCCATGAATTTTGCATGTCCCGCTGGGGGGGGTATCTCAGATACAGAATAAGTAACTTCAGGTTTGGCGGTTTCTTATCACCATCCTAGCAAAGTAGTGTGGTAAAGCCAAAACCTAGTGGGGCTTTATGACAGGACGACCTTCCTCACGGAAGGGTTGTACCTTAGCTGGTGGTAGCTCCTTAAGACTCGTTATAGTTTGCTCTAATGCTGTCATGACGTTCAGATCATTCAATTAAATTGTATGTCTGTAGATGAGACGAGAGTAGCTGATTTGTAGCTATGGATTTTATGCAGTTTAGTTTCAGCTATAGTTTAATAATATTAACGTCCCGTTGTAAAGCAACTTTAGGTCTATTTTGGGACGAACCTCATAATATTGAACCGCGGTCAGATGACGAGGACGACACCTGAGCTGGTACCCCGTGTACAAACTTCCACACCACACCACACTAGCGGGAGGATGTTGGCCCCGACGTGCGCCAGACCAGTTTACGTGACGTTTCTTCGGTGGAATGCAATACTCACTTTAATGTATTAATAAGAGTCAAGGAAGGTATAGAATATTAAAGAATAATTCTTACTCCTTCTTTCTAATTCTTACTCCTTCTTTCTAATTCTTACACCTTCTTTCATGCTTATTTATATAAGCTTCTCGTCTGTTGGATTTTGGAGACATTTTTCGAAAATTAGATATTTTAGTATATGCCGGTTCTTCAATCAAAATTTTTAATATCTTCTTAATTCTCAGAACTGATCCTTTTAATAAGATGCTAGAAGCTTTTTTTTTAATAATCTTTTAAAGTATACAGAATTATTTTCCTTTATATTTTTGCGTGATTGTAGTCAGTGTAGATAAACTGTTCGTTAACTCAAGACAAAGATAACACTCGCTAATCTTAACTCGAGATTTTATTCAAGGAACTAAACCTTGCATTTATGACTCTATTCTTCCAGATTTAGAAAGGAACAGAAATTTTAAGAACATTCTAGAACAAACAGATTTTAACAGAAAGTAGATCAATAACAAGGCAAATTTTAAACAGTTTGTTTGCAGTCAGATTTGAAGTTGCGAACTGTCGCTTTCAGTTCATAGCATTCTACCACTGAGCCATTCAGTCCACGCCGCGTTTCAACAAGTTTTGTTACAATATGATTTCTTTCTATATCTTTCTATATGATTTTTCTCATGTACGAAGTATACAAAGAGAAGCATTATAATCGTCAAAAACTTTGACCTGGAGATTTTGCTAGTCTCCAAGTTTTAGATTTCTCTATATTCGAGAATAAAACGATTATGCTCGTATGATTGTTCATCAATCTGTCTGGAAACACGATAACTGAAAAATGTAACGAACAAGACGTATAAAATTGCATATTTCTGATATTTGGAATTAGATACAATCCGAAAAAAAGGAAATCTATATCTTTGTTCAAATCTATATCTTTGACAACATTTTTTCAAAAGCATAAACGACTAGATGGATAAAATTAATTATGTAAATTCAATTTCAGGATGTCAGATCTATATTAAATTTCATATCCAGAGTTGAGTATCACTTACAAGCGTATGAAATTATGAATTCTCAAACGAATTAAATTAAACAAAACGATAGAAAAAAGAAATTTAATGTTTGGTTTTGTCAAAATATTGAAACTCTATATTAAGTTTTGTTCCAATCAAACAAAAAGCAGATATTCAAAATTCGTGATATTTTTTAACACTGTACTATTGAGGGCATGATGGCCTGACGGAGAGATCGTGGCTTCGAGACCGGATTCCATAGAAGAATCATAATGTAAGTAGCCTTGCCGAATACTGAATCCGTCCAGGTCAAATATGCTTCCTCTGGTGAGGCGCGGAATTGAGAATATGAGCCCAGATGTCATTCTCGTAATTATATCACGGTTCAAAAATTTAAGATTCTTATCAAAATAGCCTTAGCCTTGTTTTAAAATTAGATACTAGCATAACTAAACTGAAATTCTCTGTACAATTGAGTATTAAACAAATGTACAACTATATTGTATCAGTATAAGAGAAAGTAATGGGACGGACATTTCTACCAGATATAATTATTAATAAATTGGAAAATGTGTCTGAGAACAACAATCAGAATTGTAGTATAATATAAGTAATCAGCAGAAAAGTTAATAAATATCTATGTTATTCTTCTTTTCTTGACTTTCATTATGTAAAGCACAGATTTATGTATACGTAAAATAATAATCCAACATATTTATATTAATTGTATTTGATTATTATACAACATTATATAATTAAATTTTGAATGAATAATTTTATTTTAACAGCTATAACATTTGCATTGCGCCTGGTTGGACCTATGATTGGTTTTTTGATGTCCTACTATTTTTTGAAGATATATGAAAATCCATTTGGTAAGTGATTAAAAAGTATTATAAATACAGGGTGTTGTACAAGGTATGTAGTCTCCAATATTTGCAGATTCGAAAGAAAACGTCAAGATGAGTATTTTGATGTATAACATGTGGGGTCTCCAAATATAGCGTCATTGCCTAATTACACTAATAACATTAATTACAAATCCAACAGTTTGTATTCCAAATTACGATGCATAAGACGATACACAACATAGAAGCTTCCCTAGGTGACTATGCAAATTTGTGGCAACTGATGAGTGGAAAAGCGTATCTGCAAGTAAATATGCAAACGGCATATAAGACTAGAAAATTGATTAGATAAGAATGAGTCACGAATTATTCGCTAAGAAATTACAATGTACTACTGTACGTAATCGTTGTGGTTCTGAAATGAGCAAATATTCGATTGAGCATCGTGTTTGCGTAGTGCTGACTTATCACGAATTGCAATCACCATCGTCGGTGGTGAAAAAATTCGGCTATCACCACGACATAACGACACGACGATCAAAGTACGAAAGTCTTAACCTACGCAACTTTTTTTCCTGGGAACATCTGAACGACGCAGTGTATCTCACACATCCCTCAACATTGGATGATTTGAGAGCAGCAATTGAAATGCAGGTTAAACAAAGTGAAACAGATGTTTTGCAGAAAACAATTGTAAAACATCGATTCCAAACTTTGCTGTGTCATTTTTTCGGAAGGCCGACATTTCGAAAATCTTTTGTATTGAAAGTTTTCAATAAATATTGATTTCCATTTGGCTTTTTTCCTCCTCATTTCTTGAAGTTTTCATAATAAAAACTTCACACCTTAATTAGACTATGACGCTATATTCGGGGACCTCAAACCTTATACATCAATATTCGTCTTGACATGTTCTATCTGAATCGGTAAATATTAGACGCTGCATACTTGTGGGACATCGTGTATTTACTTATCTACATCAGATATTTCTATCACCAAAAGATGGGAAAGGGAGAAAACAGCAGAAAAAAAAATATTTTCCTTTTTAAATTAATATAGGATTCTTTACAACTCATTTCCATTATTGCTTCAAATATAAGTTCCTTTTCTAACATTTAGACTTCTTTCCAAAACATTAATCTAACTGTATAGCCTGATATACTGTCTACAAATATTATTTATATGAGTACTATTGATAAGATAATGGTTGATAATGAAACCTTTAAACTGCGTCAATATTTTTAATTGTGTATTTCTAAGATAGTTATTATAATCGACTATGATTTTGAAATTTATAAATGACTTCCATGGCTGAAATAGTTTGAACAAAGAAAAGAAAATCAGTACGGAAGTTTTTTTTTTTTTTTTTAAAAAAAACAGTAATATCTACGAATATTTTTTTTATTCAAAAACTGACGAAACATTTTATTCTTGAATGTATTTAATTTAACACAAAATTAAAACATATTTCCGTAATTTATAAAATGGGCAAAATCATTAATTTTACCATATAATACATCCCATATTTTTAATAGAAAAGGAATGAACATTTCAGTTGGCTCTGTCTTTTTAGTTTATATTTGCTTCCATTTGATGTTCAAACCTTTATTCACAACATTGATATAAATTATATTACTTGAAGATTATATGAATTGTTCATGCATATTTTAAATGTTTATTAAAAATATTGATAAGCGTTATTATATTCTTTTGACGAACTAAAATCAAACGCTTTGCCACTTCATTGCATTTTAATTTAAAAGAAAATTTCAACCGAATTCACTTTTGAATCTTTCTTTAAAGATAGGTATATATTTCTCTAAATATTTGAAATTGTGCTAATAGATTAGTTTATCACCATCAATTTATTTTATACTGTTTTCAAATACTGGGAATAAATCACAACGTTTAATTTTGATTATTATATACCCATGGAGGGTACTTCAAAAAAGGAAGATGTGAACTTTCCAGCAGGGTACTTGGCTCCCGCTGCTCTAGTTTGTACAGAAATGGTTTGAGGATAGATGCTCTCTACCAATGATTAAACGTGCCTTCTATGGGAAAGGTTGTATCGTACTCGGTGATGGTCTTTAGATACCAACCATAGCTTCAGCCAATGCTGTTCCGGAAATTCAGCATTTTTCCAAATGCTTAGTGACCTTTCTACCAAATAACCCTGATTGCAGAATAAAGTGAACAATGCTATGTATGAAAAGTAGTTTTAAAGCATATCTGTTCTCAGCTGTGTCGAGAGAAAAAAATCAGTAATCACAATAGTTTCAAAATCTTTTTTGTAAATATTATATAATAAATGGAAAATGTGGAGAATAATTCATTAAAAATATTAATAAAACGAAAACAGATCTTCTAAAAAAATATCCATCTCATTAAAAAAATATCCACAGTATCTCATTTTACACTCGAACATTATATTTAGGTTTAGGAGTTTAGGGAAATTTGAATCTAATGCTCTCGTACACCATTTAAAATCGCAATTAATATGCATCGTATCTGAATTTTAATTATTTTACACCGATAATGCGATAATTTTTGTAATATTCATTCATCCTTTATCTTCTTTAATTTTTAACTATCATCTTCTACTTATTCTTAATTTCCTTTAGTATTTGTATCAGTTGTTTTTAAATTTTCTGTAATCGTATCACAAATGTATCTTCTCTTAGGACTGTAACGTTTCCGCTTTTTCCTTATATGGTAATTGGAATTCCGGCCAGATGTAACGTCACACTTTTTCCCACACATAATTAAGTGCCTATGGACCGCCAGATGAAATTACTATTCACTAGTAGAATCAATGTGTCTGGTCATTTGTTGTATACAGATAAAGGATCACAGATGTGTGCTTCGTCGTTTCAAAGAGATCCATTATATCAAGGGAGAAGAACATCAAAACATCCAGAGTTAAACTTTTTTCCATTATGAAGGGACTCCTCAAATCTTCGAGAAACGATCAATTACCAGCAACCGTTGTCATTAAGTGTCGAAGTCAGAGGACTTTAGCTGGTGTTAGCTGTGAATTGAATATAATTAACATGTGTTCGGGAAGAGTCAGCTACAAAGATGGAGCATTAACCCTTCAACCGGCTGGAACGTAGAAAGTCGCTTCAACGTGTCGCTTGAAAACCGGCTGGAACGTAGGAAGTTGCTTTCCGAAAACTACTTTAAACCCGGCTGGAACGTAGGAAGTTGCTTTCCGCAAACTGCTATTAACCCGGCTCCAACGTAGAAAGTCGTCAATGCTTTCCCCCTTAAATGCAATAAACGAGGTGTGTCATCTGCTTGTTAAGGTCATTTTGTGGTTTTCGCTGACAGTTAGAATTTGGGTGGTCTCTCTAATTAGGGGAAGGAACTCCCGAGAAGAGGAAACAACGTTTTTCATGAGAATTCACGATTGCAGGATCGATTGGTGATATGAGCTGTATACTTCATTCTTGATTTGAATATTTCATTATTTCGCCACAAATTTAATATCCAAATGAAAACTATTATACTTATTAAAGGTAGGGAATCCCTCATATTTACATGTCATAATCATGTATAACAGTTAATGATTGTGATTAGTTCGCAAAAAAGTACGTTTGAACTTTTAATAATACTTTTATTAAATTGCAGTAAAATATTAAAAAAAAATCCTTATATAAAATTTTTTAATTTATTTTCATCCCGATTATTAAGCGAAACAAATATTTATTTATAAATGTAATTTTAACTATTGCTTAAGCTTTGTATATAGATTTTAGCCAAGCATTTAATACGTAATAAAAGGCAAAATTGAAATTTTTTTGGATCTAATTATTTATTTTTTACTGTTTAGAGTGAGTTTTTAGTAAAAGCGTTTTTAATTATTTTAATAGACGTTTTTATTTAAAGTATATTGATAAATGTAGTTACTATTATTCTTTTTTACTGCTTACTATTATTTTTTATTTCATTATTTAAATACAAGCGTTCTTTACTGCTTTTTGCAAATCATATTTGTCTTCCTTTCTTTTTCGGGGGGGGGGGGGGCTCAGTAAAAAAAAACCCCGCTTCTTTTATAAATATAAAAAATATTTTTTAGAAATTATATCTTTAAAATATATAATTATATTATTAATATATATTTAAAATCTCTATATAAAAAATCAAAGCACACTCAAATGGAGGAAGATTTGTGTCTTGTGACGAGCTGCGAAAAACGTAAATGAAAAAAATTACTTAGTAATAATAAGGACTATTAAAAAAAAGTTTAGTATATGAAAGAAAGAAAATATATTTAATAAATGGAAAACATTTATTGACATTCAACAAAATTCGATTGTGAGTATGATATTGCTTTGAAGAATAGAATTAATAAATGTATCTGTGCAATTATAATTATTGCTTTGCATTAAAACAGCATTAGCTATTTAATGAAATTAAATAAATGCATTAAAGGCTGATACGATCGCTAACTGTTTGAACGTATCACAAGGCTGTGGATTCAGAACTTTTTTTTATCTATGGATCTCGGTTCCTTTCAATTGCTAGTATTTGGTAAGAAAATCTATGTGTTTCTCTATGTGAAAGTAGTCTTTCGGCTTATCCGTATTGTTAGTAGAAGTTTTACGATCAAATCAAGCAGTAAAATGTCGGTAGGTTTAGTGCTTAAAATTGCCCAAGTTACGTTACAAAGAGAAGTGTTACATCTAGTGACAACAACCTATTCAATAAAAATTAGTGTCTCAAAATGGGTTATATAGAACATGCGCCAGGCAGATTGTACAATAGAAGTACTTTTAATATGAATCTCGCATTGAAAGGGAGGATATTTTCCCTTGCTAGGCATTCAGCAAGACAAGAATGAATTCTTGAAAGATGTTCTGAGTAGTTCTTTTAATCTTTACCATTTTTGAAATTTATGAGTCTTGGATGTAAAAGATTAATTCATCACTCCTGAAAGCGCTGTTCTTTTTTATAAAATTAACGTGGGTATTATGGCAATAATCTATGAAATAGTTTTTAAGCTTTGCTCTTTAATCAGTTTTAGATTTTATGTCAAACAAAGTGTGTGCTCTACTATTTTTGATTTTCATATCCATTAAAGTTTTTTTTTTTCATTTAACATTTAAAGACGTTCTTCTTAATATATTTAAAAATAATTAAGGACTAAAAAGTAAAATAAAAAATTCGATTTCTCTGTTCACTAATAGAAGGCAAGTGGATTTTCTCACTAAATTTGTTTATATTCTGATTGAAATTCGGCTATTGATCAGATACTACTGAATATTGTTTCCAATAGAAAAATTGCTTCCTTTAGGAAATTTATTTCTAATGTACCTCATACGGCCAATCCTAATAGCAATTTTCAAAAATGAGCTAAAAATTTTTCACCAATGCTTGATTCTGCACTTGAACTTTATCTAAAGTATAACAAAATTTTTAACAAAAACATACCACTGAAACATACTCAACATTAAATAATTAGTTGGATCATATCTTGATATCAACAATGGAAAAAAAATTAGGTTGAAATGATAGAAGCAACAATGAAGACAATTTAATTTCACTTCCATCATGAAATATATTGATGTAAAATATACTTAAATTCGATAAATTAATATAGAAATGTCAAATTAATTAATTTACTTTCCATCGAATTACCAAGGGAAAATTTTAATTAAAATTTTTATTATGCTTTAAAAATTAATAATTTACGAAAATATTAGCTTTTGCATTTTTTAAAAGCTATTTATGAATATTATTTTTGCTTTGATAAGAAATGGTTACAGATGCTAAGAATATTTTAACATCATGAGACCCCGATGAGTCATCTGTGACTAGACCACCAATAACTTGCTGTTTTACCACACCAACATGATTCTCCCAACCAGTCTTTGCCATTTAATTATATGACGTAAAAATTCACGCTTCTCTCTATTTTTCTTATATATATATATATAAAATAAATTATACATATATTATTTCTGATTTAGCGCAACCTTCTTAATATGTAATGTCATTGTTAAGCCACTTTTTTTCCATCCAATTTTTGTGACCGGAGGATAAGATCCTTTAAATGAAGAACTCTGCCCTTCCTCCACAAATTGTCAAAATTATTACAGATTCATTAATATCTATAATTTGTTTTATTTTAATTAATGTGCCAAAATTTGTAGCAAGTATTTTTATTGTTGCAATGAAATAAAAACCTTATTTTTCAGTTACGGGTTTTAAAAGTTGCTGAAGTTATGATTACTTACTCTAGATTGTTTTTCTTTTATTTTATTATGCATCCATCTTTCGAAATTCACATGCAGTGAAATACCTTATAAATATTTCCAATGAAATTTGTTTGAATTGTTCAGAATTGAAGAGCATGGAAGCAACGGTATGAAAGGGTAATTCTTAATTGTTGGACAAATGAAGCTAAGTCTCGTTTTTATCTACGAGATAATTTACGAATTTTCATTAAAAAAAATCCTAATGTTGTAACTTCATAAAATGGGTACAGTTGAAATTTTGATTTCATTGATGGAGTAAGGTGAAGGAAATATTCTTCGCAATATTTGACAGCAGAGAAATACATGGATTTATGAAAATATTTCTGCACTGACTATGAGTCATTTTTACCAAGATTTGCGTCAAGATCAGGAATGATATAAGAAATTGACATTCAAAATATTCACTTATTAAAAATATGAATGAAATGATTATTATTATCAGATATAAGTCTCGTGAGTAAATGGATACATTAATATGTTTTCTTATTTCAGTATTAAAATTAACTTTAAACATTTATTATTTCAAGTTATTTTTTTAATTATTTCAAAATAAGATAATAAGTCAAAAATATTCAAATTAATAATATTTTCATCAACATATTATCAATAAAATATTCACCCACTAAATTGACAAAAGATTGCTTTATTATTTTCAGAACTTAAAAAAATGGAATGAAAAACAAAAATTTAAAAACAAAGCAAAACAAAATAATACAAATATTTATTTATAATTTTCAATAACAGATTTATATCCGAAATGAATGTAGTATTTTTAAATTATTAATAATAAATTTTTATAATTTATTTTAATCAGAGAACTATATATTCATCCATTATATATATAATATGCGAGTAAAATGCTTACAACTAAAAATTAGAAAAAAACTTAATTAAAGTTCACTGAATGTCAGTAAAAAGAATGTATTATATTCGTAATGCAATTTGATGAATGATAATTCCTTTTAAATAATCTATTAAACAAATTTTTCGATTACTAATAAAAATTTATAAAATCATATTGAGGAATTTTTTTAAAATTTATTTTTGAACAAATTCTATTTTCTGTAAACATTGCAGATTAAAAGACAAGTTCTTAGTTCTCAGAGCGAAAACCAACTTCTTGGTTGAAAAACCGCATGGCAATTGCCCTGCGTCGACAGATTTATTACTTGATTGATCAGTCAGTACTATTCAAAATCCCCGTTTAGGGGGTGGTGATGGTCGAGACGCGGGAAAGTTTACCCCCTGTTGTGAATGGTCAGGGGAAAGCAAAAACATACCAGGCCGGTTTACGAACGTTCTGCCAATTTCTTTTCTAGTAAATAGTGTTCAACCTTTATTTTGACTGCTGCCGTTTTGAGAACATTCTTAAGCTAGACAGTCGGCGCTCGATGGGTTAACAGGCATTCCCACGATTGACTGGAGGCCATTGAGGAAGCATTGCTGATCAGCTAATGGAGGATAAAGAACTCAAATTCAACAATGAGAAAGCTAGAGGCGGAGATCTGACAGAAATAAAATGCGGGCTTTTTTGTTTGGAGAAAGAGAGAGAGAGAGAGAGAGAGAGAGAGAGAGAGGGAGGGAGGGGAGGAAGAGTGCAGTGAGAGGCGTGGAAGGAGAAGTCGGAGACGTCGGTGCTCGAAGAAAGTTTTCCTGATTTTGTGAGAAGCTCCGTGTGATTTGGTTTGCTATGTTAAGATAACCCTATAAAGATATGTGGATTTTGTAAGCTGCCCTTGAAATAGCCGTTTGAGCTAGCAGCCTGTTAGCGTTTTTTAGGTGTCTAGTCTGCGATTTCATCGAGGAACTATTTCGTAATTAAACTCTCAACTATTGTGTGAAATTTGTAAATAATATTAACCTAGATGTGAGCAAGTTGTGTTTGTGTACATATATAAGGCTGTAAATAAAAGAATTGTTTTGTTACTCTACTCTTAACTGATCGGTCAGTACTTCATCGTTCAATGCTTTAATTTTAACAGCCGATACTAGCTTAGAAAAACGTTTTATCATATAAAAATGTTCATTAAAAGTTTCCAAAATTTGTTACAGAGGATCCAGGTTATGGACCAGAAGATCCTCGTTGGATCGGTGCCTGGTGGTTAGGATTCTTCGTTCAAGGTATCATCCTTCTGGTGTGCGCTGTTCCACTTGCTTTGTTTCCGAAGAGACTTCCTGGACAGAAGGTGCATCAGGACATTTCTAAAGAAAAAGGACCGAGTTTGATTGGTTTGTTTTCATAGTTTAATTGTTAATTAAAATTAATTTAATAATAAATCAGCTTAACTTATCATCTTTGAAATTGCTCTACTATTTTGGGTTTCATTAAAAATTATGATAAATTTGCACTTACTCTTAAAAGGACCAGTCAAAAGGAAAAACCTGTTTGAAAAACTTTTACAATTAAATTGCACCGTTCCTTATTAATTTAAGGTATAATAATTTGACTAATTTATTTGCCCCGGAATTAGTTGAAAACTCGAAAAAAAATCTTAAATAATAGAAATAAAGTATTTCTTATGTTTATGCTTAGATATCTTTTCTCAGAAATGTGAGCTAATAGAAAACATATTTCTGGAGTTGAAATGCGCTATCAAATCCTTATATCTCTTGCTAATTTTTTTTGGACACAGTGTATTTATTGTGTTTTTGTTAAATTATATCGATTTAATTAATTAAGCCTTTAATTAATATATGTAACTTTAAGCAGGTACCAGCAAGACGTTAGTAGTCCCCACGATTCCCCTCTATTTTTATACAAATTTCATTAAGGTACTAGCTTTGGAACCGAAGGGGTTCAGGTTCGAGACCCGGTTCGACTGACGAACTGCCTTTCAAGTGGGCCTGGTGCACGATAAAAACATTAAAAGCGATTAAAAACAATTTTAACAACAACAACAAAAATACGAAGGAATCAGCCATTCGAAAAACAAAGCGAAATTCGTGAGATGTATTATTTTCAAATTCACAGCAGTTTGTATCACTATATCTTTTTGCCGCATATTTCAATATTTTAATACCCAGAATCTACAAACACTTAATCTATTTGCTGAATATTTTATTAATTTATAATAATCCATAAAAGCTAGTATATTATTTTCACATTCTAGCTGAGACGTCAGAATATGAGTACCTATTAGTATGTTTTGTTTTGTATTACATGATTAAGGAGGAATAAATAATTATTATGCGTATGATGTTTTGTATTTTATGATGCGTTGTATTATGATGTGTTGTATTTTCACTTGACAAACCAGTACAATTTATCATACAAACTACCTAATGCGAAATTTTCGGCATTATAACATATTTAATCACATAATATTAATAAGGTTTGTGATATCTATTTTTGAAACTGCATGAGCGATGTCTTAGGTGCAATCCTCTAGTTTTGAGCCTTTATCAGATGATATTAAAGACGGTAGCCTATTTTTTCAAAATAAAGTCATAAAAACAATTCAAGTATAGTAAATCTATTATAAGATCAGACTTGAATCTGGAATCCGCCCATTTCGAAAAAACTTCAGTAGGTTATCGAAATTCTTAAAAAGAAATTGTTTCAAATTGTTAAACTGTTTAAATTGTTCATTTTAGTATACCATGCAATATCAGTCCATGAATTAAACATTTCTTTCCAAAGCTAATAATGGTACTTGTCTTTCAGGTTTGATTACTGCATCCAAAAGAATTTTAAAAAATCCACTCTATATTAGCATTGTGATAAACGATATAATGCAAATATTTAGTAGCTTAGGGCACTTTGTTATGTTGCCTAAATACATGGAACATCAATTTAGATTATCAGCCTCGGATGCTAGCTTACTATCTGGTAAGTTTGTTTCAAATTCCATTGCATGGGATAAGTTCATATTGTTACGAATCTACAATGTGGCTTTCCAGCATGAATAGTTCCATCATAAGAGGACTGATCCAGCTATTCGCTGTTGACTCTTTCCACGGTTGTCTTCAGTTTAATCTGCCTGCCTTTTATAGTTTCCGGAACCGGACAAAGAAGGTTCTGGAACAATCAGGCATATCTCGGTTCCTATTGGTTCTATCACCAAAATTCTGGAAGATTCCAGTATTATCTATTTTTGTCACCAAAGTCGCAAAATTCGTCAACAAGTCGCTAAATGGTCGCCAAGTTCGGGGGTCTCTGATCTAGCATCAGATCAGCATCGAATAGAGCTGATCATAAAACGGTCTTTTTTAGATGGAACTATTCGAACTGGGATGCAACATTACAGATTCTTATTATCTTTGCATATAATGTGATTGTATATAGTATCTTTAATTTTTTTGAAGAATTACTAGTGGATATAAAACATATTTTTTAAGTACTGTGCTGTTAATCTAAAAAAAATGCTTTAAATTTATATAAAGTTATATGTATTAAAAATCCGTATGTGATCGTAAGGATAAACTGATACCATATATGATTACATAAAATTCAATTTATTCTCCGAACAACATACAATATGAATCTATATAAGATTTATATGAGCTATAAGCATGTAAATTTTAAAAAGCAGTTTTTTCCTCAATGCATCACATGTCAACGTGGTAGAATCAGAATTTTTCAACTTGTTGAATTCATTGCTAATTCTCTTCTGAATCATGTTTACCGGTTAGAAATTTCACCATTGTAAATGAATTTTTATTCTTTTATTGATGAAGGCAACATGAATCTATTTATAAAAATTCTTTAGTAATTGTAATTATACTCAAGTAGAACAATTTTGACCCGCTCATATGTAGCTTATTTAAAGAAACATAATGCTTCCTGTAATGGTAATTTTCAAAATTAAAAAAACAACAACCCTCCTGTATTTTAATGAAGGACTCTTCAAATATTATATATAGTCAAAAAATAAATAAAATAAAATTTCAGAACATATCCGTCTTATTTATTTATTGAGTGATTTATTACATTAGGTATTGGAAGTATAGTTTTTTATTTATTTAGAAATAGGTAAATTCTAGGATAGAATTATGTACATCAATGCAAATATCTTAGAACGAAGATTAGTGTTGATGGCATCCAGGTTTATAGAGATTTTAAAGATATATCACTGATGTACTTCCATATTCATCGGGTTTTAATTTTATAAATATTTTTTGTGGGGATATCCAAAAACTAATATTTATACAAAAGATCTGTTGCAAATAGAAATTTGAGTGCAGCTATAAAAAAAATTCTTTTAATAGCAAATGATAATGCAACTTTTATATTTCTTCGATTAGTGTTATAAATAGTTAATGGAGTATAATGGCCAACAGTCCAAGCATTTCAGATGACATAATCTCATTACTAATGTTGCCAGAAAATCTTAAAATATTGAAAGACATGGTGTTGAAAATTGAAAGTTTTTTTGCCAAAAGTATAAAGTTTAAAAGTGTTTGCCTCTCTTCTGTTGTGGGACAAACATTTGGAGGAATACAGAGAATTTTGAGAAGGTTTTCTCAAACAAAGATTGTTGAGAAGCTTTTCTTTCAAAGTGTTGATCTGCTGCTCTTAAAACAGGATGAGAAATGTGGGAGAAGATGAGGAGGAAGATCAGAGATTGATCACCTGTGGCTTAGGGCCAACCGCTTTGAAGAGGATGCCAGTTCTGAGAATTTGTCAGTAATATGGATGAATTATGTTAAAGACAGCAGTCGGCCACAACAAAACCTGTCGATACTGCCTTATTCAGTAGCGGTAATATTTTAACTGTACACAAGAAGAAGAAGAAGTCCAAACATTTTTCATATTTCATTAAATTCAACTGTTGTTTACATTCATTTGCGCGATAAAATATTTTTACCACTTCTTTCTGTCTGACATTTTAAAACTTGCGCTCATCAGATATTTTTGGGACATCATAATTAAGCAATTACTGTTTTGAACAGCATAAATATAACATGATTATTTCAGGCCCACCTGGAATCGCAGCTATAATGGCTGCAACGATCGTTGGAGGTTACTTGGTTTGGAAGTTCAGGCCATCGGCAAAATTCCTGATTGCTTCCATGATTGGTTTGGAAGTCATAAGTACAATCGGATTTCTCTTACTCATGATTCCAAAATGTGAAAAAGTTGAAATGGCAAACTTTGGATTAAACCGTGAAGGGTAATATGCAGAATTTTTTTATTATATGTTCTATATATCTAATATAAATTATACTGCATAAAATTATTAATATAGATTACATTTAGAGAGTTAGATTGTTGAGTTATCTTTTCTTTTGCACCAGACCAATGGTAATAGGTTTGACCATCGAAGAGAGATTTAACACGAACTTTTTCCACATATTATGGATTTTTCCCACATATATGGGATTTTTTCCTCCTGAAGCTGAGTTTTTATCTCTAAGTCACAATTACATCCAGACGTTTAAGATGTTCATTTTTACAAAAACTGTATTGAAAGGTCAACGGAAAATACAAGAGGCTGAAGTGTAACAAGATAGAAATTAGTAAAAAAATAATCATAGAGTATTCTGGTTCCGTCCCAGAGAGAGGCCAGACGGAACAGAAATGTGTTTGCTCAAAGCAACTTCACCCAATACTGAAGTAAGATACAAATTATAGGGTCAAGGACAAAACTCCAATTCTGTGTTGTGTTGCTGTTGTTGTAACTTTTGCAGTTATCTTGTCAGCGATTTAACCGAGTGAGCTTTTTTTTTTTACAGTAGCGCCAACTAGGGCCAAGAGTACGACTTGGATACACACACTTCACAACCCTTTTTACAATTTATGCATTTCATTCACTTATCCACAGATCGTAATTTAGACCTGAATCAGAGAACGATCACCTCTGAACCAGTTTACCCCCAGTGATATTACTCTCAATATGGAGAACTTTGTGATCACGACATATTTCTAGGCGCTCCAGCCACCACACACACGGAGAGTCTTCGAAACTCCAATTCTAGACCATTTGAGTGAGATACTGCCTTGTACGTGCAAGCAGCAGAGCATCTAATCATTATGTCCATACCACCAGAAGACTATCGATTTCATTGCTTTCCATTTGAACTGCAACATAATATTACATTTACAAATTCATTATAACAAAATAAGATTATTACTACAACAAATAAACAAAGTTTACACTCAGTACTTGCATGTACGGTACAAAATCATTATGGCATTATTTCAAGAATACAATAAATATCGAACAATAACGACAGCAATTCGAAGCCTGGATGAAAACATTATATTTATAGGTTACAGAGATAGAATACTTGATTCATACTTTTAATAATATAATTTGCTTGATTGAAGATTTATTCTCACCTGGTCACTTATATACTTTGTATTTTATGATTCCCGACAGAAAGTAAAGATGACCCGATAAATTAACTAAGTGCACATGTAATTCCTTGGGGCATCAGATACATTCAGTCATCTTCCAAAAACAATTTTTTGCTGCGAAAGGATGTACCATAATGATAAAATACACCTTTTCTTAACAGAACGCCAACAAGATGGAATGAAGAAATTAAAGAATTATTCTTCTTTCATATTCATCAATATCGTCATCTATCATTTTTATTCTTCTTCTTTCATGCTCATCAATAGCGTCATCTATCATTTTTATTCTTTTTCTTCCATGTCCATCAATAGCGCATTCTATCACTTTTATTATTATTCTTTCATGTTCATCAATAGCGTCATCTATCACTCTTATTCTTCTTCTTTCATGTTCATCAATAGCGTCGTCATCTATCACTTTTATTATTATTCTTTCATGTTCATCAATAGCGTCATCTATTACTCTTATTCTTCTTCTTTCATGTTCATCAATAGAGTCATCTATCACTTTTATTCTTCTTCTTTCATGTTCATCAATAGCGTCGTCATCTATCACTTTTATTGATGTTTTCGGTCATGGACATATTGTTATATGTTCATAGTACAATTATAATTTATTTTAACCGAACTTTGACCTTTTCCCCGGAAAACTACAATTTTGTGACATACCTGTATGTTTTATCGTATTTATCATTAATACATGATATTTAATAAAAAAATTTATTTTTTATATTGAGAAATAACAAGACATTTTTATTTTGGTTAGATAATAATAGAAATCCTACATTATAAAAATAGTTAAAATTTTCATATTTTTATTTTTGAATATTTGCTATTGCCAGCTAATCTCATTGCTGTATCGAAACAAAATTCAAATTAATTAGAATTCTACAAATATTTTCTATGTCTAAGTATCCAAGTTATATTATTTTCTCCAATACAGTATTGATTTATTACTTTGTAATTCTATTTTTTTTTAAATCCTAGAAATTAGCATTAAAATAGTTTTAAAACTCTTTCATTTATGTGTTGGAGAAATTTATATTCTTAAGAGCTCTCTGCAACATTTGAAATATTTTCCTTACAGTAATTTTTAAAGCTTCGAACTTCTTTACAAAATGACTCAATAATCGTCTTTGTTCATTTTCCCAAATAAGAAATTCAAGTTTCAAATTCTCAATTGCAGATAATTTTTTTCTCACTCCGCATTATTGTAGGAATGTCCTTAAAATAGCCCTTTTGAATTTGAAGGGAATAACAAAATTTATGCTTTCTGCTATATTTATTCCTTTCCAGACTGAAAAATAATCGATAATTCATATTTTCTACTGTCCGCGAATTATTCTGTTTGATAGCTGAAATTATTTTACTAAAAACTTGTAAAGGAATTCCACAGAATAAATGAGAAAGTTGAATTACAACAGACCAAATTTATTTGATGCTTTCAAAATTATCTTTAATTGAATATATTTTGAATTTTTATTACGAAGAATGTGTCAATCATGGTAAAACTTAGGGCCGTGGTGGCCTGGCGGCCAGATTTCGGCTACGGAAGTGGAGGATTTTAGATTCGAGACCCGATTCAACCTAAGAACCTAGGTGTAAGCGGGTCTGGTGTACGTTAAATCCATCGGGGCTAAACGTCCTCCCATTGGTGTGGTGTTGAAGATTGGGGAAAAGGGTGCCAGCTCAGGTGTCGTCCTTGTTATCTGACCGCGGTTCAAAGTTGCGAGTTCTGTTCCAAAATAACCCTAATGTTGCTTTAAAGCGGGACGTCAATGTAACTAAACTAAAAACGATAAAACTTAGTAATAATTATTTAATACCGATTGGTTTGATTAGAAACATGAAATTTAGACATAATTTAATCTAAAAATTAAATCGTACGATAAAGATTTTATTAAACCTATTTGGATCAATCAATGAATAATTGTGAAACAAAGTCAGTTGACGAAAACGCTTTCGTAAGACAGAGCTGCCTACATAAATTGTTTTGTTAAAGAATCATTATCAACTGATATTTAAAACATTCCAGTGATTGATAGCTTCTGAATCTTGATTACTCTCTATTGATAGCGTATGTAAAATGATGCGTTTCAACAAAAATTGCTCAAAGTACATTAATACCTTGCAGCTGCCTACATAAACTGTTTTGTTAAAGAATCATTATCAACTGATATTTAAAACATTCCAGTGATTGATAGCTTCTGAATCTTGATTACTCTCTATTGATAGCGTATGCAAAATGATGCGTTTCAACAAAAATTGCTCAAAGTACATTAATACCTTGCAGCTGCCTACATAAACTGTTTTGTTAAAGAATCATTATCAACTGATATTTAAAACATTCCAGTGATTGATAGCTTCTGAATCTTGATTACTCTCTATTGATAGCGTATGCAAAATGATGCGTTTCAACAAAAATTGCTCAAAGTACATTAATACCTTGCAGCTGCCTACATAAACTGTTTTGTTAAAGAATCATTATCAACTGATATTTAAAACATTCCAGTGATTGATAGCTTCTGAATCTTGATTACTCTCTATTGATAGCGTATGCAAAATGATGCGCATCAACAAAAATTGCTCAAAGTACATTAATACCTTGCAAGAATAATTTTAATAACTAAGAGTGTTTCCATATTGAATTTATAAAAACAACATCAATCAGCTGAAAAGTGTTCATTAAATTAACACAGAGAATTTCTAAAGACAACAATTAGCGGTAACAATAGTTGCATGACAAAGCTTTATTTTTGTTACCAGTGCATCATTCGTAGGAAGAAATGTCTTATTTTAAACATTTTGAAAAAATTGCTTAAATTATTGTTATTCTAAAGTAATTTTTTTCAATGTTGCATGCTTACTATATTTTGAACTCGAATTGCATCAATTTATAAGGCTAATAACTCCCTTAATACCACTATTTTTCTAAGAATCAGGAATAATGAAAAATTTTAAATGATTCTCTTCACTCAATTCTTGGAAAAATTGAAATAATAATTACAGAAAAGCACGACCAGTTTTCGTGCATGATAGCAAACGTTACTTTTTGTCAAATTTAGTGAGAAATTTCCTTTTTTAGAATTGTGTTTTTGTTCTTCTTGTTTGAATTTTTTCAAAGTAAAACTTAAAATATTGAAAAAAAAAATGTTTTCGTTTTGAAAATTAAAAAAAAAATGAAATATTAATTTTGAAGATAAAAATTCGTAATAGCCTGGTGTTGCTCTTTTGTCATAAAGCAATTTAGTATGAAATTTCGAACATCAATTAGTGATTCCTTATAACAACAAATTATTTAAAAGGAATTCAAATACAGCGCTTTAATAAAAATATTTTTGGTTAATAATTACCTTCGATGCACTTTTTTAGCCATTATAAATTGCAGAAAAATAAGGGTATTTAATTTTTTTACAAGTTTGTACTTGAATTTGAAACATAATTTGAAGATATTAAAAGAAAAAAAAAGTAATAAAATGTAAGAAAAAAATATATATAATTCCTGAAATTTGCAGGCAAAGTTGAATTCAATATTACTTGCCTTGCATTCATTTTTTTGAAGTATAATTGCAAATCAAAGTAATGAACAAACAGTTTAGAAAACACAGTAAAGTTTACACAGAGTTTTCGGTGTAAACTTTATTAAGAAATTTTATCACCACCAAATAATTTATATTCTTTTATAGAGTATTTCATTTCTTTGATTTAAAGTGATTTATAATATTTGACAGGCTAATTCTTGATTCCGAATGCAATTTTAATTGCACTTGTACCACAAAAGCCTTTTCACCTATATGTGGATCAGATGGAAGAACTGTTTATTTTACACCGTGCTTTGCTGGTTGCAAAGAAAATACAAATCAAGTAAGTAAATATTTGACCTATTTAATGAATATATTTTTTTAAACTTGTCAATTTTATTCTTTCAGTCTTCATTTATATCAAAAGACTGACTTGCTATAAGAATTTGATGACTGTTATACAATTAAGAGTGTTAGCCCCGATAGTAAAATCTGCCTTTCGTCAATAACACTTCATAGTTTCATAACTTCATAATTCAGTTATTAATAATAGTTATTTGTAACAAATAAGATTAAAACTATCTTCGTTTCTTTCTGAGGCCAGTTTAAAAGTTTTTCATCAAGCTATATTCAGATAGAGAAAAAATTATCGATGGGGAAAAAAATTACGATATATTATGTTATCAACGACAAGTATATTTGAATGCTGAGAATTAACATCCTTTTATTATCTGTATATATTAATTAATTTTCTTTCTATGAGCAAAAAAATGTTTCTTATTATTATAGGTATGCATTAATTAATTTTCTGTTTATACGCAAAAAATGTTTCTTCTTATTATCTGTAAGCGTCAAACAATTTTCTTTTTATACGGAAAAACATTTCATCTTATTGTTTGTACATATCGATTAATTTTCTTTTTGTGTGCGAAAATGTTTCTTCTTATTATTTACATATATCAATTAATTTTCTTTTTATACACACAAACAAAATTTTTAATTGAAAAAAAAAATTACATGCAGTTTGGGTAATATACTAAAACAAAGATAAATACGTATATGTTGAATTCAGAATAAACATGCTTCAGCGCACTTTTATAAAAACGTTACATAAACTCGAATTCAGTATTTGTCAGTGAATGTTAATGGACTTTAGCATAATTCTCTTCCTGTGCCTTCAATGTCAAGCTATTGACCTGTGTTTGATTCTTACAAGGCTAAGATTTCTCCTTAGTTTAGTTATATTAACGTCCTGTTGCAAAACAATACTAGTGCTATTTTGAGGTGGACCTCGTAATTTTGAACATCGGATTTGAGGACGACACCTGAGCTGGCGTCCCCCCTCTTCACGCCACGCCAACTGGATGACGTTTGGCCCTGACGGATTTAGCGTGCAGCAGACCCTCTCATACGACGGTTCTTCGGTGGAATCGGGTTTCGAGCTTGAAACCCTTGAGCTCACGAGACATTACCACCAGGCCACCGCAGCCCCCTAGATTTCTTCTATCGGTATCTTTAGTAAATAAATTTCTTAGTGGCATTTCCATATGCCCTTATACTGTGAATAAGAAAAGCGATTTTATTTCATTCATTAACCTCAGTTGTAGATACCTACAAATAAATAAAATTATGTTGCAGTCATTGTACGGTATTTTTAAACATTATTTAAATGGAAATAATAATTTTCTCTGGATTAATGTTTCGTAGATAATTTTTGATTATGGATCCAAATTTAGACCTTTCTATAGCTTCCTAAAGCCGTGTTGTGAAAATAAATTTTTAGGTCTCGAAGGTAGTGACTTTTATTTGTTTCTGCCAATTTCAGTAATATTAATTTTAAAAACAGTAAAGATATAATTTTATTTGAAAGTAATTATATAAAATATTTATTTATAATAAAGTTTCTTTTTAGATGTCTGTAAATGATATTTTATTTACGTACATTATTGAAATCATAGAACTTTAAAAAAAAAATCGAAACATTGAAAATTTTAGCGATTGATAAAGGAGAAAAATTGAGGAAAGGAACCCTGTTTAGAAAATTTTATTTTCCAATGGTATAAAATAGCTAAGATACAGTATAAAATAGCTAAGATCTAAAATAACTGTTACATCACACGTCAACATGCGTATGCGTGAGCAAAAACATCAGCAAAATACATCTACTAAAATTATAAATTTTAAAATTTTGAAACATTTATTAGATTATGATTTTATTACAATTATAGTTTATTACTAGCTAACAAATTTATAAAAAAAAGAAAAAGAATTTCGCAATTAAAAAAAAAGAAACAAATCGCAGCAGTTTTTGCTTTTGGTTTTAAAGGTCATCGCCTGTCCGCGCGTGTGCTGAGTGCTGTATTTCACGTGTTTATCACGAGCGTTTGGTATGTAAACAAACACTTCTTATTTAACCTTATCTAAACAAAAAGGTCAAACAAGAATGGAATTTTATAGCTTTTCATTATATTTGCAAATAATAAGGAATATAAAGCTTGTTTAAATTAATAAAAATATTATAAAAGTAATAGTGTAATCATAATAAAATCTAATAAAATAATAAAATACAAAATGAAATTGTTTTATTTCATTTGATCAAATAACATTTGATATCCTTGATTATTTTTAAAGATCTAATAGAAAACTCTTCATTAGATTTCAATGCATTAATTATCATTTGATTTAAGACTAAATTACTAATTTATCTGCTGAATCTGAACAAAACTTTAAAAACATAACTTATTTAATTTTTCAGAATTTATTCATGCACGTAACAATTGCTTATTATAAACTTTTAGAGCACTTTTGGGGGAAATTTCACTATAAAATGAGCAATTATTATTAAATCCAATCAATCTCTAGAGAATAATTATGTCTTATATGGAAAGTTTTTTGAGTTTGATGGAAATTCAGAAGTATTTACTATTATGAGACTTCATTTCATTTTCTTGGTTTTCAAAACTATGATAAAAACATCTTTCTACACATGATTTGCATGTCAATTTCGAGGAAATTGTCTCTTTAATGTCCCTATCTAATTAAATAACATATAATAAATGTTTTCTAATAATATAACAGATATACTCTATAATGAATTAGAATTCATTAAACTTTCCAAAGAAACCTACGATCTTTTCGGAATTTTTCAATTGAATAGCCTTCTCTTTCTACATAATTATGACTATTTAATCTGAAGTAATATGAAAAGTTTTTTTTTTATTTTAGCTGCAAAAATCAGAATTATTTACTAGCAGGCTTAATTTTATTTTCTTGATTTTTAAAAGGAGAAAAGAATAGTATTCTATATGTTCTATATGTTTACATGTAAATTTTGGTTACTTTTCATCTTGATTGTCCTCATTAATTTTATCTGTCTAAACATTCTGGGAAAATATTTTAAGATCTTTAAAAATCTCAAATCATTTCAGTTTCCACTCTAGATGATTTGAGATAAAATAATCATAAAATCAAGTTATTTCATGACAACTTTGAGTTCAATATAATTCTATCTCATTTTGAGAAGACAAATGTTCCTCTCTTCAATGTATTTTATACAATTATACTCCTTCTTTCCCTTTATTGAAAACTATACTAGTTTATTAAATATAAAACTTGCATTTTTTAGCGGAATGCAAACATAAAATTTGCCATTTAATTTTAACTTCAAAAATATTATATAAAGTTGTAATTTCAACTTCATAAATTGCAAAAAAGTATAATATCGTCAATACATTTTGCACATCCTCTATCTCACAAAACCATTTAAATGAACATTAAGATATTTAAAAAGATTATTCATTAAAATTAAAGCATATTAAATGAATAAATGTTAAACATTTAAAATTAAAAATCCAAACTTCAATGTAACTTTCAAAGCGTTTTTAATCCAAAATGAATGAAACAAGAATGTGAAATTGTGATTAGAATTTGAAGCAAATGGATTAAATTTTTCTGATATCTGTTGAAATCCATGATAATTTCTTGAACTTATTCTTATACAGGAAATCAATCATTAGTCATATCAGGGTAGGAAGGTTATTTTCAAACAGATTAAAAGCTTCTCAATCAGAAAAAATCTGAGTCAAATGAAATTTACTCAATGAATTAATTAACTGCAAATAAAATTAAGTTATATTGTAGCTAACATACCTACAAAGTGCAAAACTTAGATGTAAAAGAAGTCTTTTAATCTCTTTAATTAGAATATTTTCATTTCATTATCTGGTCATCACTTGAACAAATTCAGGACATGCAAAGCTTTAACGGTTATAAATTTATATGTTTAAAAAAATCTGAAAATATTATAAAAGAGTTGAAGAATTAATCATACAATTTTCTTAAAATTTTTTTCCACACAATTTCTTAAAATTTTTTTCCACACAATTTCTTAAAATTTTTTTCTCACATAATTTTTATTTATTATTTAATTGATGCAAATAATATAATTATTGATCGCATCAATTCTTTATGCATATTCGCATAGAGAAGTTTATAATCATAAAGTAAAAAAAAAAATGTTGACTAAAAAGTTTAAAGGAAACCAATAATAAATATTTTTCTGTTTGATACAATAATTACAAATTTCTAGAGTATATTTCTTCCTTTATTCAGACTTATTGTTTGAAATATCCTTCTTTTGAATTTATCTATTTGCCGTAAGTTTAAAAGTGTCCCGAGAAGCGATTTGAAAGGATTTGCTCATGCATTACTCTTGTGGTCACGCTAGGATAATTGTTTACTAAAGGAAAGATTTCCTAATCCCTTTTATTTCTACTTTCGTGATTTGACATGAAATTATTAAGATTAAAAGAAGTATTTTTATGAAATATTTTTTGCTTAAATTTTGTAATACTTTCTTTGTTTAGTTTTAAATTTGTCCTTGAAGGTGAAAGTTACAGTAGATTTGTGTTATTTTATTGATTATAATAGTTTTTTCAAGTATATTTTTACAGTTCGTCTTTTATTGAGTTCACTACTAGAAGTTGTTAAAATGATGCTTTTTACTCATAATTTACTGTATGAATTGTAATGGAAAACGAATATAAAATATCTGAAGGATTTTCTTAAACGGATGATCCTCATTATATTCATAATGTTATTGTACCCAATGTGAAATTAATGAGAATTTAATATATATATATATATATATATATATATATATATATATATATATATATATATATATATATATATACTGTGGTGAATAGCATATAATCCAGATAACAACTACGATGCACGAGCAATTGCTTTTGTGTCCTAGTTATGTTAATGGACTGCAAACCACAAGGTCCCTTGTTCTATCCTCACTCATGCCAATCCGCTAAATTGGTGACCTCGGACGATGAATCTTCAACCTTCGTACAGCTGTTGTGGCGCCATCTACCCCCAAACAAAGTCGCCAGACTCACTTGGAGCAGCAGCATCAGCAACCACTCACCCACACACACTCGCCATAACGCTTGGAGCTACTCAACTGGGTACAGGTCCATTAGACAACAGCTAAATACATCTCCACTCAACAGCCATATCGCTCGTCTCACTTCCGACTCACTGGTGGGAGAGTCTGTGGTGAATAGCATATAGGCCAGTTAGCAACTATGCTGCACGAGCAATTGCTGTTGTATCCTGGTTATGTTACTGGACTGCGAACCACAAGGTCCCAGGTTCTACCCTCATTCATACCAATTTGCTAAAATACTAACATTTTTTTCCTACAATTTATCAATATACACATCTTTTTTACTTTAAATTTGAAAACAATACAAGAAAGTTGCACCGTCGAAGCAATGCGAGAAAAATGCAATAAATATCTAATTACTGTGTTTAGTATTACAGTAATGATAATGAAATTTATTAGGTAATGGTTTCTTTCCAACTTTATAACTTCATATTAATATATTTAAAGTCTATAGAATTACAATACAAAATTAACTGCCATTAGTATGTGTGAAGGTGAAATATTAGTATCATTTTCAGCTTCACGGTATGTGATTATTTATTAACACGATTATCTACAATGAAAATATATAGTGTGATATATAAGAGAAAACATAAAGAAAGCTTTAACTTGTAAAAGAGAGTATTTATTAAAGCCACAAAGATTTGATAATATATCAGACAGAGATTGGCAGATATATTATTAAATCAGTCAGATATGTGTAAAGTAAATTCAAATGGAAACTAAGAAAATTAATATTAGATGTGCTATTAAAGATTCAATGTGGGGATGGCTTAAAAATAAAATACTTAAAATTAAATTGCATATCCTCAACTATTTTCTAAATAACCACCTTAAGCGACTAACTGGTGCGCAGTTGATATTGGTTATATCCAGTTTCATTTATTTAATTATAATTTAATTATTATATCCATTTTGGACATGAAACTTTTTTTAATAAAGATATTAAATACTTAAAATAGATTAGTGAGAATATAGTGCAATTAAATACATAAATACTTCATTCTAACTTATACAATTTATATATGTAACTTCAAGTTTAGCTTATAAACTGCTCATATATTAAACATATTCTTATTATTTAGCCTTCAGGTGTTTTACCTGATTTTATCGCGATGAGGTGAACATTTTTATACTCTAAATTACGATGTTACCTATGTTCATTCTTCATAGTGTCAGGTTGGATGGCTTGTCTATGCGTCAAAACGCATGCACCAGCGCGCGCGCGCGCGCACACGCACACGCACACACACACACACACACACACACACACACACACACACACACACACACACACACACACACACACACACACACACACACACACACACACACACACACACATTCATCTTCATTATTGATAGAGATATATATCAAGCATAAATACCTAGGTCTTTTTTTAGTTATTTTCTAATATCGTTCAAATTGTTTCTTTAGTGAACAAATAGTACCTAAAATATTAAAAAGATATCAATAGACTTTTTAATAATCTTATATGATTTTTAAGAATTGTAAAACGTTTCGGTGTTGTTGGCTATACTTGTTAATTCTTACCAATACAGATAAATTATTGGAAGTACAATGTGTCATATATTATAATTTCAATAATTTTTGAGCAATCGTTTTGAAAATTTTTCTGCAACAAATAAGCATTTTATTTCTATAAGAAATTTTAAAATTTTAAAAAAATTATAATATTTTACATTTATTTAATAATTTCAATATTCTAATGAAAACAGTTACTTAAGTATTATTGAAATGAAATTTATTTGATTTCATTTATGAAAACTTTCATGGAAAATTTAAAAAAACAATTTATTTAAAATTTTTGCTAATGGTATTTTTATAGCAAATGAATGCTCTCAAATGTCTGTAACTGAGAAAAAACATTTAAAAATTGGAACATTATTTCAGCATTATCTGCCTATTAAGTCGTCTCTAACATGATTTATAGAATCAATACTTTATCAAGATATCATAATTGTGAAGTAAAATTAATAAATAATACGAAATCGTCAAAACTATGTTTATTGTAAATACATACAGTCGCTAAATATATAAATATGATAATGATGAACTTAATTATACAGTTTTTGAGAGATTCAAGTTTGAACTCTTAGCAATCGTCCTGCAAACATTAATTTTTCATTTCTTTTGTCGTCAGTATGAAGTAAACAGATAGACATTTACATAATGAGGAAATATGATGCTGACTACATTTTTCCTTTTGGAAGTTGAGAACAATTTTCAACACTTATGAAAATAAAATACATGTTTATACAGTAAACGTAAAATAAACGAATATTCAAAATTGTTTCGTATTATACAAAAAGGCTTCAGTTTTTGAAATCTTTTTATATATATTTATGGTCTTTTGGATAAATGAAACTCTAACAATATTTCAAAATCATATAAAATTATCAAAATTCAAAATTAATCAAAAAATAATTTCTTTTACAAAACTTTTACATTTTTTGAATTTATGATATTATGTTAGAACTTCCTTTACTAAAATTTGTCAGTTAAATAATTAAATAAAATAAATTATAAACATACATTTTTAATTTTTTTGTTTCAAATGAAGAAATAATATTCTTTATTAAAATAAACAAGCAAAAAACATTCTGGCATTATTATAAATAATACTGTATATGACTAGAAAAGGCATTAGAAAAATTTGTTTTTTAGTTTTTCTTTTAATTACAAAATATTTATATTCCTTGATAAAAAAATGAATTTTTTTATTAGTTCAAAGCACATTTAAAATAAATTTTTAAAAATTTGTTTTAAATCTGTTTAAAATACATCTCATTTAAAACAAAAGTATATGAAATATTCAGAGATGTCATTATATATTTTATAGTCTCTCATGGAAATAAAGTTGAAAAGTTGGTTATAATAAATATAATTATATTATTTTGCATATTAAAATTTATGAGTCTTATAGCTTGAAATAAAATGTAATGTTTTAAATTTTATTATGTCAATTGAAAGGCCAAGAAGTTAATTCCCAATTTAACATAAATAATCAATGGAGATGTAATGCACATCCTTATAAAAGCAATCTTTTAGACTAATTTACGGTGGTATTTGGTTTAAATAAATAATATCTTTTTATTTATTTATAAAAAATATTAAACCTTCTTGCAAGAACACAGTTAATTACACAAATCAATGCATATTAAAAATAACAAAAAAAATCTAATATATAATTCATACTTGGAAAGTTTAAATGGCGTTTCATATGTTTTACCTTTTTACAAATGAAACCTCTAGCAAATGTAAATATTTAGTGGTAATTTTCTAAATGACTTTAATTCACATTATACTTTGCTTATTCTTGCTATGTCACCAATGTCTTTGCGATCTACTATTGGTGCATATTCACATGTTTTATCAGTTATTGTTCTATATTTTTGTTGAGGATAGTAATTAATAACTGCATAACAAAGTACAAGTACTGCAGATAGTACCAACATTGTATGAGACACTATGAAAAATATTGTAGTAAAGGACATATTTCCATCCTGACAATCAGTCTCCAATTCTGTATGACATTGACATTGTTGACAGCTCTGCTGTTCATGAGATAACAAGGGATTACCTTTTAGAATGGGTTCCAAAAAGTCATGGCAAGAACACCCTGTCTTTTTGCTTGTGCCTTTGTATTCCACTCCATATTCTGTATCTTGTGGCGTGTCAGTAAAATCCAAGAAAGCATAATGACAGTAACAGATGCATGGTTTTGGTGAATCTTCTTCTAGAAGGTTCCAGGATATGTGAAAAATCAGAACAGATGCAGCAGATACGTATAGTATAAATACTACTTTCATATTTGAAGTAACAAACTGGAAAATTTGTTGATACTTTGGTATAATTAAATGTTCCAAGGCATGTTGGAGCTTTTCTAGTCTTGGCACAGACGATAAAATATATTTCTTATCTATCATCTGGCCAAAATGCAATGGTTACAGTAAGTCTGACCTTAAGCACCTTTGTATCACATCCGCATTTGTTAGCTTAGAACTGCCTAAAACCAGATCAGATAATAATTTAATTTACAACATGGTTACAGCAAGTTTGACCTTAAAAGCTTTGAATCACATCCTCATCTCACTGCTTAAAGCTGGCTTAAACCAGAATACATAGTAATTTAATTTAGATAAGTTCTATATTTAGAATCTAGTTGTTAGCTATACTACCTATAGGAAGAAATTTCTTGAAAGTATGTTGTTTAAATAACAATTATAACATTATATTCCCACTCTCCTCTTTTTTTAATGAATTTAAACATATTACATTAATACAATTTTTATTCTGATTTAGAAACGAACGCTGAACATGAAAAATTAAAACTTAAAATTAAAAATAAGTTTAACGCATGGGCACTAAACTCTACAGGGGACCGTAAGCATGACTTAAAAAATATATCAAAATTAATTTAAATGACAGAAATTAAATTTATGATAATTCGTTTCAAATCAGCCGATAAATTATATTATTTTTTTTACAATTGATAGTTATAATATATTCATGCAGTAATTGTTAAATATTGAAAAATACCGAATATAAAGTACTAGTATAAATTCCAAATGGTGTTGAAAAATGAGAAATCGTAAATACTATTTTTTAAATATTTTTGGGTTTTTTTTCAAAACATTTTGAATGTTTTCAGAAAAAAAAAGAATATATCAAACACTATCGAAATAAAAGATCTTATCTTCGCCATTTCATCTTTAAACACTAGAGAAAACAAGAGCACTTTTTGCCTAGTATTCTTTTCTATTTATAGATCGTAATAATCGTATTTAACAGATTTAATAACTTAATAGATAAATTTTATAACTTGTTAAAGCAAATAAGCATAAATTACTCAATAATCATTTCTTCAAACTCGTCCAAAGTTGTAGGATTTTTCCAGAAAATAACTTCTTTCAAAGTGTCCACAAAAAGTTCTCTCAATGGGATAAGATCGGGAGAAAAAGGAAGCCATTTCATACCTGTTTTAGTAGATGATTAAAAGTTCAAAGCAATAGCTTCTTTTGCCATGGCATATTCCTTCGAAGAAAAAATTGACTTTTTTCAGACAGCAAAAAATTCCTATTTATCACGAAGTAGTTCATCAAACCGCAAAAAATGACCTTTTGCGGTGTTGTCAAACTCTATCTTACCTAAATTATTAAGTGCCTAATTGATTCTCTAGATCTTACAGCGCAGGGATAAATTGTTCTAAAACTTCAATATACCTATCAATAGGAATTGTTTCACACAATAAATATTTCTATATAAGGAAACCGGGTACATTATCATCTTTCGGTAAAATTTGCAACCAATTTAGAAATTTCTGGATCAGGTTTTTATACTTTTTCAAAATAAATGAAAAATGAGTTTCAACTTATATTCTCTGTTATTCCATTTAATTTTAAAAGACATTAATTTTAAAAGGTGTTTCAATTTGTGGGATTCTTGTAAATTTTATAGTCATTTATGTTCCACCTAATAAGCAAAAGTAGTTATCATTGCATTCAGTTTATCGAGATTTTCTCAAATAATATATTTTATAAGTAATAAAATAATTTCTGGAGGATTTCTGGGACACGACTTAAATAATATCATTTTTTAAATAAAACGATTATTTATTATATGATGATACTTGGAAGCTTGTCAGAATGATTTCTAATCCATGGATTGTCCAATTATAATATCTAATATTCAAACAGAAAATATAAAATGGGAAATGCAGCAAAATGATCCCGATTATAAAAGACAGTAAATTATATTTTAGCTTATCATTTCAATGTTTTCAAACACATTCAATCAAATCTCAAAGAAACAAAAAAAACCTTTTTTCTTAATATGTAGACAGTAGATGTAAAACATAACACTTTATGCGCAAAATTACTTTTGTTTTACATATTCTGAAATCAACATTTTTTTTTTTTTTTGCAGACATTTTCCGATTGCTCCTGTATTTCCGATCCCTCAGGACAGCAAAGAAACCATGCAACAGCAGGATTCTGCGTTACAGACGATTGTTGGTCTCAAGCCTTAGGATACATAATTACTCTGCCTATTATTCAATTTATATCCAGTCTTCTCAGGATACAACACGCAGTTTTATTACTCAGGTAGAGTTTGACATACATTTTATTTTTTTCGATTAATAAGGAATTCAATATTGAAAACTTAATTTGCTAAAATATATTATTCTTATTCCAGATCTGTTTTACCCGGAGATAAAAGTATCGCATTAGGCATGTTTGAGGCACTCATATGCATATTTGGTAAGTTTCTCACACATACACACTCTATATCTTTGCTTTATATAAATCTATAACTCTTGTGTGATTTTAATGGAATTTGGCATATGTGCTTTTCGTGAAAAGATGAAGATTGCTATCAACTTATTAAAAATTTTCAATTAAAATATGTTAGTTATAAATTAAGAAAATGATTTTTTAAATGTTTTTAGCTCTATTTTCCTTAAAATTCCCAAATTCCAACTAAATTTTCAAAATTTCGCCAAATTTCCAGAAAATAATTTTTATATTATCTTAAAACTCAAAAAATGTCTTTTTAATGTTGCCCATTTCATTTCCATATAGCTTTCCCAGGTAGCACAATATGTTAGATAATATTGTACAATATTGAGCGATATTATACGTTATTAATCAATATTTTATAATATTAAATAATGTTGCGAATATTAATCTATGTCATGCAATATTGTATAGCGTTTGTGTGCTACAAGAGTTTTTCTCTAATTAAAACTGCAAAAAGGGTTTTATTAACATACTGAAATTCCAAATATTTTCATTTTATCATCAAACATATTAAGTCGCGTGTTTTTGCCAGTATTGAATTTGAAATAAAAAATTGTTTTGTTCTGTGTAATAACTACTAATTCGAATTTTCACTTCTGATTTTATTTCATTGTATACATTCTTGTGCTTGTAAAAGAGTGATTCCATAACATTCATGTTTTTCCGTCTTAACAACAACAACAACAAAAAAGAACTAGAGGGAATACATTCTATATTAATAGGTCAACAATTAGGAAAACATTCCTGGCCAACAAACTGGTCTTCAAAGGTGGCTAATGGAATTATATTAAAGAACTGGAGATAAGGTTATTTTAGCACTCAATCCGGCAATTACAAATCTTAAATTAAACTTCCCATGCTGAGTTAGTGCTTTTTAAATCCATCAACATTCAAAATTTTTTTCACCCAAGCATGATATGGAAATTAGGAAAAAGTGAAGAACAGCTCAGTTGTTATTTCATTTCATCACGGAGTTGACTAAAAAAATTATCTCAAAACAACTCTTGTATAACTTCAAAGTAAATAACTAAGTTAGACCATAAATGAAATTAATATCTAATGTCGAATATGTGTTAGACATCAGTTTGTTTATTGCCATGCTGTTACAAGATTTTTGGTTTACTAAATCCTTAAAATGTTGAAGAAGAAATATTTCTTGCACAAGAATTCCAATCTTGATTACGCCTTATCGCATTTTTTAAAGATTAAATCCTGTCAAATTATTGGAATTCATTGGAATAGATGACAGGAGCTATCTCAAGTTGAAATTTGACCAGTAGAGCGAGCACACTTGTAACACGGGATAGATAGCCTCTTTGCTAAGCACCTCCATACCATTAACATGTATCTAATACATGCTTTTATCGGTTCCTGGTTAGTAAAATAAGGCTAGCGAAATTTTGAAAAGTACTTATGATGTAGTTCGTTCATTATATCTGGAAGACATATAGCGAAGAATGCCGAATTACAAATGAATACCCTACTTGAATCTCAAATTTCTCTTTGTTCACCAAAAAACCTACAGAAAATGACAAACATTAAAAAGCGTTCCAAGCTAGGAAAACATTGATTATGAGCCTTTCGCAGACCAATCAGCTCACGAGTGCCTGCTATCTTTTAAAACTTGCAATTTATTTTGATATAACCCGAGATAATTTTCATGACTAAAGTAATTAAGTTTTATAGAGAGAAAGAAAATTCAATAATACATTAAAGTTCATTTGCATTAAAGATTTTTCCAGCATTTATCTTCTAAAATTCAAATCCTTTAAAGTGTACGTACACACTTGAAGATTTTTTTTTTTTTAAATTTTAACTTTAAAAGTCCAGTTTTTTCATAGTAGGTCATTAATATATGTTTAAACTCATTTCAGTGAGAAAAAACCATATTACACTAATTATTGATTAATTAATTATTATTTATTGAGCTAATTAGTCTATTTTTTGAAACATAATATCTTAAATTCTAATTTGCACAGACACATAATTCTAATTGGAAATTATGCCTAATATTAATCTTCATGGTGTCTTCCTCAATCAAGTTATAAAAATGTATAGTTTTTTTTAAACAATTTTTTCATCAACGATGAATAGAAAAAACGAGATTTTTTCTGTAATTTTAACTTTCAAATAGCTATTAAAAATTTATTTCTGTAAATATAACTTTGATTGAGGCACAAAACATCCGCTATTTCTTACAGATTATTTTGATATATAAATAACTATATTTGGTTCATTTCTTGTTGAGTTATGATTGTTTGAATGAAGCAACATAGTGGAAAAATAACATTCTTCATAAAATGAGTTTTAAAAACACCGTAACTAGAGTTTTTAATGAAAGCTCCCCAAGAAAAATAGTTATAACTCGAGAAATAGTTCGAATATTGATAACATCTTGGTATCGTTTGAAAGCTAAAGGATTAGACAACATTATTAAGCAATAAAAAAATCGATATTTTGAACGATTTCCGAAGTTTCAAGTGTGTACATACACCTTAAGTGAATACGTAATGTAAAACATATAGAACTAATGATAGATACATCTATATTTTGTGGCCTTCTAGAATCGTATATGACAGCATATAGAACTGATGATAGAATTTAAAAAACGCATTCCATTTTTAAAAATAATCAGATACACATAAGAATATGTTTTAAGAATCAGATAATTATGCTAGAAATCATTTTTAGTTTATAATAGAATTATGGATAGATTGCTTTATATGCTTGTAAAATGATGACATATTAAAATGATATATAAATGATGATAGATAAAAATCTCAATGATATATAAAAATATAAGCCTTCAGATCAAAGTTTTGTTTATAATTATTATTATGTCTTTACTTAAGAATACATGAAAATATCCATGCTTTCTTGAGTAACTGAATGCCTCAGCAACGTATAAAAGCAAATTCTTCTTGATGTACGAATACTTTTATCTGACTGATATTGATGCCACACAAACAATAAGAAAGAAATTATTTATTTAAAATAATTTTATTCGTAAAATATGCTTTTGCTATATTATTTCAAATTTGAATAAATACTGAACTTTCTACAGTAAATGTTATTGATCTTATTTCCGCATTAATTCTAATTACATTTTGTATGTGTTAAGGAATATCCTGTTAACCCTAATCTATATTTTAGGTTTTGTCCCATATCTCATAATATTTGGATCTCTTGTGGATTCGACATGTTTGGTATGGGAAAAGAGTTGTGGTGAAACAGGTAACTGCTGGTTCTACGACACTGATAAATTCAACAGTCTGCTTCACGCTCTTTCTGCTATATTTTCTGGATTGGCTGCCATTTCTTTAGTGGCTACTTATTTTCTGAGTAGTCGTATCGGAGATCTGTATGAAGAGGTAGACGATACTAATGAGTCTACCAATCAGAAGGAAATTGAAGCTGTTAAAGGAGAAGCACAAACTAACATTCGTACAAAACTATAAAATAAAACACATACATTTTTAAATATGTACATTATTTTAATATTTTTTATATGAATTTAGTACTAATTTTATATATGCAAGTAGGTTATTTTCTGCTGCGAAAATTGCATTCCTTATTCTTTTACAATGTTTTCAACATAGAAACATTTTTACTATTAAATTGAATAATTGTACAAAATGGTCCTTTACAATTTTTTTATTTGCAATTGTATTTTAATATGATAATTAATTTTATGTTATGAACTTATTCCTGTTGATTTTTATAGTATTTTGAATAAACAATCATATATACTTTGACCACTTAGTATCACAATACTTTAATATTCATATGACGATATAGATATTTTCCTTTCAAATAGTCACAATCTGGCATAAAGTCTTATATATGTATTCACTAATTTATATATTTTACACAACTATTATGCTATCTTATAATAAAGGGTACTTTTCCGTTAGCCGGGGGCAAATGTCGCCAATTTTGAATCAAACGCGAATTTGGCGGAATTCTACATTATTTGGCGATTTTCCCCTTGCGCCCGGCTAATGGAAAAGTACCTAATAAAGTATTAATTTAACAATTTTTCTATGTAATAATTTAAGAAAGCATGTACTGGATTTTGATATGCACAAAACCAAAAATATGCTTAGGAACCAAATATTATAAAAGTATTTAAATAATTTACGGATTTTTTTCTAATAAATGCTATTTTATTTTGATAAATAATAATCTCTCTTATAATTTAAAGGGCGATAGGAATAAAATGGCACTCTTATTCCAAATTCAATTCTATCATCTATTCTATAGGATGTAACTTCTATAAGACATCCGAATCCAATTTTTTTCTGCTATCTTTTTCCTAAGTCTTTACTTCAACACTTTGCCTTAAAAATTGCAGGTTAATCCAAAATAAAAACTTCATGTCTTACACATTTTATGAGTATGAAAAACACATACACAACGAATTTTATTACTAGTAAAAGTAAATTTTTTCAGTTCTGTAGGGCAGGTGCCCAAACAGTTTGAAGAATATATTTATTATTTAATGAATTTCAACTCTTTTACAACTTCTCTGACTTACTCTCTTGTATGGTTGCTTAAGCATAATTAAGGAGTATCGCAAACCAAGGAGCATAAATGCTTTATTGAAGAATTTGGAAAAATGTGTTGAAATTCGTTGGATGTTTTCTTGAAACAATTTAGACTTTGGAAATGTTTAGAATATTCAGAAATGTAAACAATAAATTTGATATAATTCCTAATGACAAGATAGAACATTACTACTTACGAAAAGAAAAAATTCTTAATGTAGACTAATTCACTCGTTGGAATAATAGACTATTAATCCAACAAATTTGAGAAGATAGAAACGATACTATCTTCACGATAATAATTCGATAATCGCTTGAGTGAAAGAAGAAACTATTACAGCCATTATAAAATTGTTACGTATCAGCAATCAGACATTGAAATAACCTGTCTAAAATGTTATTATTTGGGTGTAATGCACTTTGCCATAATCCATTTGTAAGATTTAACAATATTTTAATTCGTTAAGAAGAAAACGTCTTACAATTAACCATTAAAGGAAAAAGTAGACAATTTATCTGCTTTAATAAATTTTAAAATGTTCATAATAATTAACATTTTATGTAATATGCCTTTTGAATAAGTAATTATATTTTACTGCTATCCATTTTTTATTAAAAAAATGAAGAAATTATAGATTCTTTTCATTTAAAAAATATTTGGATTTAATAAATAGATTCTTTACATTAAATAATCTCTAATTTATCACAAATAAAATAATCATGTAATAAAAAAGTATATATAGTAAATAGAATTTTATATACAAGAGAAACAATTTAGTGAAAAGTCAACATGAAATTAAATTTTAAGTCAGATTAAAAAAAATCTAATTCAGGGTTGGTAATATGCTTTTCTATAAGTATGTTTGACTAAAGAAGGCATTAAAAATATCATGTTGCTGCTTGACTATATCATATCGAATATCTTTTTCACTCTATGTATTTTTTTATTCATTATCTACAAGGTGACATTTACAAACTACTGATAATATAAGTTTATATACTTACGACATCATCGAAGTTCAAAAACGTGCAAGTCAACAGAAATTTCTGGAATTTGCAAACGATTCTTAACACAGATTGACAGAATTAATTTTCATTTCTTACAGAGATGTAAATTACATATTATAGTAGTAGTATTACAGTTATAAATATTTCACAATTGTCTGAAAAGTAACATCAGTACAAATTAATATTACAATTCATGTAGTTCTAATTACCTGATTAAAAAAGAATTAGTTATTAGCTCGTTTTTGACCTGATAGAAGTTATTTAATAAACAGAACAAAAAAGCAAAGTAAACTCATTCCATCAAAAGAACAAATATACTTCTAGGTCGAAAATATTTTATATGGGACTGAAGGAACTGAAAAATTATTACAACTGAGAGATAAAAAACGCAGAAAAGATGACATATAAATTTGCTCTTTGAATTTTCTATAAAATCAATACATGCATTTTTCTTATTTCGAAATTGCAATAAAAAATGTATACAATTTTAAATCATAGGATTGCATTAAAATGACAGTGACAAACTAATTTTACAGAATGTTAAATAATAAGCGTAATGGAAGAATGTCGTCTAATATTTGTCTATTACAAAATGATGCCATCCATTATTCTGCAAATGTTTCACGAAGCTGTCCTATAAATAGTATAATACAGTGATCAAAATATTATAGTACAGTCAGATTCCTTCATAGAAGTATGGAATTATTTTTGTCCAAAAATTAGAGTTGTAAAAATATTTTTATTTAATATGACTGCTACTAGAATGGAGGAAATGTATAAAAATTTAAAAAAAAATGTCGAAGTCCATTTATGGACTCAAAGAACATATAATGTAATATTTTACGATATTTAGAGCTCTTTCCACTTTCAATTATAAATCTACCTCTAGTGATTTAGAAACTGTCTTTTTAGACAAGATTCGAGTATATCCATTTATAGTGCTTTCTTGTTATTTTTTGTATTTCAATCATCAATTCATCTTTGTTTATAAAAATTCATAAGATAGAATGTATTATGTGCAATTTTGTTTTGTTAATAATGATAATAAACAAATTCAGTTCTTTAATTAATTGAAGTTTCAATTCTTTAATTCATCTTCTTCAATAATTAGCATAATTCAGTTATTTTGTCATCGATTGGTATTTTTATTTTATGTAAAAGAAATTTTTAGTTAAGAAATTCTTTTCTTTTAGGTTTTATTTATATGTTGCCCAATTATATGTAACGCATCCTCATTTAAATAAATATTGATTAAGCAATTTATAAAACTAATAAATATACAGCAGCATTTTTTTTATACTTTACTATCAATATATGTGAGCTTCTTTTTACTTAATATATATAATCAGAAGGGATTTTAATTTGTTGTGAATACATGAAAAACTTCATTTATTTTTATAAATTTTTTATTAAATATGCGCGTTAAGATATCATAACAAATATTGAACAGTTGCAGTTGTAGTAAATAGATCTTTTGAAACTATGTTATCATGTATTAGCTTAGTAGATTACCAGGATTTAGCACTGAGAGTTCATACTTATTATCTTCACGTTTCATGTTAACAGCTCGTGTTCGCCTATTTTTCAGCGGTCAAGCGACTTTACCCATTGTATGATAAGATAATGTTTCAACTGCGTGCATGGCAGATTACATATTTACTTTACTATGTCGAAAGCACAATAACATGATGTGCATATCGTCTAGAAAGCAGATTGTTGGTAAACAAATAATCACCTATACCAAACTTACTGAGTGAACTATAAAAAATCTACATAAGATTTCTAAAATATCTCTCGCAAATAAACAATCAAATCAATAATCAACCGATGATTTTTATGAGGAAAATTTAAAGCAGTGGGAATTTAAAATTTGATTTTTATATTTCAGATCTTTTTTTAATCATGTTCGCTAGAAAAAGTCATTCAATGATTTATATACTGAAAATTAAAAAAAGCTCCAGGCAGTTGAAATTTCTAAATTGGTATTGTTTGTCAACCGATGATTGTGATGCTGAACATTTAAAGTACTTCAAGCAGATGGGATTTAAAATTTGATTATAATGTCTCAGATATATTGCGAATCCAGTTTGCTAGAAAAAAATGAGCTAATGATTCATATACTAAAAAGTGAGCTAATGATTCATATACTAAAAATTTAAAGAACTTCAGGCGTTTGAAATTTCTAAATTGGTTGTTATGTTAAGGAACCCTTTAAAGCCAATATGGACTTGCTGTTGACGAATCTTACAAAATAACTGGAAACTGTGCCAAGAAAGTAGAAATAATCCTTAACCAATAAATAGCACTTGAAAATTATATTTTAAAAATAGAGATTTAAAATTTTTATTCTCGTGATTATTTTTTGGGAGGATGGAAGTTACATGCTCAGTATCTGTTAAAATATTTTTGATAGAATAATCAAAATATATATCTGAACATGAAAAATTAATGGTAACTAAATTAAAATAAATAAATAAAAAATCCTTTTTTCAGAAGTTATTTCAGATCTGCCGTGAATTTAACTAAATACATATATAATATTTTAGGTTTGTTTTTCTTAATTATTTTATTATATTAATTATTTTTATTATTATGAATCCCTTATAAGAAATTCTGCTACACTATTATTATTTTTTTACTCGATTCCTTCTACCAACTGCAGACCAACTTGCGTCCTTCGCCAGTTGGTCTGCTTTTTCATTGCCTATATTGCCTGCTTGTGCTTTAACCCATGGGACTTTTACTATTGGATTTAAAAGCAGGGCACCAAAAATTTCTCTCACTATTTGGTTTGTACTTTTTGGATTAGGGGATGCCATGATACCAGCTCTATTGTCGACATGTATTTTAAAAGTGCTGTTGTTTGAAATCTGAGATGCATATTTTACTGCTTCGTGAAGTGCGGTGAGTTCAGCTTGAAAAACGGTATTGTTGTCATTCAATTTGGCAGATCAGTGGTATTACAAGGAATCATTGATCATTACATAAAACGCAGCTCCATCTCCATGTTCTAATTTTGAGCCATCTGTGAATATATTGATATTGTTATTTGAGCACCAGGATTTAAATTTGGCTATTGCAATTTGAGCTTTTCTTTCAAAGCTATCTTTTGTGTCCGCTTCTTTTTCTGTTTTTTTTTTGGGGGGGGGGGAGGGTTTAAAAAAATGTTACACAGAAAATTAATCTTAATAAATACAACTTTTTTTTCCAAAATTATTTAATGAATATCGAATATATCGATAACTAATAATGATTTCTTATATAAACTTGTATGTCTATTTTTGGTTAGAAATTGACTACATGAAGACAAATTAATTGAAAATATATCTGAGGTTCATACATAGAGAAAAATTATTTCCTATCATATTATTCTGGATAACTAGAAACTGTAATTTGTCTCTACATCAATGAATCATTTAAAATAATTTTATGAATATTTTCTTAAAAATTCGTATATGTAATTTTACTGGCATGTATATTTACAAAAGAAGGAAATATTTACGAAAATTATATTATAAGATATTCCCAATGGAAATACAGTTTATATTCTCTTATATTATGATTTTTAATACAATCTTAGATGTTTCCAATAAAATTAGACTCTACAATTAATCAAACAAGTTTTGCTCGTTTCAGCCATTGGAATTTAAAGAAAAATTATCCATCATAATTATTTTTATGAGTAATTATTATGTTACATTTAATGTTTCAAGTAAAATTTAGCATAATTCAAGCAGTAGTGAAAATAAAAACTTAAGAACAAAACTTTTATTTTTCATGGAAGAATATACATGTTAAAATTTTGTGTACATATATGTCTGTTATTACAAGAACAATATTTTTTTTAGAACTTTAATAAAATGAAATATGTTTATGTTGATTTCTCAGTCAGCTATTATTTAAATCTGAGTTTTGGTGAGTTTAAAAATTTAAATTTCCTATAAGATTTTAAATGAAGTAATTAAATCAGTTTGTAACGAATCAAATTCAGAGAAAGAAATCCTGTATATTTAGTTAAATAAAAGAATAGAGCATGCTCCATTAACATTGAAAGGCTGAAAAGTATGAATTTTAAAAAATTAGTTATTTTTTCTTTTAATAAAAGATATTAATAATTTATTTCGATTTATACTAATTGGAGTAATTTTTATTGAATATATATGAATATACATATCGAAATATATCGATAACTAATAATGATTTCCTTTATTTGTTCAGTAAAAATAAGAAAATTTGTTCAGTAAAAATAAATTTATTTCACCAGTAAAAATAAACATAATTTGGCAAACTATTATAAATTAATATCGAAAAAATCGAATTAAAATCTATTAAAAAGTAATAATAATAGTGAATGTATCAAAGATTAATTTGTAAAGGTATTAATTTTGATCCAAATTTTAAAAACATTAATGAAAGGATATATTTTAAAATTGACATTTTCATAATTCCCATTTTCTCAAGAATAATTTTGAAATTTATATACTATTATATAATATTCCTAAAAACTATTTAAAAAATATAACGAATTTCATACGAACATATTTTTATCATAATATTTTATCGAATTCATCTGTAGGAACTAAAGTATAGTATGTATTTACCATTTGAATGCTACAGAAAATTCATAAGTTCAGTAATGCCGCTTCAAAAAAGAGAAAAAAAAAATAACCGAAGAAATCTTTAAAATAATTTCAAGCAAAGAATATTCATTTCGTTTTGAAAATGATTAATCATGGTAATGATATTCAATATTTCCTCAACTTTCATAACATGCATTTAAAAATATCTTGGAGATTTGATATATAAGTGAAGAAACACATACCTTTTTAAATAAATAAAGTTGATTTTCCTTCATTTTCGATGAATAAGTTTTGGTCAAAATAAAGGAACAGAATTAAAAAACATAATTTATTTCTTAATAATGATAAATAAAACTGTTACATTTTCTTAATATAATTACATCAAATGTATTTAATACTGTTACATTTCATATCAGACAGAATAAAGAATTATATAAATTATTCCTTTTTTAAATAATTAAAATTTTCCAAGTCAACTAATTGTTTGCACCAGAAATAAAACAAATACAGCCATATAAAAAAATTACCATCATTTTTTTTTTTTTTACTGGAAGCAATCTTATTTCATATTTGTGAATAATCAGTTTCTTTATTATGTCTCACTTTTTCTTCTAGAAGCTTAAACTTAAGCTTTAACTCGTTGTTAGCTTTATACAATTTTTCCAAGGGCTTAGAAAATTTTATTTTTTCAACAGAGAAAGCTGGTGCTTCATTTACATTGGCATAATCAATTATTCGTTCGTAGCCAAGTCTCTTTTGTGATGTTTGCCCTATAGAGCAACGGAAAGCGATAAAATTCATCAAAGCAAGCCCAGCAGTTACACAAATGACTGTAATAACAACTGTTTGATATTTAGCAAAGAAAGTCGGAAGCCCATCCTTGCAGAAAATATCGGATACAACACTGCACTTACAAATCTCACATGTTTCATTTGCATTGGCCAAGACATATCTATGAAGCTTTGGTGCCAAGAAATCTTCACAGGTACACAGTGATTCCGTTCTAGTCAATCCCTTGTATTTCACTTTTGATGACAATTCAGGAAAAGACAAACTGTCATCCGAGCAATAACAGGCGCAGACTTTGGGGTCGTCACTGAAGCTATATTGGGATGCAGTCCAAATTATATCGGTTGCTACAAGGCAAAGAGAAAAGAAGAACAGAAGACAAAGATTCGACATTGCAGAATTTCGATTAGAACTACTAATTCCAAAAACCAAACTGCAAATAGATGTTTTGGATTAATGATTCTGTCTACGATCTCATGGTTAAGAAACTATTCTTTTTATCTACCATTCCATGTTAAGATAACATTGGTTCATGATTAGATATATAGACATAGTATGTAATGCTGTTTGTTGTTGTGAGAAATGATTAATCAAGTGATAAGACTAGGACTATTGCAAATAATATCCGGTCGAAATAAGAACCGGTTTTTTGCAGCTTCTAGTTCTTGCTCGGTAGTAAGAAGGAAGTATATATTTTAAAGTTATTGCATTTGCTTGCAATTTAAATTTAAATGCTGAATATTTCTGTTATTTTTTAAATGCATAATAGTAATTTTTATACTATGAAAGAATTTGAAGTTAACTCAGAACTGGCATCTTCTAAGACATATTTGATACCTTCATTATATTTTTTGTGATTCCATATCAAAATTTCTGGCTTATTCTTTGATGCATATAGTTTTGTGATCCTCTATTATATTTTGCCATTCGAGTATGCCATGATACATAGAAATTCTCGCTGCCATTTAGATTCCTTTTTTTTAAATTACCATTTGACATAGTGTAATAAGGATATAATGACGATTTAATTAGTATGGTTTAAGAATTTAACCATTCAAGAGAGACGGAAAGAAAACAATGAAACAATTTTTTTCTCTGGAAATATTTTTTATACGAATTCGTCAGTTCTCTAAGAATAATTATAATTAATCATTTTTATTGTAATAAATCATTACTTAAGAGGTGCAGGCACTTCGTTTCTATATTTCTGCCTCTGAATTATTCAGTTTGTCAAATAATATTATAAAGAAATTTGAATATTTATTATGGATGATTTAAATGAAAAATTGATGCATTATATAAAAATCCTCATTGAATACGACTCTGATTTCCATTCTTTTTAACGACTAAGAGCTACATTTGTTTACGTTTAAATGTTGTATTATATCGCAATTAAAGCATTAAAATATTCAATACTGTGAATGTTGAATGCTGAGATTTAGGTGTTGCCAAATATTAAAAAAAACTTATAGAAGTCTTTATTCTCATATAAAATAATACTATTAACGTTTGAAAAAGTTTTATAAAAATTATTTCAAAAAAAAAAAAAAGAAACCCTCGCTAAATTATATTTTAAATCGGATGAAAAAACAAAACAAAAACAACTTCTATTCAAACTTTTGTTCTCATGACATTAATTACAGAATATCGAAAAAGTCTATAATTTAATATAAATCACTGAATTCATTTCAATGGACAATCTTAAATGCTATTTAAATACTAAATAGAAAGAAATACTTTTTCGAATGTGTTGTTATTGCTGCTTAATTGATTTTACTAAAGTGAGATGAATGAGGTTGAAATGTCACTTAAAAACTGCATCTTTATTTTCACTCAATTTTTGATTGAGGTTTCAGTTAAAAGTAAATTAATGAATTAATGTATAGGTTAAATACGAATATAGAAAAGGAAGTATTAATGTTTTTGATTAGAAAATATAAGAATGAATAATATTCGAGTCGTTTTTCGTTTGAAACAATTTAACAATTTTATTTTTATGTACTTAGATTGCGATATTCACAATTTGGTGAAACTATTTTAAAAGCCCTAAAAAAATTATTCAAGTTTCAAAAGTTTTTTTTTATTAATCATAAAAGTAATTATTAAAAAAAATTGAATTTATAATGAATAATTCATTAATGCCACTTAAAAAAAATCTTTGGAATAATTTCAAGCAAGAAAATCCATTTCGTTCTGAAAATGATTAATCATGCTAATGATATTTAATATTACCTCAGCTTTCATAACATGTTTTTAAAAATAATCCATCTTGGATATTGGATATATAAGTGAAGAAACACATACCTTTTTCAATGAATAAAAGTTGATTTTCTTTCATTTTCGATGAATAATTTTTGCAGTTGGTCAAAATAAAAGAACTGAATTTTAAAAAAAATATTTTCTTAATTCTGTTTAATAAAACTGTTGCATTTTCTTAATGTAATTACATCAAATGTATTTAATTCTGTTATACTTCATAACGGAGAAAATAAAAAATCAGATAAATTATTCCTTTTTTCAATAATTAAAATTTTCCAAATCAACTAATAGTTTATACCAGAAATAAAACAAATATAGCCATATAAAAATTTACCATCAAATTTTTTTTTTCTGGAAGCAATCTTATTTCATATCTGTGAATAATCAGTTGTTTTATTATGTCTCACTTTTTCTTCTAGAAGCTTAAACTTAAGCTTTAACACGTTGTTAGCTTTATACAATTTTTCCAAGGGCTTAGAAAATTTTGTTTTTTCAACAAAGAAAGCTGGTGCTTCATTTACATTCGCATAATCAATTATTCGTTCATAGCTGCGTCTGTTTTGTGATCTTTGCCCTCCAGAGCAACGGAGAGAGATACAATTCATCAAATCAAGCCAAACAGTTACACAAATGACTGTAATAACAACTGTTTGATATTTAGCAAAGAAAGTCGGAAGCCCATCCTTGCAGAAAATATCGGATGCAACACTGCACTTGCAAACCTCACATGTTTCATTTACATTGTCCTGTACATATGTGTGAAGTTTTGGTGCTAAGAAATCTTTACAGGTACAAAGTGATTCCGTTCTAGCTAATCCCTTGTACTTCACTTTTAATGTCAGTTCAGGAAAAGTTGAACTATCATCGGAGCAATAACAGGCACAGACTTTCGGGTCGTCACTGAAGCTATATTGGGATGCAGTCCAAATTATATCGGTTGCTACAAGACAAAGAGAAAAGAAGAACAGAAGATAAATATTCGACATTGCAGGATTTCGATTAGAACTACTAATTCCAAAAACCAAACTGCAAATATATCTTTTGGATTAATGATTCTGTCTAAGATCTCATGGTCAAGAAAGTATCTGTCATTCCATGATAGCATTGGTTCATGATTAGATATACAGACATAGCATGTAGTGCTGTTTGTTGTTGTGTGAGAAATGATTAATCAAGTGATAAGACTAGGACTATTGCAAATAAAATCCGCTCGAAATAAGAACCGGATTTTTGCAGCTTCTAGTTTTTGCTCGATAGGAAGAAGGAAGTATAAATTTTAAATTTATTGCAAGTGCTTATAATTTAAATTTAAATGCTGAAATTTCTGTTATTTTTTAAATGTATAATAGTAATTTTGATACTATGAATGAATTTGAAGCTAACTCAGAACTGGTATCTTCTAAGACATATTTGATGCCTGTATTAAATTTTTTTTGATTCCATTTCAAAATTTATGGTTTACTCTTTGATGCAAATTGTTGTGCATTCCTCTATTATATTTTGCCACTCGCGTATGCCATGATACATAGAAGTTCCCGCTGCCGTTTAGTTTCTTTTTTATTTTAATTACAATATGACTTAGTGGAATAAGGATATAATGAGATTTAATTAGTATGATTGAGCTCAAAATGAGCAGATTTTTCTTTCATCATATCGAAAGATTTACCCTTATATTTTCTGACAATCAACATTCCATTGCATTCAGCTATCTCGGAATTCGGATTCAGAGATTCAGTCTACTCGATTCACAGTGTTGTTTGGATATTAGTCAGTGATTATCAAGATAATACTTAGGAAGGAACTTAAAATATATTAAAATTTTAATAATTTATAATGAATACCATAATAATTTTATATTTATCTTTTCATATTGAACATTTCAGATCTTGGCATTCTTGTCTTTCTGTCTGTTATCTTGAATAACAAATAAAGTTATGCATTGCATAATTACATCAGATCACAGATTGAAAATACATTGTAATGAAATATAATGAATTAATTTCGTTCAAAAGCTATAGGATGTCTGGAATTGCAAAATTAAAATAAGATTTTGTGATTTAAACCTTGATATTGCAACAAAGCGTTCATTAAAATCTTTTGTTTAACAGAAAAAACGTTGAATCAGTCAGTTCTATACAATAACAATGCTATTTTCTTTATTCGTCAGTTATGGACTAATTGCAGAAACTAAGCTTCGGAATTTTAGTTTTTGGTGCGATTAACAAGTCATAAATTTTAAAACTATCAGAGATGAAAATATGAAAATCAGATTTTGTCTTAAATATAAGCATTTTTTTGTAAAATTCTACATGAAAACACACTTTTTATCCACTTTATACTAAGTTTGACTATTTAAATAACTTTCCAACGCAATATAGATATGTAACTCTTTGTTGTATATCTAAAGTTAATTTTTATGAATATGTCAGAATTAAAAAAAAAATGGATTTTTGTTAGTATGGATAAATGATAAAATTTTCGCTAAATTTTAATGAATTTTGGCTAATTAGATTTCCTGTGTCCGAAAGAATTTTGGATCTTTTTGATAAACTTATGTTATTATCTAAACATCTCATCTCGGAGGACAACCTAACTAATTGCATATTTCTTACAAAGTTTGGATAAACACAGTGAACGGAAGATTATATTTTAACAAAAAAAATAAATTTGCTTTAAAATTGCAATAAATAAATAAAATAAATAACGGAATATATTTACAATTATACTAATAATCTTGAGAGCTGCTATCTTTATTAAATAAAAGTATTTTTACATTTAATTTTGATTATATTTTCTAAACACACCTATAGCCAATCATAACTAATTAAAAAGAACTTTTATCTTTTCCATTTGAGGTATTTATTCTTGCATGAATTTTATATGATAATAAATGATTAATCTAATCACTTTGTAAATATTTTATTAATTATTAAGAACAAAATGGACAAGTAAGTTTCATTTTTATTCGTCCCATTCAGCAATAGGATTTACTTATGTTTTTTCTTCCAATGACACATTTGTACTTCTTTTGGACCAAGTATTACGTATGTTATTCTTTTAAGTAGGTAAACTTTTATTAGTTCCCTTCCGTATGTCGTTTTCTGTAGCAAAATTTATATATTTTAATTAGATGGCACTTGCTGGTTTGGAAATTTTTCATTATATTGATTGAGCTAGAAAATCACATTATCATTAGCTCCATAAGTATAGCATATCAAATGATATATCTATGACAATGATATATTTTGAATGGCGTAAGTGAAGATATCGAGGGAATATTAGAAAAGATTCTATGCTAATAAAGGATGTATTTGGAATACAGTACGAAATGTAAAATAATATTTATTGATTTAATATCAGCATCATATTTGAGAAAATACGATTATTGTGGAGGCGAGAAACTCAAAAACACTACGTTTAAGTGATTATTATGAAAAAGTTATTGCATATTCTATAAAGAATTATTTAATTTTATTAGATATTGCTATTACTATCTATAGTTAAAATAATAATATTGTCATAAAAGCTTATTATTTACTATGTGTAGTTGAACAATTAGCAATAAATTATTGAAGTTGATATTAAATGTTCAAAAAAGAGTTGTACCTGCAAATATGAAATTAGTTTTGTTACAAATTATTAATGAATATTTTTAAGACAATTTTTTATAATAGAATTTCTCATCTAGAGCATAGTTTCAGAATATTTTTGATTTCTTCTGTTAAACGAAAATCAGTTTTCTATTTATTTAAAATATACCATTAAAGAAAAAGTGTAAATAAATTCAAAAATTAAAACATTTATGATTTATCTATGTACATCAATTATTGTCAAGATCTCTTAATAGGGAGTATATAAGAAAAATGAAGGGGGAAAAATGACCGTTCATCATTCATGTCTTCATAAAATGAATATTTTAATATAATTCTTCATTTAAAATATTTTTTCTTTGAAAACCATTGACAATATTATTTTATATCTTTACATCATTTCAATTAAAACATATACATTCATTTTCGATGCACACTTCTTCATTTGTGTCTTTGCAAACTTCTCATACTAATAACATTCGAATGTTGTAATCTGTCTTTCACTCACTATGTGAAGTGATAGAGTTTTAAAATATTGTATACTTATATGTTATTGATAAAATACAAGAATAGGTTTACAGTTTTAGAAACTAATAATTATTGAATCAACTGATGTGATGATTTGATGATATCAATGCAGTTACTTAAATTTTAATTCTTTTCGTATGGCGCCACCTGGTAGTAAATTTTGAGATGAAATGCTTTTCGAAATTCTGTATCATTTAAAATAAAAAATTTGGACGAAAACGAAAGAATTAACACAAAATATAATTTTCAGTGTTCTAATAAAAATTGTGTATTGAAAAACTGTTAGCAATTAAATTTAATATCTGTTATATCTTCAGTTTAGAACGCAAAATTATTACTCTCTATAGTAAGTAATTTATCATGTTTTCACAGTATTACTTTGTTCAAAAAAAAGCAATAAACACCTTTTAATAATGTATTATGAATAATTTATATCTGGTTAGAGGAATTCAAGTTTAATTTGAAAACACATTACATTTTTAAAAAATTGATACCAAGTTAGTAGATATCTTTATATGCCATAAAAATATTAGTTAATTTTACTAAATATTTATCTTATTATAAAAGATATTAGAATGTGCAACTAACTCTTTAGGAAGTAATTATGACAGTTTCATCGAGTTTCAATCAGTCAAAATTTTTATAAATTTCAAATTTCTAAATTTAGATTTTTACGAAATTTGTAACAGTCACACTACAGTTATTTTTTTTTTGTTCCATGACGGAATTTAGATAAATATTTTGTATTATTAGTTACTGCTAGAATAGAAAAGACTTTAATTTTTAACATTTAGTAAAAATAAATCACATATTTAAGGTGATTAAGGTTTTCTAAAGTCAAACAACTTGTCTCTATAATTCGTAAATCAGTTTTAGATTTCTTGGCTTATAATATATTTCTAAAAATTCTTTAGCATCAATTTTTCATTAAATATATATTTCTAAATGTCACAATAATGAATTTAATCATGATCAAATTTAAACTCTCTGTATAAAATAAAAGTTATTTCCATAGTTAATTAGAATTTGAAATTTATGTGTGCTTGATTAAATGCTTAAAATATTTTAAAATTCTAGTTCATTTGAGTGTGTTTTTTAGCTTTAGTCCTTTTAGCTCTCGGCATTCCACCCCTGCACCTGCAATTACAGTTTGAAGCCAGACTAACGACAATATATCGCCTAAGAATCCCTCTTCCTCATAATATAACAGAGATACAACCAGAAGATCTAGAGAAGAAAGCAACTGGTTGGTCTACTCACCCTTCACAGCATCTCAATCCCAACCAAATTTCATTGGAAGATGAAGGAATAAATTTATCTCAAATAAATAATATCAATATCTTCACAAATGGCTCAAAAACAGAGCATGGAGTTGGAGCTGCGTTTTGTGTTCTGTTCAATGATTCCTGGTCCTACCACTGGTCTGCCAAATTGAATGACAATAATACCGTTTTCCAAGCTGAACTCACTGCACTTCATGAAGCAGTAAAATATACATCTCAGTTTTCTAACAACAATACTTTTAAAATACATGTTGACAATAGAGCTAGTATCATGGCATCTTCAAATCCAAAGAGCACAAACCAAAAAGCAAGAGACATTTTTGGTGTCCTGCTTTCAAAACCAACAATAAAAATTTCATGGGTTAAAGCACACGCGGGCAATATAGGCAACGAAAAAGCAGATCAACTGGCAAAGGACGCAACGCAAAATGGGCAATTCTACATGCAAACAAAGATACCAAAACCACATATAAAAGCCCTCCTCCGGAAAAACATGCTTGAGGAATGGCAAGGATATTGGAGCAATGGTGTCACAGGCAGAAAAATTTTTAATATCTTACCTTCAGTCAACCTTAATCCCACTAACTGCAACAGAGAGGAAATTATTTTCTTCTCAGAACACGGCCCTTTTCCTGCCTACCTCAAAAGGTTCAACCTGTCTGAGAGTGACCAGTGCAGTTGTGGTGGGATAGGCACCGCACTTCATTATGCTACGGAATGCATCCTTACAATCTCCTGGCATATGAAAAAACCATCACCAAGCCATGAACAGGAATGGCTGAAAAGAGTCGCCGGCAACTTCCTTTCCAGACAAAAAATCCACAGTATAATTAAATTTATAAGTGGAAATAGAGACCTATTCTCGCCTCCATAGCACTCAACATCAAGTCTCATACCAAAAAAGACTAAGGGAAAAAACAAGCACTGCAGTCTCCTGTCACACATTTCAATCAAACAGAGATTGTCTTCATTTCCATTTCTCAAATCATTTTCCATCTGATTTTTTTTAACTGCATCCTGATCTACTATAACATAAAAAATGTGAACACAGATTATATGTATATTTTTACAAATTTTATCTCTCAATCTGCATTATATTTCTAAGCTAATTACTACAAATTATATTTCTAAGTTGGAAAAAATTATGTAAACGGTCTCATCATAATATAATTTCTTATATAATTGTAAATTTTGTAAATAGTTATTTTTGTTTCGTTTTCCTACTGTAAATATTTTGTTAATTAAATAAAATTCCCGTAACATGCCTACCAAACCGTTCAGTGACCAGAATGGTCACGGATACGGGGGTATGAGACGGCGTTCTGTTCTATATTTGTTTCTTTTTTCATTCATTATTTATGGATTTTTCAAATACAAATGATATATATTTATTGGAAAAATGGGAAACAATATATCTGCTGTTAAAGATAGAGTAATGTTTTATATATGATATAAATTTATAAATGATATACTTAAGAACTTAGGTCCTTAAGAATCGTATTTAAATTTTCATTTGAATGAGGATATTAAGTAATTTATTCATATATAAATCAAAGTCATATATATTTTATCTCTATGCTTTTATATAATTATTTTCTTAAATATCGAAGAAAATCACAAATCTACTAAGACACAATATAAAATTTTTCAAATGATATCAAATAAAATTTCAAATTATGGCATTGATAAATTCCATTACATTGATAACTTCTATTTATATCATTTAGTTCAATAAAATCAAGCTTAGGTTTGTTAGGCTTTTTAATATGTTTCATATAAAATTATTAAAATTTAGAGTTTACTTGACATAATACAAATATTTACTTGATAGAATATATTTGTTCCATCAGTTAATTATAGGTTGAAATTTCTTTAAGATTTTAAAACATACACTTCGGGTATTTAAGATCAGAAGCTCATTCAGAAACCATTTTTAAAACTCCAAAGATCTTGTGAAGTGATAATACCTGAAAAAAATCTAGGGACATTTACACTTCTAGCTCGTGATTAGTATTTTCCATGATATTTCATAACACAAGACATGATAAAACTCAGAATATTCCCTCTATTTTAAATTCTGTTATGCCTTTTTTTATTTCTTATTAAATATGTCTGACATATTTTAATTTAATTTTATCAAATGTAACATGTAAAAATTTTCTTCATACGCAAAATTAAAGAAAAACAAAATTATTCCTTTACATGCAAAAATGAACGAAAAAAATACTTTGTATATTATATTAGTGCTAAAAATCCATTTAAAATCAATTAAGTTAATAATTAAAATGAAACTTACTTAAATTTTTATTCCATTGCAAACACTTGAAGAATACTACAAGTCATGTTACAATTTTATTGATGAAATAATATTTTAAAGCTATATACAAATGTAATATACATCAGGAGGTGTCTTGAAATATAGTAAATAGCTAGTATCAGGTCATTGATTTCTAACATGCTACATTTATTATCAAGCATCGTTAAATTTTATAAATCTCTTGGTTTGACTATTTCTACTGTATGAATTGTAAGATAATCAGAGTCATAACCTTGGTAACTTTCCAGGTAATTTTGAGAACTCTGCCTATTAGATATTAATTTACCAATTACATGGATAACTAAGAGCAACAATTGTATTAAAACAGCCGCAACCCCTATAAAGACGAATCTTGAATAAGAGTTCATCTTTCCATCAAAACAGTCAAGTTCGGCTATTTCGTAACAGCTGCACGCTTGGCAGGTTTCATTTTCTGACATAGGTAGCATGTAGAGTTTCAGTTTCGGCAAAAGGAATTCTTCACACGAACAATTTGATTCTGGGTTTCCAAAATTGGTGAATTCCATTCCCATCCATTCTATACCATGTAGATGTTGCGAAGTAATAGCGCAGTCACAAGAGCAGACACCATTATAGTCAGTGCTATCAATTATACACCAAAATAGTAAAACGATAACCAATATTGCAGAGATGGTTAGATTCTCCTGGTACCATTTCATGGCAAAGCAAGGATTTTAATTTGCGGTTGAAGATTAGTGCTAGATTAAACAAAAATATGCTTCTTGTTTGAGTACCAGTAGACAGTCACTTATCTGTCTGGCATGATAGTAGTGTGTTTAACTGCTCTTGCGCAGTAATGTCAAAACTTTGGCACGGAGAGCAATGACTCAAAACAACAAATCAATGTTTTCGAGAATGTATTGCTGCAAAGGCAGATTAGATATTTATATCGATATCATTCTGGAATATTTTCCAGAAAAATCAAGAAAAACAAACAGTTTAGTTAAGAACACTGAAAAATTCGAGAAGAAAAATTTCACATAGAAAAAAAAACTTTCTAGAAAAGTAAATATTGCATTTATTTTTTAAAGTAAATGAATATAAGATTAATTTTCCTGAACAGAGAATGGAATAACTAAGCCAATTTCATAATGTCACACTGTTGACTGAGTAGAATTATGAGTGAGAAAAAAATTATTTTCAAAGACAATAAATTTCTGTTGAAACATTCAGTTTTGAAGCAGTGAAGAGACTTTGTAGTTTTAATTTCGTTTTATTCTATTTCGAGTGGCAAACATGATTATTTACAAGAAGGCGCTGGCATCGCATGTCCGCCACAGCGCAGCACAAAAGCGAAAGTGGGGAAGAAGAGAGAAATAAATTATCTCTCTTCTTATATAACCTGGGATTTTGATAGGGAAAATATTTCTTCATAGTACTAATATATTATTAAGATTCTGATAGGGATTTCTGACGTATGTCAATCACAAGTAAGGGAAACACAGCGATCTTTTAAAAAGAATGTGCTTACTGGACAGTTTTCTCTCCTTTCACGCCGAGCGTGTGAAAGTGTTGGCGTTTAGCCGATTCAGCGATTTTATAAAGCTTCTCTTGAATTAATTAAGTAGAGACAATGGAATGGTTCAAGAAATAAGAGAAAATTTTAGAATAAAATTTCTATGGAATAAATTAAGACAAAATCTTGGAAATTAATTAAATTGAAATTAAGACTTTAAAATATCATTACATACACACACACACACACACACACACACACACACACACACACACACACACACACATATATATATATATATATATATATAACTTTTGACCCCATATTATTATATCATTTTGTGAACAAGATAACGTTAATAATTTATTAATTTCGTTTGGATTTTAATCTGCTTGATATTGATTGATAGAAATGTGAAAACCTCGGACGGGTTCGTAAATGTGTCATCTAGCTCAAAGGGTCTGGAAATGGAGGGGAGTTAAAATTTGTTGAGTTCGTAAATGGGTCATCTAGATCAAAGGGGGTGGAAATGCAGTAAAGTTGAAATTTTCATTTTGCTTCCTTAATATTGAACTTCAACTTCCTTAATATTGAAGATTGAAAAATAAATCAAACTAGCCAAATCAGCGCCTTATTAAGACGAACAACTTTTGTTTTTAAAGTTTTTCGATAATTGCAATATTTTAGATGTTAGGGGCTAAAACGTGATTTTCAGGTACATATTTTGTCTGAAATTAAATTTATGAATTATTAAATTAAATGAAAAGGAATTTATCATTGCCTTCCAGCTTTCGGAGAGGAATTTTTTAGGTCAAATCAAATTTATACTCAATGCTTACAATATTATCTAAGCAGACAAATAATTTTTATTACATACAACTTAAATTATTCACATGCTTTGAAAAGGAAATCATATATAAATTTTTAAGGTAATCAAAGGACAGTTTAATCAAAGAAAGGTTTATAATTGCAGGTAATTATTGATATTTTTTAGAAAATAAGTTATTTCTAAGTTTCAAATTTTTTTCCAAAATTTCACATTGCTACTATGCACACTTCCATCAATTTTTGAATACATATGAATCTAAGAGAAGACTCTTGCCAAAACTTTGCCTTTTAAAAATCTGAAATGTTGTTAAGAAGACTAAAAGTCTTATGCATTTTTTTTGCAAAATTTGAAATGGAATTTTTAATTTCTGGAAATGGAGTATGCAGAAAATTCCAATGAAAACAATAAAAACACATGCATAGTATATTTCTAGGAGACAGCTACATAAAATATAAAAAAGTCGAACTTCTTAACACTTTTCCCCCTTAAAAACCTTTTTCTCAAATAAACATACAAGTTGTTGAATTGACTAAAATGTCTTCTGAAATATTTTATCTAATTTATACTAGAGTAGTAATTTTATATTAGATTCCCAAATAAGGGAATTTCGAAAAAGGATATCATATTTTGAAAGCAATAAAAATAATAAACTTTTAGCACTTAGAATATCACCGACAATTTATCAAATATTCTTTTCTCCCTTGACTATTAGAAAAAAAAATTATCAAAAGACCATGTAAGGCTTAAATTTTATTTAAAAGAATTTTCAAAGGTAATTGCTATAAAAATAAGTGTTAGATTCAAATCATGTAAAATAAAGTAATTAGAATAATTACAAACATTTCATGATTCAGCAGAACGGTAAAACAGTAGAGGGATTTTAAAATACTAAAAATAAGAGGCCACATGAAAGATCCGTCTAGGAAATTCTTTCATCAACTTGAAAACAGTAAAATCCCAATCAAAAAGCAAATCCAATATGTGGAAAGCACTCTTATCTTTATGTTATAACCAAACGGACTTAAAACCACCTTAACCGTATTCTGGTTTTTCTTATACTGTTCCAAGAAAATTTTAAACTCTTTTTCACTTTTAATTTAGCGAGCTTTTATTTTTTTCCTCTCGGTCATTACTGGTACTAGTACAAAATGTTTTTGGATAAGTATTCTTTTTATATTCAACCTGAATAGAAGTGCCCATGTACTTATCTATTTTAATATGCAAATAATTTCAGTCAGGATTACAGAGATTCTTTATATTTGATCTTTGAAGAGAATGCTGAAAAAATGTTGATAATGATTTTCCTTTGAAGAGAGTCAAACATACTAGGCTGTTTATGGCACTTTTGATGTAGAGGTCATGAGATAGGAATAACTATTTTCAAAACTATTAATTGTTTATTCTTATTATGTACTTTTTTAAAACCTTATTTGTTTCCATATTGTGAAGATTAATCGCTTTTTTAAAAACTAAGTAATTCCTTTTTTTAAATTCCTGAAATATTAAATCTCTGAAGTTTTATATGCATTCATCCTCGCAATGAAAATATGTGATTTTAATATAACAAAGCAACAGAATTTGTTAATAGAGTAATTTAATTAAATTTGTATCCCATGCAAATTAGCTAATTGCACATTATGGTTAATTTTAGAAAAAAATATTAATTGCAGAATTCTATTTTTTTAAGTGTTTTCATCAAATTTATTTATTTACATTAGTTTTTCTAGAAGTAGGAAACAAACCCAAAGAAAATGTTAGAAACTAGGATCAAATGGTTTGGATTTTTTAATATTTTTCTTTATACTGGGGTACATTTACAAATAATGCTCTAGATATTATTAAGAAAAGATATATTTAGAATTTTCAGGATTCCAATAAATTTAGATTTTAGCTTTCACCACATATATTAAATTGATTTATAATGCCTATGAAAAAAGTAATAGAAAAAGAAAAAATATGAAAGACATTGATCACAGTGAAATTGCTTGTTTATTTACATTCTTAAATTACATGTTTCAGCCTGATATTCATGTATTTACTTTATCAACATTTTTTAACAATTTTATTTAACGAATTTTTTTTGTGTTTATTGGGATAGAATTTCATAATCGTTTTTTTTTTACTCATTTCTTTATGCGATAATAAGGACTAAGTTGGTGTATTTGACATTCTTAAAATCTCCGTGGAGCTGTGTGTTCTTGATGAAACATACTACCTTAATATTTTCTGAAATCAATATTCCATCAATCCATTGATGGAATTAAATTTCGACACCATACAAGTAAAGTCATCTGTGGTGAATTCAGAAAGGAACTGATATAAACATTCTATAACATTTATTTCAAGGAATTAAATGTTAATATATAAACATTAGAAAAAAAGTGAAATAAAGTATTTTACTTTCTGTGCACTAATAAACACGAATTTAATTCTTAAAATAGTTCTTTTCCTTAATTTAAGAGTTTAGATAATATGTGTTCTTAAATTTCAAATTCTCCAATTTTTTTTTGTCTCTTTTACAGAATTCGTTTTTAATTCAACTCCCGATTAGCAAAAATATTGATTATGAAATCAAAATATTATGAAAAGAATTATTTAACAAAATACTAAATTAAACATTTTTTTTCAGTTTTCAATTTCTAAATTCAACATCTTTTCTCATCCAAAGCATATTTGCAATAATTAAAGTGCTGATTATTTACTGTGAATGAAAATTTAGGCATATTCTATAACTTTAAGTAAGTTTAGATATTCTATGATATTCTTTTACAGGTCATTCTATGACTATAACAATAATTTATCCTTTAAAATGAAGTTTTCGCTTTTAATGGTATATTAAAATTTTAGATAAATGTGATTACTTATTACGTAAATGTAATTGCGTGCATGAATTAATTTGATTGATTGAAAATTAATTGACAAATAAAGATATTCAGTAATGGCTTGACATGAGAAATTGAAATAACACAATATATTTTAATTTTGTAACATCTGGAACGAGCATATGCCATTTTTTCACCATTGTCAGTAAATTGCTATATCAAAATATTGGTAACAATAATAAATTACTGACATATTTCATGGTGATGCAACACTAACTTATTCTGAAATCTCCTCTATCATAAAGATGGAATCGAGTACACTTTGGGGAGTCCCACCTGCTCATCCTTGGTAGTTTGGTAAGAGTCCCGGTTGGTGTCACCGTCTGAATATTTCTATAAAACAGCAAACGGCTCTCCCTCGTTTTTTGAGTGGACACACCAAATCCCTCACCTTAAAACACGGACGGAGGATCTTTTCTGAATGTCCTTGGTGCAAGGCAGATCAAGCCTCCTCCAATTATATTCTTAAATGTTTAAATTTTACGATTTTTGAGATTTTAAGGGATCCACTATTGTTTTTGGACTTTTTCGAATTTTTGGTTTCTTGGAGGTGGTATAGCGCAGCTGTACCACCTGGGATCAGAAAAAACAACAATAATAAATTACTGAAATTGAAATTTTGATTAAATTGATGTAATGGCTCACTATGGGCACTTAAGGTAGGGGAATAAGTTAAAAATTCGAGTTTTTTGGTAAAACATTATTTTTTATTTAATATTCTTAATTTTTAAACTATATTCTTCATAAAAGTGTTTGAATTTCGCTTCTTATTTGGCAAGCAATACGGATTTACATATTTGCATTACGTTTTAATGCTATTTTACATTTTTTAAGCTCTATTTTTTTCAATTTTAATCGTTGGTAGAATTTTCTTACCAAAAAAGATCCTTCTAAAATGAAAATCCAATGCTTATTTTTTGTTCAAATTTGGTAAAATAATTTCTGAATATTTTATTGTTCCTGAACTAGAGAAAATAATATATTTATTTGGAAATATTCTATAACTATTTTAATGTTTTACAATGCGAAAAAAATTGAAAATTTCACGTTATTTGTTAGTTGAAATCCTATATTAACAGAATTTTCAGTTTAGAGTTCAGGAACAATGTAATATATTTCTTAGATTGTTTTGAAAAATTTTAAGCAAATCACTTGATTGCCCTCCAAACTAAAAACTTTTGTCCTTTAACTGATATATTTTGGTTTTATAGGTGTTTTTACAATATTTTATACATAAAATTTAAAAAAAAACTTTTTGGGGGAATTTTTTTAATAAGTTCATGATAAGTTCACTAATTACATACTCGTAATATTGATGAAATAGGTAGCAATTATATTTCTCAAATTGCTCAGGAAATATTTCAATACTTATTATTATAACTACATTTTACAATCAAGTTGTTCATTAAAATTTTTCTTGTTTTCTGCAGTAATTTATAAATCATAGCTTTGATCAGTCATATTAAAATACTTTAACGTGAAAATTTAAATACTAATGAAATTGATAGTGATTATAGTTATCATGGCTTTTAAAATGCCTAAAGTCTAGCAAATATTTTAAAAAAATTTATAAGGGATCTCGTCAAATAACTTTTAATTATAAGCAATTAACTTAAAAAAAATATGGCAAATGCAAGTCGCGATGTTTAAATTTTTGAATTTGATATTCTGTCAAACTGAGTTGTATAAGAGACAATTGCTCTATTTAACTACGTATGATATTTCTTGAACTTAGATATCATTAAATTGTGTTTCTATACATTATATTTCTAAATTTTACATTAAACTCTACTTGCTTTAAATTCTAATTTATGTGCTAATAAGCGTTGGATTTGCAAAGTTCTTTCTGTCGATGCAACAATATGGTACAGCCATTTTAAAATGATCAATCAAATGTTCATGCATTTAGAATTCATCAGTAAAGTTATAAGTTATATTTTTAATACATAAATTCAAACAGATGCATAGTATTTTCGAAATAAATAAACTTTTTTACATAAAATGTAGCTACATATATTGCAGCAAGATATAGAAAGAAAAAAAAAAAACCCGCTGGTGAAATTGCTAATAATAACAGTTTTTTTAAATTAAAAAATAGATATTTGATAAATTTATTTAGTTTTGATGATGATTGAAATTTTAAATACAATGCAGGAATGAATAAGGAATACCAATGAATATAGTTTTTACAATGAAAAACATACATTAATAGTTAAACTACTAAATATAGGAGAACAATGCTTCTTTTCTAACGTAAGTAAATTTTTTATATATAAAAAAATAATATTACATTAACTATTCAACTAAAAGTTTTATTATTGAACAATATACAGTTTAAATAGGATATTTACTATTTGAAAAAGAATTATTAATTTCAGAATCTTCAAAAGTTTCTTATTATATAATATGGAAAATTATTCTGGAAATTTATAGAATTATTGTTTTATTCTGGTCAAACATTTTTCAATAAATAAAATTTATTTTACTATGGATATTTTAAATTAATTTTTCGCTAAATATTTAATGCAGTAAAATAAATTATATATGATTAAAGAATTTGATCTAAATTTAAATATGAATATATATCCAGGATTCATTCGAATTTAAATAAATTACTACGGCTATAAAAACTAATATTTAATAAAAACCTAAAACAATAACTAATATTTAATAAAAACCTAAAACAATAACTAATATTTAACAAAAACCTATTAGCAAACCTTAACTAATATTTAACAAAAAACTATTTTAAACCTAATATTTAACAAAAATACAAAAGATATTTTCTTCTCAACTTTATTGATTTCCTTAATTCTAGTTAAAGTGTATATTAAATCTAAATCTATCATAACGCCACTTACCTTGATGATCAGGTACATGAATGAAATTTCTTAAATAAGAAGGATATTTTTTTACTCCCTTTTAATTCAAAGTATTTCTAATTTATCTATATTTATAAAGTCTGCCATTAGTTCCAAATTATATTTGATGCAAAATATAATTTAATAAACATTAGTAAAAAAATAAACTCTACTGCCAAAAATATAAATTTATTTTACGATTAATTTTACATCAAAAACAAAATGAGTACATACACCAAAAGAGTATCTCTGAAATATAACTGCTTAAAGAGAAATCAAGTATACTAAATACCCAATAGAATTAAAGATGTAGTACATTTCACACAGAATATTTGTTTAGGAAGTATATTTATATATATAAAAAATTAAGATATTTGATTATTTGACACCTTTTCTTCTAAAGCTTTGAATTTCAGTTTTAATGACTTATTTTCCTTAAATAATTTTTCTACACGCTTAGACAGTTCAGAATCACCAGATGAGAGAGGTGCATCTTCAATTATTTCTGGATCAACTATTCGTTGGTAGCCAATTTTTCGTTGGGATCGTCGACCAAGGAAGCAACAGTAAATCAAACCGTTTAGCAAAGTAAGTCCGAGGGTCAATCCCGTTACAGTAGAAGCAGCGGTGTGGAAATTAGCATAAAAGGTAGGATGACCATCTTTGCAATCATCCTCAAAATCAACACTGCACTTGCAATTCTTACAGGTCTCGCTGTGGTCTCGCAGTATGTATCTGTTAAGTTTTGGAGCCAAAAACTCTTCACAGGTGCATGAAGAAACATTGCTTGTCAAACCTTTATACAGCACTTTAGAGGTCAATTCAGGGTAGTTCATGGCTTCGATGGAACAATCGCATTCACAAACTTGGGGCTGGTCATATAAATTGTGTTGAATTACCAAGAAAATGAAATCGCACCCTAAGAGACCTATAGAAATCATTAATAGAAACCACAGATTCATCATTGTGCAATCGCAGCCACTTAATCTGATAGCTGTTGATGGTAACAAAATCTAGAGAAGTAATACTTCTGCTGAAGAAAATCCTCGCTTAGAAATAAAGCGATATTTGCTAAAAGATAAAATACCTAATGATAAAATAGTAGTTAAGATACTATAATGTAGTTTGCTGCTACGATGATAATGATTGGTAGCGATAATGATAGCAAATTATGAAATCAAGAATTTGAGCAATAGATTTTCTCATAAGGCAATTGTGTGCAATTTTTCTTAGTGCATTTTTTTCCAGAATTCTCAGACGTAAAAAATAATATTAATTCGTTAATACTAGCATTGGCAAACTCTGATATAAACGTTTCGAGCAATATATAGTGCTTAATTTCATAAATTTAAAAAACAACAACTTGACCTTGACATCTAACTGGACATAATATCCCATTTACATTTTAAAATTACGCCAGATAATATTTAATTTGGGAATAATTTCAATGTATTTCAGCATGTAAACAAAAGTCAGTATTTCATAATTAATCACCTAAATGACGCTGGCAACAAAAATCAAATCAACGCTTACTAAATTAATTGCTTAGAAACATATAAGTGAGTATTCGCTTTTTTTGAAGATATAATTCAAAGCAAAGCGCATATTTTAAAAATAAATATTAATTAATTCACAATTTGCAAAAAAAAAAAAAGAAATCGTTAACTTTTCTAAGGATGAATGCCTGTGTCTCAGAGTGTTTAGAGGCACTACAGACCATATCATTTCAACTATTGAAGGATGCAAATGTGCACCAAGACAATAAATTTTTAAATTCAGTAAGAATTTTATAATTAAAAACTAAGTTATATATATATATATATAACTTAAATTTTTATTTTTCTGATTCGGTAGGTCGAGTAGTTTTTTCGTTCTCATTTTAAGTCATGCACATTTTCTAGGAAAAAAACAACATACTTAATCTAATTAAATCAAATATTTATAAAAATTAGCATATATATATATATATATATATATATATATATATATAAATAATTTGTCTTATTTGGAGCTTATTATATTCCCTCTCATAGAAAATGTGTTGAAAAAAATTCTTTTTAATATCTATTGAAAGAGTAGAATTTAATTTCGATTGCATTGAATAATATTTAATTTCTGAGAACATTAAGATTTAAATTCTTAGAACATTAAGATTTAATTTCTAAGAACAATAACACTGCCGGTGTCCTAGCATAGGGGTAGCGCGTCTTCCCCATGATCTGGGCGTCCAGGGTTCGAGTCCAGGTTCGGGCATGGTTGCTCTTCATATGTGTTCTATCTGTGAGGTGTGTGAATGTGTCCTCTGTAGAAAGGGGTTGCGCAAGCGAATGTGTGTGAGTTTCATATGAGCTAGGAGTCAGACTTCTGCCCCCGGATGCTGAGGGGTCTTTACCCTCAGAAGCTACTGCAACCCTTTCCCGTAATAACGCGGACACGACGTCATCAACATTAAAAATGTTTACCAATAAATGAATGCTTCATTATTACTTATTCAACATGTAAAACCTTTTCATTTCCTCTGATTTCATAAGATACCCAGAAGTTAAGATCAAATTTTTATTTTTCTTATTCGTGTAGGTCGAGGAGTTTTTTTCGTTCTCCTTTTAAGGCATGCGAATTTTCCAGGAAAAACAACATACTTAATCTAATTAAATCAAATATTTATAAAAATAAGCAAAACATTCAAATAAAAATATAGTATTGTCAAATTAACATTTTATTGAAAAGTCTAATCTCGAATTTCATTTACAATTCAAGAATAATTTTTGTTTTCCTTTTGAAATTTGTAACCTTTTTTGTATGTCTCTACATTGATTTCTACCTCTAGTATAAGTTTATAATTCCACCATGAATAGCTTAAAGTTGATTTGAAATCAGCGGGCCTTTCTAACAGCTATTAAAAAAAGACAAAAACACGGAGGAAAATGAAGGCTTTGTCAAAATTTATCTACAAACATGGTTACTTTTCGACACAACTGACATGAAGATTCAAGTGTTTGTCATATTGGTTGACTAGGATTTTGATCACCTTTACGAAAAATCTTGTTGCCAGTGATGTGCAAAGATTCTTAACGCTTTTTTGAAGCTCCTCATTTGGTTGGAATTTCTTTTGGTTTTGAGAAAATAATATGGAATACCTCCATGTACCTCCAAAATCAAAATTTAGCAATTTAATCACCTAACTCGTTGTCTGGGGTTCCCAGGATCTTCTATTTCTTTCTAGCTATATGATAAACTCATTGAAAAAGATCCTCTGCTGTGTAAATTTGCGTATTTCCCCCTTTTCATAGAGAACGTGATTTAAAGCTGAGTAGTTTTTATTTTTTCTCTAAACTGAAGAGATGGCTGGGACATCAAAGCTTTCTAACTAATAAGGAACCACAAAGAAACAATTAGGGTCATTTCACATCATTGTCAGCAACACTTTTCGAAGAAGGGATAAGAAATTTGATCCATTTATATGAGAAATGACTGAATGTTCACGATGATTATGCCAAAAAGTAATATAATTGCCATTAACAGTTAAAATTAACTGTTTGTACATAACCTTTGCAAATAAATTCATTTTGTTCTGTATTGTATTCTTTTATTTATGGTTCATCGTAGATTAGAACAACTGGCCCTTGTAATATTGACTTGAATTAGGTATATATAATCAAAACTAACTACTCCGATCCGCTTGAAGGCACACTGAAAAACTTGAATGGCAGAACCGCCACCACAGCAACACTGGCGGGAACCGTGGTTGAGTCCTAAGAGCCATCACCGACCACGGGTCAACCCTTTCCTAAGGAAGTGCGTTCCGTCATCGACGGAAGGAGCTAGACCTCCACCTTTTTGTGTATCCATAAGAGTGGCAAGAACCAACCACCATGCCACCTCAATTACAAGATGCCTCTCTCCCGTGGGACTAGATAAGTGTATAAGTTAATCGATTTATATTCTAAATCACTTTTTTTTCAATCAATATTTATCTAACGAACTGGTCCATTAGAAACGTGCAAAGTAAGTTTGGAAATATTTTTTCTGATCAGTGACGAAACGAAAAGGCCTTAGAAAAGCAAAGAAATCAGAGACGCTATTAATAAAATAAATAACTCATTGTAGGTTAAAAAAAGTATGATATCGAGAGACATAAAATACAAGTGTGGATTTTTTTTGGAATAAAAATAAATTGTTTTGGCTAGAAATTATTGTTTACATCAGAGATGTCGCATATGATAGAAGAATTTTTAAGAAAGGAAAAAAACCTATGGTGAAATATTGACTTGTCTTTGTAGTGTTAACTCAAGATTCTGGAGTAACTAAATTTTCTATTCAGTATCTTTCAGTCATTAATTGAAAGGACATTTTATATTAGATAATAAAAGACTTGAGCCGTAAGTGAAAAATCAAGTAATTTATAACATTTATTAAAAAATGTTAAAAATTCTGCAGTACCGCTGTGTTTATGCACACATACACACACAAAAGCGTACATAATATACAAATAATATTTGGAAAAATTAGGTCTATTTTCATTTCATAAGATTGCAAAATGTACATGATGATGATGTACAGTATGATAATTATAATGTACAAATTCAAAGGTCAAGTCTGTTTATTTTCTTTAAAAATTTAAAATACTGTAATTGGTATAAGTATGGTATAAGTATAAGTATGATAATTATAATGTACAAACTCAAAGGTCAAGTCTGTTTATTTTCTTTAGAAATTTAAAATACTGTAATTGGTATAAGTATAGGTATGATAATTATGTACAAATTCAAAGGTCAAGTCTGTTTATTTTCTTTAGAAATTTAAAATACTGTAATTGGTAAAAGTATAAGTATGATAATTATAATGTACAAATTCAAAGGTCAAGTCTGTTTATTTTCTTTAGAAATTTAAAATACTGTAATTGGTATAAGTATGGTATAAGTATAAGTATGATAATTATAATGTACAAATTCAAAGGTGAAGTCTGTTTATTTTCTTTAGAAATTTAAAATACTGTAATTGTGAAATGAAAATGAAATTAATTATTTAAGTAATAAAATATTTGTTGAAGAATAACAAAATTTAGTATATTTATATTTCTTATTTTAATGTGGTCATTTCCAATCAACATCTGAAGTTCTACTTTCAATATGCTTAAGAACTTTATTTTATATTATTGAAGATAAATATAATGATCATGATAAAAGAAATTTATTGATATATCATTCCGCATAATAGTTCGTGACCTTTAAGCTTATCTTGAATGTCATTTTCAGATACAAAATAATGAAAAATATTGTCCATTCAAAATTAAAATAAAGTTCCCAAGATGTTGTTTTACATGTTTTGGATTTAATAGGTTACATTCAAGATTGAAAATATAGGGATTTTTTGCTCGGATTAATTTATATGTAAGGTTTTCGTTTACAAATTAAGATAAATCCAGATAAAACTATAATCTAAATAGCTTTATTGACGATTCTGCGTTTAACCATCGAAAAAGTAAAGAAAATAGTAGTGATGTCTTCAAATGTATTAATTTAAATTACCTAGAACAGTCATTTAATAATTACCTTGAATTTTTTTCTTTTTCTCTAAAATTAAAGTTAACAATTTTTTTTAAAAAAATAAAATAAAATTAATTTAAAAACTTTTAAAGACAGTTCTAACAGTCTTTTAAATAGTCAATATATATTTATCTATATATAATTTATGAAATAATGTTCATGGCGTGTTTTCATTGAAATTTCTTTATTATACTAACCTTCATTTTTAACCGGACAAATGACTGTGATTTAAAATGCATCATCTGAACAGTTTTATAAGAATAGATTGAGATAAAAAAATGTCAAATTTGCTAACTGCCTTTATTTAGCTATTAGTTTTTCTTTGTCATAAAAATATATATACACTTTTGTTTAATTTTTTTATCGAAGTAATTCTGTATAAAATCCCATATATTGAACATATCTTTTAAAATTTGGCTCTAGAGTAAATAATTTAGGAAAAAGATATGCTTACAAATAATATTGAAATTTTTATCTTCATCATAAACTATTGAAATCACATTCATTAAAATTACAAGGGTAAGATATAAAAAGAATTTGGAAATCTCACAATATATTTTGATGGTATATACAAAGAATGCATTTGATCTAAACATTGCAAAATTATAATTGCTATTTTAATAATATGTTTTTCTGACATCAGGCTATTTTTATTTAATTGCGCATAATTTAGACACTACATTTTTATTTTAATCCATATAAAGATATTTGTTAGTTCTTCTTCCGAAATGAAGTTTAATTAATGAAGTACATGAAAGTAGAAACTCAAAGATTTGTGAATGAAATAATTAGACAAATAAATGAACAATTTAATTTAAATTATATGTATTCAGAAATGTTACAAAAACTAATAATCTGGTATTCATATGTTTTAGAGAAAGATAGTTTTAAACTCATTATTTTCAGTTTAAATAATTCATGAAAGAAGACAAATAATTTAAGAAAATTGTAAATGATAGAATGTGATATGCAAATATTTTAATAATCAATTATTTTAATTATTTAATAAATCATAAGTTTTCTTGACACCATTTTATTTAGGCACATCAAAAAAGTACAAATATACGAATCTTATATATGCAAAGTATACAAAAAATTTGAATAATTGTATATATGATGATATGAAAACTATTTCAAATGCTATATATAAATATAAATTTTAAAAAGGAAATTAGAATAATAAAAATCCAAGCCTTGCCTTTAATTTCAATAAAGATTAATGATTTATGTAATGAAATAACGCAATTAAAGAATTGATACAATTGATAACAATCAAAAGATGAAATAGAATATAAAATATAAGAAAATCTCAGGTATTAAAAAATTATTATTTAGACTTTCATTTAATGCAATTTGACACCAGCACAATGGATAAGATACATTCTAGGTAATCGCGCTATCAAGAACATGCAAACGAATTTATGCAATTTAAAACATGGGGCTAAATTTCAATTGTACATATCATTAGTGAGATTTTTTAAACAGTTGGCATCACTTTACGTATTTATTCAAGGAATAAATGCGCAAATTCACTTTTCTAAACTTAAAAAAAAAAGATGAAATAAAATTTTTATACAAAAACAAAAAACAAACTGCGCACAATAATGCTGTCAAAATGTGAGCAAATATTATCAAAGACTTTATCATTTTGTATAAGAATCAGGTATAATTGTTTCTTCATGTTATAAAAGGCACATTATATGAAAAACAACTGTAGATGCATATTTTTGGCAGATTGTGCCATTCAGTAGAATTTATCTCACTTTCAAGTATTATTATAGAGATGGCACATCCAGGGCCAATAGTAGTTTTGCTGTGATAATGTCGGAGAAAAAAACGATCTTTCCTTTTTTTTTTTTTTTTTTTTTGGTTTTTGATAGTCTTTTGTACTTGGGTATGCAGTATTATAAGATCAAACAAGTAAAAAGGGCTGATGCATCATTTTAATGCCGATAGTGAATACAAAAGCACTTCCAACAAGGGTAAGAATTGAATCAAAGCTTATTGTTTCGTTAACACAGTCAGGTTCGATAGTTTCAAAGCAGTCGCAAGTTTGGCAAATCTCATTATCAGTCATTAAAAGCCTGCGCTGTTTCAATTTCGGTGCCAAGAACTCCTGGCAAGTACAAGAAGAATTAAATTCTTTATGACTAGTAAATTCCATGCCTATCCATTCTATGCCAGGTATATCTTCAGATGTTTTGTTACAATTACAAATGCACATTTCAGTGTATAAAACTGGTGTAACTATAATTATCACTATAGATGTTACAATAATTAATATTCCACAAATAGTGCAATATGGGGTATAGAATTTCATCATTATCAAGAGCTTTCAATCCTGAGCTACCTTTCAGTATTGATTTTAAGCACAAAAATGATTTTCTCACGATAATATCCTTATCAATTTAAACATCGTTTGCTATAAACTAGATCATGAGTTGTCCATACACGTGTTCAGATGACAGATAATTTCTAACCGTATTAAGTTCATCGTTCACTGATCTCGAACACTATTTGTTTGTTTGTCTATTGTAACATTTTCATATAGATAAAAAAAAACTGACCTCCCATTTTTTACAAAGTTCCCGAAAAGGAGAAATTTGTGTGTCTGATTATTTTGCACACACACACACACACACACACACACACACACACACACACACACACACACACACACACACACACACACACACACACACACACACACACACACACACACACACACACACACACACACACACACACACACACACACATATATATATATATATATTGCAGGAGGTTATATTTTTTTCTACTTTCTAGTCTAATTACTAATATTCATTGCAAGATTTTAAGTACAGTTATAAAAACAGTATTGTGTCATATTGATGCGTTTTTTTAAATATAAAATATATCTAAATAAAAGAAAAAAAAAAACCTTTTCAGAGAATTAATAGGACAAATTCACTAACAAAGTCAGGAAAAATCTACAGAGTAACTTCAAAGCAATAATTCATAAGCAATTTGAAACCATTTCTGTTCAAAAAAGCACAAACGATACAACATGTTTTGTGTCTATCAACAACCCTCTAAGTTTGTTGACCTAATTTTAGAACATCCTGTATTTTCATTGTTTAATATCACTTTAAGGGTCATGCCCATATCTTTGATTTAAGTCATTAACGAGTTGAACATCTATTTTAAATAATTAAAGCACATTGAACAAATTATTGTATTTATTAAGTTTGAATAATATTCAAAGGATTTGTTTACCCTTGTAAAATATACATCTATTAGTAAAGTTTTAGTAAGTTGATTATCGATCGAGGGAAGATCAAACCACCAAGAGTCGGGAAAATACATCTGTAGAATTATCTTATTGTAGAAAATACATCTGTAGAATTGAGTTATTGTATTTGTAAATTCAATAACTCAAAATCGCTTTGAGATAGGCGCCACGAAATGTGGTATATGGTCTTTGCAATTAATTTTTAGAAATCTATCAAAATTTGTCATTTTTATTCAAAGGAAGTCCGGCTGTTCTACTGTCCGATTACAAAAACACGTGATTATAAAACTTTAAGTAGAAAGAATTTGATATGCATGTTTAATATAGATAGGGTTAAATTCAGAACTAAATTTATTAAGGGTCGACAGATTACCAGTCTGTAATTTCTCATACATCTAAAAGTATTTATTCAAAAACGTAGTGTCTTAATTAAACGGAATTAGGTGTACGAATTCGCAATTGCAATTATAGTTCTAAAGTTATGTTTCCACTCTGTCAGAAAAGGCGTCCAAAATATACATTCAGTTTTCTGGTACTTGCTGATGTCAGTGATTAATCGTTTAAAAAATCTAACGATCGTGCATTCAATTAAAACGCTTGATTCACTCAAAAACAATATTCATTAATAGTTACTGCTTGCCAATGACATGTACACTACAGCACGACATGTACAATGGCCCTACAGGTTTTCTATGCTATACAGCAAAATACATAATTCTCATGTGTGAAAATAAAATATCCATTCATGGAAATTGAGTTTCGCTGCCTTGCTCAAAATCATCAATTTTATGGGAGGAAGACGGCAACATATTAATTAACGACTATACGAGAAATGTTCAGGGATAACATCCAGTTGGTTATACAGCCTGGAGTGATCAGAGATTTAATTGCCGTAGAAAATCTGTTATAAATATAATTCTGTTGAAATTTAAACCTTTGTTTTTTAACACTAGGTTTACCATGAGTTGGCATATACCTATTTCTACCAAGAGGGCCAAAATGATCTCTTTCGGCATTTAATTAGAAAAAAATATAAATTGACCTATCTATTATGAAGTCAAAGTAGGAAAAACTTTTATATTTACAATGTATTTGTTGAGGTGTGGTATGAGGAAAAGGCAGTTCTTTTGTATTTATTCACTAAAAAAAAGTCTTTATTTTCTAAATTAGGTCTTCAAGACCATCTATTCTTTTACCATCATCTTCTACCAAAACATTCTCTCACACATCTTCTTACTAACAAGCTACTATCAAGCTATAATAGCTTCTCTCTGACTGACTTTTGGCTCCGTCTTTTTGCCTCTTATATTTTACTAACACATATTTATTTCTGTATTTATACCTATATCTATGTGAGTCCCTATCAAGCCGTTACAAATTTAAATATAAATGTAAGTATTCTCAATAATATTTTTTCGAATGGTCAAAATGACCCCTTCGGTAAAAGTAGGTATTCTGTATACATTCCTCGAAAACTAAAAAAAGAAAAAGGAAATATTTACGATTATATATCTTATAAATATAAGTAAAAATTAACTAAAATATGCTTATAAAATACTTCAGTAATTTTTTTGAGGAAAATTAATGAAAAGTTTTCACAGTGGGGTCAAAATGACCCCTTGGTAGTCCTAGTGTTAAACACTGTGATAAAATGAAGGAATTTAAAATATTTTGAATTGTAATGTTAATAATTTCCGTTTTTCCAAGGCAAAGTTATCAATATCAACTTTCACAAAATCAAAAGCATTAGAAATTATTATACACAAATTTATTTTATAAGCATTTTTAATTTATTTCAAAAAGAATTTATAATCCTATTTTATGAATTGAAATTTTTACTGATTTACTAGACAAAAGATTAACATAATAAATTCGTCTTTCTTCATGAATTACTTGAAAATCATGATTTTTTGTATGAATAAATTTGTATCTAAGGAACGTAATTAAGTTCCAAAAAGTAATAATTCATTTAACAAGTTCTTTGATTTTTCATTCACAAAACCGAGTGAAATCACTAGACATTTTTTTTTCATTTTTCTAATTAAATAATTACGTCCTATTTGCTTGTGTATTCAAAATTTGGGAAAATATGAATGAATAATCTAAATTTCTTATTCAATTAAAATTGCGTGCTTTTGAAAGAAAACTATAACTCATGTTTCAAAAGGAATATAGCAATGATTTTAATGATGAATATTTAAATAGCAAGCCACAAAATTTAATAAAGATTTAAAAATATTAAGTAACAAAATCGACTTTCTAAAAGCAATTTGGGAAAATTTCGGATAAAAAAATATATATACATTTGATAATTTTGGATAAAAAAATAATAAATTCCCAGATGTATAATTCTCGGTGCATTCCATCAATATGCTTTGCCATTGTTTTTAACTAATTATAGCATTCTGATGGCATTAGTGAACGACTGATGTTATGAAATTTTGTGTTTAATTTTTCTTGCAATTTTAATGTTCTACAATTTTGAAATTTTATATACATGCTTGTTTTGAAAACAATATCCTATTTTAATTAAGTTAGAAGTTATTCATTTATTAATTGTCGATTATGATAATTATACCCATGAAATAGTGAATATTGTTTTCTAGAAAATGGAAAATAATTAAAATAAAAATAAATTTCTTGTTTTATACATTGATAAAAAATTTCCTTTAAAAGTTGTTTTTTCATCATTTTTATTTGAAAATTATCATTCTATCAGCACAACATAATGATTTTCATTGCAACGTTGTACATCCCAATCTTACAATTTTGGTAAAATAAAATAAACCTTCACGAATGCCATCAATACGCTTTCATTTGGTATCATGTAAAATAAGAACTATCTTAAATCTCAAAATCCCTTATCTAAAGCTACCCTGACGATAAACGCAGTACAAGCAATTTCATAAATCTCAGCTTTCCACAAGATATGAGAAATTTACTAACAAAATAATCCAATCATCAAACATATCATCATTTTATTTTGAAGAATGCGATTAAATCACTTACAGTAAATTTAATCTTATTTTCAGCTAACAGTCTATTCTTTTAAGAATAGTATACATCATTTGAAAAATTTGAAGATAGCTGGTTTTAAACATAGATAAGAAAAGCGGTGAACAGTTTACCTATTGATAATAAAGTTCCTTCTTTTTCAATAGGAGTGGCATATATGAAAATACCATAAACAAAGAAATCTACTTTCCTATCTAATTATGCCATATGATAAGAGCTAAATTGACCAAGTCTTATCCAGTCTTTTTATTTGTAAGCATAATGATCAGAAAGGAAGAATTTTGTCGCCCATTTTCAGTATCAGCAAACCATTAGTTATATAATAATTTATAGTTATCTTATCAAAGACTCTCACCATATCTCTAACAGAAATTATTACTGTCGTAAATTTTCCTCAGAGCGAGCAATTATTACTCAAAGATTTAGTTGTTATTTGCAAAAAATACTTGTTTAACACAAAATACCTATTTAAAAAAAATGCTTATTTCAAAATGCCTTTGCGATAAAAAAATAAACACTGAGATACACTTTTTTTGCCTTAAAAGGAATAATAATGTTTCTAATACTTATTTTCCATAAAAAAAGTTTAAAATAAAGCTTAATTTTTACTTAAAATCTAAACAATTATTTTTGCTCGACTTTTTTAAAATGTACTTTTGTAGGTTATGTCAAGTTATTTTATTTGCTTTTCAGCTGTTATTTTAATTCTATTTATAATATAAAAATTCGTAACATTATTGATAAAAAACAATTTTAATATTAAATCATCCATATGTGCCTTTGTTTGAGAAAAAAATAAATAAGCATTATAATAAGATAAACACAGACGTATTTTTTAAATTCATTGATATCAAATCTATTAAAAAAAAATATGTAAAAGAAACATCGGTATGATGTAAAAAAAAATAACTTCTATTAATTCAAAGAATGAATTTAGTAAGTTATTAGACATTTTAATGATTGATTTTTACTATTAAGAATATTTTTTTCAGAAACAATATCAATGGAAATCATTTTTTTAAATGGAATTCATAAAATTTTTGGCAAAAACTCTTATTTTTTCCTCTCTTAGATTCTATTTTATACATTAAATAAAATCCATTAATGAAGTACTAATACAATATAAGAATACTAATAGAATAATGCTAATGGATTGTAGTTGAATCTAAGTGTATACTGTAAAATACAATAGAATGTAGAATTCCCCTTTGGCTTAATATTAATTTAAATTAGCTTTTTTATTTTTTATTTTTTCCAACTCTACACAGAAAGCTGCTAAGATTTATATTAATTATATATAAAATTCACACTTAGAATTAGGCCAATTTATTAAAAACTTACTTCGGTATATCAAAGTAATTTAAATCTAAATTGCTATTCTAAGAGCTTCAGTTAGTTTTCAGAAAAAGTTATGACGTGCTGCCATCTATTGGCAATCGTGTAAATTTATTGCATTTTAATAATTCTCTTAAGGAAAAGGCTAAAAATATCTTTCAATTTGTATGCAATTATAGCAATGCTTATATTTAATAACAATAAACAAAAAATCCTATAAGACCAATTAAAAAGTTACGAAATAAAGAAATTAAAAAAGTATTTTTTTGCTGTTGTTATTTAATTTAGTTTTTATTTTCTTTGTTTGGCATCAGACAAATTCTTATTGCTAATTAACTCTCAAAACATATTCAGTTTCAATTATTCAATTTTTTAAATCAGCTAAAAAATCAAAAAAAGTTTCAAAATCAGAGCAAACGGAATAAAACCCGAAAAAAATTGAGAATAATAGAAAGATAATGTTGAACAGCCCATTATCAATTCCAATTTTTTAATTAAATTTTTTTTTACTAAACATATTGCTGGAATAATTAAGAAAAGTAATTTTTATATGCCTTTTTTACATGCATTTTTCATATATATTTTTTGTTAATTTCGGCATAGTGTTTTTGGCATGTTTAACTAGAAAAATTTCAAAATTGATGTGAATTTTCAATTAACTATGGTTAAATTAAAATCTTTATTTTGATTGCTATTAAAGAAAGGAAAAGTGATAGTGAAAATCACACATTAAAAATCAAAAATTAAAAACAAGAATATTCTCTTTGTTTTAAGCTAGAAAGGAAAATGCTTATATTTGAAGGTATTAACAATTAGCTTATAAGCATTTCTTTGCAATAATAAAAGGTATAAATACATTTAATTGAGCTGTTTAAACTGTAAGCATCATGATGGAGAAAATCATTAAAATTTTAAAAATAATAAATAGCAATAAACAGAAACTTGTTCCATTTAAATGGCTTTATAAGGCTTGGATATGTTGAAATAAAAATTTATATTTAATAATGACAAATTAATAAAACCACTTTATTAAATGAAAAGACCAAAAGAATGGTTTGGTAATATATTTATATTTGTAAAATGAAAATATTTAAAGATCTAATGAGACGAGATTAATAGCAAACAACCCGCATATACCCTACATCGCTAAATTGATGTATTCCGGATTTGTAATGTTTATGTATGATAGTTAAATAAGGGGATGTTTCGAAACTTCGAAGAGAAATCAGGAAATACACATAACATGCAAATATTTTATTGCCTTTAATTTTTAAGAGATCATAATATTTTAAAAAGTGATTTTAAAAAACTAAACACATTTATAAAATAAAGAAAAACTTCAGAAAAAGTTTTTTTTTTTTTTTTTTTTTTTTTTTTTTGTAATCTTCACTTTAAAATTAAATGGAGTAGTTTTATTTTTTTCAGCCTAAGTAATTAATATATATCAGTATGCTTTCTCTAATCGTAATATGATAGCTAATATCTAATTTGTTAGATATAAGCTTATATTACAATAAGCAAAAATTCTCTAAATAATGTACGGAATTATTTTTTTCGTTGTTTGCGTCTAAAAATATATTTCTGCAAAAAAGACCTAACATTTTGAATTAAAAAAAAGTTTTATTCTTTCAGGTTGTTTAAATTTTTACGCAATCCCTCATGATTATATTTAGCAAATAATTCTTGACGAACTAGCATTTCTTTCAATGAAAACGTTCTATTCTTCTGTGAGACTAAATTGACTAAGTTATGAAAGTTTCAATAGCCTCCTCTTTGACAATTTTATACCATTTCTATAGCTTGAAGAAATAACGGCAATAAAACAACAGAGTTTCTTTGAAATAACCAATGATTGGTCTAAAATCAGAAAATTTATAGAACGTAAGAGATTGAAGCAGTACTTTGTTCAGAATGTTAGTGCAACAAAAGCATGTCTTAAATATGCCTAATAAAACAGACAAAATTTATTAAGAAAAAGGTAGTTATATTAATGTGCTGATTTAAAGCAACACTAGGGCTATTTTGGGATTTCAAACCAACATCTGAGGATGAGGGCGACATCTCAGCTGGCACCTCCTCTCCATACTTCCGCACCACACTGACATGGAGGACGTTTGGCCTTGACGGATTTAACGTACACCAAACCCGCTTACACGATGGTTTTTCGGTGCGATGGGTATCGAATCTAAAACCCTCCAGGTCCAAAGCCGAGACCTTACCACCAGGCCACCGCGGCCAAGAAAGAAGTTTTGATTTCAAAATATGGTCAAAAGATTTATTCAAGCAGTATCATCATTTAGAGCATTTCACCGATTGAAAACAGAAATTAACTTTTGAACCAAGATCAGTAGATATCCTGGATACTATATATCACCGGAAGAAGATATCATTGTCTGACTGGCTAACTGATCAAGAAATATGCCAAATCTCTAAGCCAAAAAACTTAAAATATTGCTATATGTTACTTCGTTATTATAAGTGTCCACAAAGAAAATAATTTCAGAAATCTTAGTTAGATTCTTAATTGATTACAACTTAATGGAATTTTAAACGGAGAAATGATTTCGAATTTTAAAATAAAAAAATGCGTAGAAATTTGATATGAAATAAATAAAAACACGTACAAATTTAAATTAGAGTTTCAATGACACGAATCTCACTTCAGTGCAATTTTTCATTATAATTAGTTGAATCCCCGAAATTAATTTTAAACATAATTAGTTTTTCTTGTCAACGAAACATCAGACATCGAAGAAATATTGAATTCGTTACTTTTAATAGACACAATTAACAAAGTACTGAAGTAAGATTTATATGATGTATAGTAATCATTTATTAGCCTAGGCATAATTAGTATAGAGTATTTTGTCATCACGCGAACGAATCATCCAATAATAAAGAATTGTAATCGTTGGTTAGTATAGCATAGCGCTTTCTATTTGCTCTTGTACGAATTACACAAAAAGAAAATACTGTAATCGCCAATTATTTTCAACATAGGCTTACATAGAACTTAATTTTTCAAGCATGAATTATACTGAGAAAAAGTATAGTAATCCTTAGTTTGTATGAACGTAATAAATATAACAACTTTTACTTTCTCATGTTCAAACTACACAAAGAGGAAATATAGAAGAGATTAAAATATTTAATAAGGTCAACATTTTGATGAATTTCCATATTTTAGATCTGTTTGAGAACCTGATCCGTGAATGATCCATGAATAATTTTAGCTAGCAAGAGAGATCTTTCCAAAACTTTCTCGCTTATAATAATATATATAACTTAATATTAATTAACATATTATCTCTCTCTTTCTTATAAAATTCTGGACCTTGGGTAAGGTCGCAAAAGCCTTGCATGGTATTGGCGAAAAATAAGAAAATAATATTGATCTTCATGGTGAATTATTTTTAATGAATCTATCGTCTGATCCTTGGAGATTTTTTTAGAGATAAATTCCTGGCATTCTGCAATAGGTATCGAAAAATTGAATTTATGTTTTAGAAGCGTTGTTTCTAAACGATTGAAAACAAAATTTGACAAAGAATTGCAATGGTAGTCACAAGATCGCATACTAAATTTCATATATTTAAATCATTCAATTTTTAAGTTATTGCTTTTACATGCTAGTGAAAATACAGACCGACTGAAACTATGATCTTGACGCATTTGATTCCAAATTTTATAGATATCAAGAATTCAGTTTTTAAATCTGTACATTAAAGTTTATTCATCATGCTTTTATAGTTTTGTAGTTATATTGTTAATTTATATTGAGACATCTAGACAGACAGACAGCCTCTGAATGAATTTGATAGACATTTATATTTTTCGTGCAAATAGTAAACACATTTCTTCCATCTAGCTAAAAATGTTTTTGTTTCCTCTTTGTCACAGACAGACACACATAATATATAAAAAAGGCCATTTTTTGAATACAGGGAGATCTAAAACACGAAGCTTTGTCCGAAATTTTCTCGATAATTACAATTCTTTCTATAATCTATACTTCCATATTTTTTTGATGATTACAATACTTTCAATAATATATATTTCTATAATTTTTTGATGATTACAATACTTTCTCTATACTTCTCTATTTTTTGATGATTACAATACTTTCAATAATCTATACTTCTATAATTTTTTGATGATTACAATACTTTCTCTATACTCGAAAATAAATAATTATTTTAATTTAGTATACACTCTTCATTGAAGTCAATGAAGAGTTTGTCTACCTGTTTGTCTGTAGGTTAACGCCATACCTAAAAGACGCAATGAAGCAAGATTTTAAAAATAATTGGTATATGATTTCATCACCAGGTTTACTAATGTGAATATATGCACATTATAGACAAATCAATTTTTATATGCTTTGTCTCTTTAAATCTGTTTAAGAGTTTATATAGACTTTTCAAAATTTTTGATATTTTCTTGCACTCGTATATGATTGAGTATAAGAATAAAAAATTTAAAATAATTCTCAATATGCATACACAATTTTCATTGTGCAGCTTTATTTCTTTATTCAATGCACATAATTCATCTGTTTCTTCAAAAGAATATTCTATCTATATCAAATAGGACACCCACACTATTGATTAAACAACATATTTAAGAAAGAATCTTCTATTCTGTGGTTGAATACAATACACTCGAAGCCTGGGAAATTGCAGACTGCAGTTTCTTGGCTTCGTGTCAATATCGAGAGCTCTTTTCACACCGCTTCCCCGTAGGATTACACAAACAACTCACTTCCCACTCTTATTCCCGTTACTACCGGGACGGTTTATTTTTCTAGAGGGTTAATCTAGAATTGAAGACACGTTTGTCCACTTGGCTATCAGTAGGTTTGTTTGGACGGGGATGATTCTATTCCTGGAACTCTTTTGATCTTCAAGATTTAACAGAATCCTTTCTGGACGGGTTTACTCATCAGTTAAGCCTTAGGAATCTTGTGGAGAGATAAAATTGGGATCCATAATTTATGCTTTACGTTAGTTCTTTTACCACACATTTTACTCAGTTTTATGCAATATTAATTGAACAACGCGAACCTTATATTTTCTTTTTTTTCCATTATTATGCCATTTATTTTTCCAAACTAAAGAAGATATTCTCCATGAATTATTTTTCTGAGAAGTAAAGTCTGCTGTAAAATTTCAAACTAAGAATTAAAGAATATCAGGATTCTTTACAATTATGGAAGGTCTTCAAAACATTTAAGTATAATCAAAATAAAATGCGACATGTTTTTTATAGTAAGGGTGTGGGTTTTGTTGTTTAGTAATCGATTAGTACAAATGCAAATTTGTAATAAAATCAAAGTTATTTTGCGACATAAATTTGTAAGATATTGCGAATCATATTACCAAAACTGTTTTTCTTTTATGTTCTTTTACATTGGTTAATTTTTTGACACCTGTGAAATAAATATTTTGACTTGGTTCCTGCTTTCAAATAAAAATAATGATTTCTAATGTACTTTTTTTATTAATTTTAGAAATGGAGATGAATTTATTTTTAAGAGCAATTTTATAATTTTATTACCAAATGATTATTAAAATTTTTATAAATTTTAAATAAAACTATATAATTAAATATTATATGGCTTAGACTAGAGTAGGTTTTAATTTTCTCGACATTTCTCGACATTCTATTATCTGCTTGATTCTTTTCACTTCTCTGAGATTATATCTGTTCTGGACACTATTTCAATAAGATTTTCACGGCTTCTTCACATTTATCATCATCCTGCTTAAAGATGAAAAATTTTTTCAGCTAAATAATACAAAACGTTTCTGTAATATCAAGAGATTTTTAATCACTTTCTATAACAGATGGTCCATTCTGAGCCATTACTTCTGTGCCTGTATTTCTTCTAGTCACTTCTATATGAAGTGAATTATACACTTAAAAAATAAATTAAGCTTGAAAAGAAAATTATTAGTTAAAGAAGACAAATTGTTTTTTTCAGTGTAAAAGATAGGAGTGTTATAAGATGAAAGATATGAATGCTATGTATATTTGAAACTTCTTTCAAGCGTAATTGATCACTATGATATTATTTATTCAAACATATTTTATATGTAGTAAAGATAGAATTTCTGAGTATAAAAACTATTGAGAAATGAAAGAAGTTTATGATCACACTTCAGAGAATAAAAACTTAGATTCAAGTTTTAATGAAGGACAACAAATAATTACGTTTTAGTGGGAGATAGAAGCATGCAGTAAATCTTTCCATAAAATTGAGGGGACGTTTTCCCATTTCTTGAGAAATGCTATAGGTCCAAGAGTATTTCATATTAAAATATGTAATAACTACTAGGATTACGATCTTCTAACAAAGGAACGCAAGGACTTGAAACCATACAGTGACAACTGTTCAACTCATACTCAGAGTTGATGTCATAACTCTGTACGTGTTATGGTACCAACTTCAGTACCAGCCATAGAATTATTGATTTTAAATGCATCTACGTCGGTGATGATGCAACAGCCAAAGCAATATGCGACTATTTTGGCCTCACAACCGCAAATTACACACACATCACTTTTGTTGAATTCAATCTCTACGTTCAGCCTCAAAGCTATTACAGTCTACAAGACAATATGCGACAATTGATGGCCCTACAACCGTAAATGCCTCACACATCATTTTTATTGAATACAATCTGTACGCTCAGCCTCAAAGTTTTTCAAATTCTCCAATCAATCTTAAAATAATCGAAACTGCAAACGGCAATCACTATCCTACAATAGTTAAACTTCAAAGAGATCTGATCCTTATTCAAGAGATATATTAAAAATTGCCGTATACTAGGAATGACACAATCATGGAATATCTAAATTCAATGTCAATGTCTTGAAGTTTTCTGTTGAACCTTATCCCAAGGAAAAAACTTCTTCTTACATACACAACGCGACTTCTAAGGAATTTCATAGCAGACCCCACAGACGGTAGTATTTCGACTTATTTCCCTCCATACTCAAATATTCAACAATCACTGTTGGAAATTCAAAAAATTATGACATCCTTTCACAAAGAAAATATCTTTATTGGTATGGATTTCAATGGTTAAAATATTTTATGGACTATAATGGTGTAGATGCCAGTAGAACTGTCATAACAGATTTCAACCTATACCAAAACTTTACATCAACGGCAGTTCAGATGCATCGCCAACCTTCATTCTCAATAGCTCAAAAGGCTTTCCAGACCTCTCTGTACGCAACAAATGATTCCAGATATTGTCAAATAGGAATTCTTAAAAGAATTTCTTTCAGAAAATACCAGTTAAACGAAATTCATCCTTGAAGAATCGCAACTATATGAGATGCAAATATCTTCATGGTAACCACTATAAATCTTCAAAACACCTAAATTCACAAGTCAGCTTAATTTTGGAAATCATCGAAATTAATCAAAATCAAAAAGGGTATCAACGAAACAAAATGCAATATCCGAATCCAGTTGATCGAATTTTGGAACTGATTGGCTGACGAGAATCAAGAAAGTTCATTATCCTCAGAAGGGGTGATTTAGCTTCACATTTGCGACACCGCTTAAATAATTTTGAAAGTTACAGCTGTAGGAGGTTAATGTTAATTCAATATTGTTTATACCATTAATTAAATATTATGCTTATGTTATGAGTAAAAATCAAACGTTACCATAATATTTAATTCTACAGAAATTCTGAATCTGTGTTGCTTTAACATCCTTAACCATCCTCCCCGACACACATATATAAGGACGACATACGATTTGAAATACTTTTATGGTTTAGTCTGGCCATCAAATATTCTCGATTGCTTTGAATAAAACAGGGCCCAAAAGCACCATAAATCATTTTTTCATAGAGGCCTTGACGCAATTTTTCTTTTTCATGATGTTCCCAGCGATAACTCTGAAATTGTTTTTAGAAAAACTATTATAATGGATTGTTGACCTGAAAAGAAAACATATATTCAATTGTATGATGTTGATGGCAATATTCCTTTTCCTCTAATTTACACTATTAAAAATTATTTTTCATTCAAACAATGTTAATTTTTTGCAAATGTATATAAAAATATAACATGCTGTCTGCTATTCCGCCTAGTTAAAAAATAATTTTTTATAATACTGTGGTGAAAGCTTATAAGTCAGTTAACAGCGACGCTACACGAGCAATTGCTTTTGTATTGTGGTCATGTTACTGGGCTGCGAACCGCAAGGTCCCAGATTCTATCCTCGCTCATTACCAATCTGCTACAATACAATGAGGAATAATTTACTAACCATGAAACCGAAAGTTTTCAGCATCAGCGAATTAGCAGATTCGATTCTTTTAGCTTCAGTATACTTTTTGTACAATAGTGTAATAATTTAAAATACGCTCAGCAGATTTTTGAAATAATTTTTTTCCTGCATTTATTTTTTAATTCATAAGTACTAACACTTTCCATTCTAATTGATTTTTATAATGCTTGAAATTAAATTAAACATCATAAAATTCATCTTAAAATTTATCTATATCTTTTTTTTATTATTGTTTTGAGCTTGTATGAGAATGTAAATTTCTAATTGTATAAGATAACAGCATAAATAATTTTATTTTACTTAAATTAGATTGTAGGAAACTCATTTTTAAATATATTTTGAACATTTATATATTCAAATATATTTAATATTTGAAAATACAATGACAAATTTAATAATTTATGAAGAGAGGTAGGAAAATCTTAGATAGATTTGGAATTTTTTATATAAAAATGTATATGGCTGAATAGTGTCGTATATTCTAAAAAGATATTATCAGAATATAATTTTACTAGATGATAAATATGAGCATACATAGGCAAAAAATAAACACAAACATTGCATATGCATACATAGTTAATTTTCTACGCATATTTATCATTAAAAAAATGAAAACAGGAAACGAAAAAAAAAAATACAAGTAAGGATTCATATAAATGATTTATCACCACAATAAACATTTATGTTGAGGGCAACTAAAATCTTAACTTGCAATACATTTTCTCGAATTACACGTCTTTAAAATTTTCTCACTCCATAATTTTAATAAATGTTCTTTTAAAGAAATTACCTCAGTGCTGTTAAAACCGGACCATTTAAAAGATTTCACAGTCTCTTCGCAAAATCCTTAACTGAAATGCGATGGGGAAAAAAGAAAATAAAATAAAGACGAGTTGGAAATACGAGCGGCAATCCGTAACCATTTATCATCATTCAAATTGTATCTTCTTCCTCCTTTAAAACTAATGATCAACATATGGAATATTTTCCAGGAGATTTTAGAGCTCTTTATGTAAATGGCAAAAGCTTCTTGCACTTACAGATACAACGCTAATGTATTGAATAGATTATAATATTATGTATTCTGTGTTTACGAGCATATTACGGAATAAATCTGACTAAACATGCTAAAAATAAATATTTCTGAATGCCGAAAAAGGATTTTACATTATTCTATCTTTTTTGTTTTTACATTATTTTCACACCTAATGTTATAACATTTTCCCCATTTAAATTGAAGAAAAAATAAAGTATTTGAGACTCAAAAGAAATAATATGGTTTGGTTAAGCAAATTAGGAATAGTCCAAGAAAAGCGCATCATAATCCTTCTTATTATTTGTAATCTGGTGGGTATTAAATGCATGTACCATTTGACTTGATAATGCGTCTTTTTAAATATATATGAGTCATATTTTAAGTGCATATTCTTGTATTTATTTTAAGGTATGTAAATATGTTTGGGATATATTTTCTAAAATATTTATATTTTTGAGTTTTTGCATAAAAGAGATTGAAAAAATACTGTTTTGAAATAAAAATATCTTTAAAAACCAAAAATGTTTTAAAAATTGGAATACATATGATACATTGTCCATACTTCTGCATATATCATAGGAAATGTATTACAGTCGACTTGTAAGTTTAGGAACAAAGTAATTTTATTCAATTCATAAAAATTGAGGGTTCAAACAAATACATCATACAAAACAATCATTTTTTTATAGTAAGGAAACATTAAAATGACTGAAAAATATTTTTAAACGAAATGATTTCATATTTCGTAGATATTGAAAAATTGATTATATTGAGATAGATTGAGGAACTGTAATACTAATTATGAACAAAAAATTAAACTTCGGATTTTTATTAAGAATACTTTTTATAAGAAGATTTTTGTAAAACATTTAAACTGAAATAATAGCATTGAAAAATGTAAATATAGTATTAAAATATGTCATACTAACTTATAAATCATTGTTAATTCCTAAAGAATAAGGTCAGAAAAAATTGAATTAGCTTTATAAAGGAGCATGTTCAGGGATGAAAAATATTGAATTAAAAAAATTGCTAAATTATTTTTGCAAAAAAAAAAAAGAAAAAAAAAAGAAAGAAAGGTGAAAAGCAGCTTTCCTATGTAAGTCACCTACACTAATATCATCTGACAATTTTTCAAATGATGAATCCTTTTCTTTTTTCCTTTAAATATTTTCTCACATTGTGCACTATAAACATGCAGTATTATCGTGTTTACATGCACAAAATTAGGCATGATAATGGAAGGTTTATCTGATAGTTGAATTGGTGTAAAATTTTATATACATTTACAGCTCTGTTTATATAGTAGTATGTCGAATTTCAAACGTCTAATTTTTTTCCTTTTTTCAAGCTATCGCGTTCATATATATAAGAAAAGATTATCAGAAAGATTTTCATTGATAGCTCCCATTCATTATAATAGAAGTTTTATATTCCTCTGTATTTATAAAACAAAAAGTTAATATCAAAATCTGAAAGGAGTCTAAGTAAATTTCTTTTTCCCATTTTATTTATTTATCTCACTCTTCTGAATGAATATTATTTTATTTCTTCCTTTAAATATTTTTCTTTTAAGTAATGTCAGTAAGTATTCCATTTCCCACAAATTGGGAGTGTCAGCTTAGTCTCATCCGCTTGAAACATGGTAAACGAACAAGGAAGGAAGGGACAGAGTACGAGGATGAAAAGTTATTTCGCTATCAGGATGGTACTCAATTTCTTAATTTGCACATTAAAAATGTTAAAGGAAATACTCGATGATGACTGGGCATATCTATTTATAAGGTTTCCCTGTATATGTCCCTAATTGTTTTTCTTTTGAATAATTTTCAACGTCAGTGGGACTATCTGTGGTGGTTCGATCAGTTACTTTCGTCTTATGTACTGGTGATAGTTTGGGTCTTCCTTGAGATATATAATAGATATGAATAAATCTAATGTTAATTTAAGATAGCACAATTGAGACGTCACCTCTCTGCCTGTTGATTTCGATTAAATGGAATTAACATAATTACAGTTTAGAAATCTTAAACCTCTTTGTCTAGAAATACATGCATATATATATATATATATATATATATATATATATATATATATATATATATATATATATATATATATATATATATATATGTATGTATGTATGTATGTAAAAGTCTGCGCTTTGAAAAAGTAATCTGCCTAGACTTACAGAATCTTATGTAAGCATCATAAAATTGCTTTATAGCTAAAATTAATCATCCTTTTTTTAAATCAACCAAAAAAACAGACAATAAATTTTCCTATTTTTTCCAGTTAATAAGTATTCGAGGAGAAAACAGTTTGCAAATCGTTTTGAGTCCCCATTTCTTAAAATATACAAAAAAAAAAAAAAAAAAAAGACATGAAACTGGAACCTTCTATCGCTTACTTCATTTTTTAAAAGAAATCTCGCATCCTGATTCAGAAACACGTATTTTTAAAAACAGGATAAGAACGCGGGTGAAATTCGGAAAAAGAAAGCTTTTCCAACATGTCGAATATATGAATCTATTCCCTCAGATTCATAAAATCCCTTTCCACGTCTGTTTCCTAGTTTCCGGTATGCTTTATTGTCTCTGGTGGGATTTGCTTTGCTTCACATTGCACACAACAAATACCTGAACAGAATGAATAAAATATAAAATTGATTTTATTTTTTGGAGTATCAAACACTCTCCTTCGGCTATCGTCTTCTTTACTTTTTATCCATTCATTTTCTTTTTCTTTTTTTCATCAGTTCTTGTGTATTTATAAAGAAGCAAAGTATATGCTTCTTTATATATGCAAAGTAAATACTTGAAGTGAAATTTATCAGAAATTTTCTGTTATTCTTTTGTTGCATGAAAACATTATATTTTTGTAGGGATATTAGATGGATTGAATTATTTTGTTATCCCAGCCCCGGTTTAGTAATAATTTTTACTTTCTCGTGTACGAACTAAACAATGAGAAAATATTTTGATCGTGAATCTCATACTCACGATTTGAGAAAATCTCCATATTTTAGGCCTCCAAGAGTCCGTAATTATTTCAGTGTATATAGATAGTTCCATTGTCCTCCGTTTCTCTTTCAAGTTCTTAAAGATAATTAAAGCTATTTTTATGTTCATGCTCCTCAAAAGTCACTCTTTCAAAGAGTTTCTGATTAATTGCAAACCCAATTCTATTCGAATGTCTTCACGATTGAACAGCATGACGGAATAAATAGAATAGATGGAAAGAAAAAAAAAATTGTAAAAATTTCAGTATTTTGTGAACATAAGATATCTCGGTGGACCAAAGATCAAAGAACATAAGATATCTACAGTGAACAGTCGGAAAACCTTTAATATTTAAACGTAACAGCTGGATAATATAAAATTTTGCCTAAAAAATCGTAAATACCATTTTATACGTAAGAAATTGAATTGACACTAAGCATGACTATTATTCCTGATGAATGATTTAGTAATTGAATTTTACTACTTTTTTTAATAATTTCTAAATATGAAGACATGGTTTTTTAGGGCATTTAAACAATCTTTTCTAATAAAGAAAAATACCGGGTGTTTCAAAAATGACCGGTATATTTCAAAAATCAATAAAAACTAAACGGGCAGCGATAGAAATACACCGTTTGTTGCAATATGCTTGGGACAACACTAAATTTTCATGCAGACAAACTTGCGAAATTAGTTACAATTTACAACAACAGATGGCGCTGCAGGCGATTTGAAAGATATAGAAGAAAACGCAGTCTGTGAGTTCACCATTCTTTAAGTCGCCTTTCTGCTTTAAGCGTGTGCTGTTCACAAATTGCAAATTTGCTGTGAAAAAATAGTTTATTCCTTAGAACCGAGGATTTTTCTGGTGTTGGAATTCCACAGCGTAGAACACAGTGTTGTTGCAACAAGACGAAGTTTTCAACGGAAGTTTAATGTAAGCAAAGGACCGAAAAGCGATACAATAAAGGATCTGTTTGAAAAATTTCAACGGACTGGGAACGTGAAGGATGAACGTGCTGGAAAGGTAGGGCGACCGCGTACGGCAACCGCAGAGGGAAATGCTCAGCTTGTGCAACAGGTGATCCAACAGCGGCCTCGGGTTTCCATTCGCCGTGTTGCAGCTGCAGTCCAAATAAAGCCAACGTCCACGTATAGTCTCATGCGCCAGAGTTTACATCTCTATCTATGCAAAATTTAAACTTGACAACCCCCAGCGCTGCTTCCATGAATGGACCAGAAACATTTGCTAACGATATGGTGCAAAGGATTGCGATATCCATGCGGACAGCGTTTGGTTTATGGACGAAGCTTATTTTTACCTGTACGGTTTCGTCAATAAACAGAACTGGCACCTATGGGGAGCCGAAAAACCCATGTTGCAGTCCCATTGTCCCTGCATCCGAAAAAAGAAATGGCTTGGGACGCTATTTCTTCCAAAGGACTCATTGGCCCATTTTTCAGATCCGCAATGATTATTGCACCACGCTATTTGGACATTCTTCGTGAATTTTTGGCGGTACAAAATGCCTTAGAGGACACTGCGAACACCTCGTGGTTTATGCAAGATGGTGCCCGGCCACATCGCACGACCGACGTTTTTAATTTCCTGAACTAACATTTTGATGATCGTGTGATTGCTTTGGACTATCCCACACATAAAGGAAGCGGCGTGGATTGGTCTCTCTATTCGCCAGACATGAACTTCTGTGACTTCTTTCTGTGGGGACACTTGGAAGATCAGGTGAACCGCCATTATCCAGAAACAATTGAACAACTGAAGCATACGTCTGCTCTGCTCGGGATGCCTGAGACGTTTACACGGGTTTCTGCTCATTTCATTCGGAGACTACACCATGTTATTGCTGCGCATGGTGGATATTTGGAAAATATCTGTTTAGATTTTTTCTAGACTGCAGCGCCATCTGTTGCTGAAACTTGTAACTAATTTCGCAAGTTTGTCTGCCTGAAAATTTACAGTTGTCCCAAGCATATTGCAACAAACGGTGCATTTCTATCGCTGCCCGTTTAGTTTTTATTGATTTATCAAATATACCGGTCATTTTTGAAATACCCGGTAGGTACATGCTGTACCCCCATTTGAAATCTAAAGTGTTCAAAATGGACAGGAAATAATTCTCTTTTGTTCTAAAAATCAATTTAGGAATTCTGACCGATTCTTGCATTTTATACATTTAATTCATACATTTTAATAAAAGTGTTATTTCTCTCCCATCACATTAAATTGCTGGTATTTGGAAAGACCTTGAAGGCCACGAGTGCTCAAATTTTTAAGTAAGTAAGAGATTTATAAGTAAGAGATCTGTGCTTCATGGCATAATAAAGAAAACTGAATATTATTTTGGATTGCTAAAATTCGTCCGCATAAAACGAACATTTGACGAAGAATCACAATTTTAATGAAAAGATCAAACACAAAATTTCATTTATTTAAATCATTCCGTTTTTGATTTATCGTGTTTACATACATGCAAATCAAAAGAGAGGTTAAATATGGCTAATGTAATTGAAAATTTGATATTTACATTTAAAATGTTAAATCTGTGCAACAAACTTTCTTTACCTATGTAATTGAGTTTCGGAGTTATTTCATTTACAAATTTTCGAAAATACATATAAACAGACGTTCAATATCCTGCCAGATTTGGTTCAAAATTTTACATGATCTACTTTTCAGATGCTATGTGCCAAATGTTATGCATCTAGCTCTTTCTGTTTTGCGTTGATCATGTTCACTATTCCAACAGGCAAACTGACACACTTTCTGCGAACAACTTCCATTTAAAATTTGTTTAAAATTTACAAATATTAACAAACTAATATAATCAATTAACATTTATAATCAATTTATTATATTAACAAGCTAATATAATTAATTTTCAAGTTTGTTGAAAATTTAGAAATTTTTTGGAAATACCGCACCAAATTTCCTGCCCATATAAAAGAGGCTTTGAATAATTGTATTCATTCAAACGGACATAGGTTTAAAAATTTGTTTCCGGACTCGGAGGCATTTTTAAAAATGGACATTTGTTAAAATCTAGAGCTTGAATTTTTTTGACGATTATAATACGTTCTATTATACGTATGCGAAAAATTAAAAATTACTATTTATTGCAAATGGAGCTTACATTATTCACAGAAAATAGCAAACCTGAATTGTTAAAAATTATGATAAAACTTTCAGTAAATATCTTTTCTAACTTTCAAAACCATGCGCCATTAGGCATTGAAATACTCTTATCAGAAAGCTTTGGAGACAATTATAAACCTTTGTTTCTTTTGTGAGCGTTGCTTGTTTTTCTTATCTTCCCACCCCGGCGTAATGCAATTCTTTTGCTAAATTGTGAAAGCGACAGCAGCATTATTAGAAGAAATTGAGAGACAGCTAAAAATATACTCTAATGACGTCAATGCCGTATTTCCCAGTTTTTGCTTCCTTTTTTGGACCTTTTCCAAAGGCAGTCTGTCTTCACTAATAATTCTGTATACGGTTAACTGATTTTCAAAAGGGAAGTGTATTTCAAAGTATTTGTTTCTTTCTAAAACATTTCTGTGTGTAAAAGTGCGATAAGCTTTGAAAATAGTTTGAAGTTAATAACTACTTTCGTGGATCGAAATATTTATTTTTATCTTTTCAATATTTCTTTATTAGAAAGACACAGAGATAATGCTACGGTTTTTCTTCATTAGCTTTTTACCTGTCTAAGTGATAAATGCATAAAATAAATAGGAAGAAAATCTGAGATTCTTTTTCAACCTCCTTTTAAAAGATAATAACCTCTCTTTTCATTCGTTTCTTTAATTGATTTTTTTTCTTATAAGGTGTTTTTTTTTTTTTTTTTTTTTTTGTAAAGAATACAAATAATGATTTTTTGTTATCGAAATATTAGGAACTAAGAATTGAGTCACCATGCTTTTGTACCGAAATACTTCGTTGTTCTCCCTTGTTGATATTTTGAGTGAACGATTTTTTTTCCTTTAATTAACATGAAGTGTATTTATATGCATTTTTTTCCCTTCACTTGCTAACACAGCCTGGAATTGATCCTGGAATTTACAAAACGTGGGATAATTTTCATTAAATCAGAAGCGCTGATTTTAAAAAAAGCTTTTAATATTTTACGACAATCATATAATTTTAATATATCAGAAAAATAGGGAAGAGGTATTTATTGAAATTAATAGGAAGTATTATGAAAAAAATTATTGTATTTTTACAGTTTAAAATTAAATTCGAATTAAAATTTCAATGCTTAATATAAAATGCCCATCCAATCATAATAGTTGTTATTTCTAGTTAAATAAAGCGTATAACAGTAAAAATGAAGCAAAATGGTAATTATTATGCAATATTGCACTGTCCGGATTTACCTTGTTTGTACCAATATAAGATAACTTAAGATTGCCTACAAATTTTTTTTCCAACTTTAATGTAACATAATATTAACTTAATGTAACACGGAGTTCTACATAGAATGTACATTGGTGGATATACGTTAAGGAGTTGATCATAAAATGCTAATAAAGAAATGAACTATTGAAATTAGAAAAGAAAATCAAGAAATGAGATGTAAAATTTGTTAAATGTAAATGCCTTAATGTGAACTATTTATTGAAATGCAAAAATCGGACAGTCAGATTATTTTATAAAAAGTAAATGTAAATTGATTTTTCAATGAATCAAATACTATCGAATTGGGCTACTGAGTTTGGAATTTCTGAAAAACATTTACGCATGGGATGTTGATTATAATAACATCCCCTTTCCACTTACATATGTGCATTAAAAAAGCTTTTTCTAAGAAATTTTAGTAGGGATTTAAAAGAAATGTTAACATGACAATTCCAAGAAAAAAACAGGATGTTTAAACCATTACGATGTATCTAATACCTTCTAATACCTACTTTATTTAACCAACAATAGTGTTCAAATTATAACCAATATGCGAAAATTTGAGAAAGAATTTTCAAAAGGAATGTTATTACGTTAATTCAGTGTCAAAACATTTGCATAATTGGTTTTTATTACTTTTGAGTTTCATTGCTGAGGCATCATGGAATTGAACTTTTTTTAATAATTAAAAATAATCTTAAATTATGGAAATTTCGATAATCATTAAAATTAATTTGAAATTTGAAAAATTATTTTCTAAATAGTGATTTTTTTAATATATAAACTAATTAAGTGAAATACTAAAATATACATCAAAAATAAATTTGTTTTACTAATTTGGAATAAGGCAATATAAGAAATTTTAGTCGCGTAGAGAATATAAACATTAAAAAAAAAAACTCATTTTCTTTGTCAATTCTTAATTATTATTTCTATCAAAAATAGCAGAAGTTTACCTTTAACTTAAAGGAGAAATTTTTCTTTTCAGTCTGCTTGGAAGCCATGGTTTTCTTCTTCTGTTAAGCCTGAAAAAAAAGAGAGACAGATAGACAGAAATAAAATTTACTAGACTATTCATTGGATGAAGTCGGCGACAGATATACGAGTTTAAAAAAGAGAGTTCTTTATGCTTAACTCCAATTTAGAATACAGGATGCTCTCGTTTTCTTATAGGAGATTACAAAATACCAGATATGACGATTTCAGCAACTGCCAGTTTTTATAAAACTTTAAGATCGCTGGAAGTGTTATAGGAATTGAAGAGAGAGAGAGAAACTGTTTCGTAATAAAATATCTTTTATGCTGTTTTTATTAGAATCGATGAATAGACACCATAGAAATGCAATATGATATGTGGAAGAATACATATTTTACAAGTTTAGGAATTTCGATTCGGCATCTGAATGATCCTTATTGATAAAAATAACTGATAAATTCTTTTCTTTACGATCTCTGTACAAAGAAAATATTGTTCCTGTAGATTTTTATACTTGATACTTTCCTTTCAACAATTTAAATAGGATACTAAACTATTTTATTCACTGAGTATTAAGTTTCCTGCATCAATATTGATTGTTAATGGCTTTTCTTAGATTTAAATAAACGTACTTGTTTACCACCAAATATGGAAACTATGTTACATTTCAAACTTAGATTATTATTTGTGTATAAAACTACTGGCTTCCTTCTAGAATCAAAAGAAAAGTAATTAAATCAGAAATAATGCAGTGAAATAATATATTTAATTATTTAACAGAGATTCGCGAATAAAATACACAACAAAATATGTAATAAAAAAATTTTAAAACTGTATACTACTTAATGATTTTGCTATACGTGTTTGGAGGATTTTATGTTTTGATGTTTAGGATTGTGTACCAGATTTCGACTTTTTTTAGTGCTTAATTCTTAAAATTATTTAACCAGTCATATATGAATCTGAAATTGTGACATAAGCATCGAGAAATAGTTGGCTTTGAAAATATTTCTCCAGGCTACTACATCGTGTGTCATTTTTTTTTTGTTTTGAAACAATTCACTTTTATATGTTATGTTAGAACATATGATATAATATTATATGTTAATATTAATATTATAATATATAATAATATATGTTAGAACATATAATATTTTTTTACAAGACTCTACGAAGAATATATATTCTCTGAGTTCAAGTTTTGATATTACTTTTACGCATTCTTAACAGAAAACCGTGGCATTATACAATTAATGTACTGCGTGAGAAAATGCTATTCATTTTGGGCATGACATATTTTAGTGGTTCAACATTACTTTACAGACAGAGACATAAAACAATATGGTCTAAAATCAATGATTCAAGGGGGAAAAATGGGATAAAAAAGTTCAAGAGGAGTTTCAGTTCCTAAAATTTGCAAAGCAAAAGTGACATTTTCAGCAGAATCAGTAACCTTAACGTGTTCACTAGTTTTACACATTGTGAAGTGTGATATTATCCTGTAAAATATATTGTTGTCATTCCTACGTCCATTAGCGACATGTCTTAAACTCCGAAGGTCTGCGATGCCTTATAATCCTTAGTACCATTGAACTCAAAAGTAAACTTTTGGGCGATGATTTAGCAAAACATGAAATAATTGTTTATATCAAAAAGGAAAACATGAATTTGTGTCTATCGACAATTTTCATTTATTTCTAATAAACTTTTCTGGCATTTATAATTTCTCTTATGGTTCATATCATGACATTTTTAGCATAAGAAGTTAAAATAAAGTTTTTCTAGGAAGTAGCAAATCAGTTTTTGTAATAAGGATATCTCGTTCTGTTTTAGTAGGGGAGGATGATGTATTACATATATTCCAGTTTCGTGTGTACAAAGCATTTTTTTTTTTCATAATGAAAATTAATTTTTATCACTTCAGTATATTATATAATTTCCATATTTTATTAAAATATTGTAATTTTAATAAAAATATTGTAATTTTAATAAAAATATTGTATTATTATATGCAATATAAATATTCAAATTTATTGTATACAATAAAATATGTATTATTGTATGTTATATAAGTAACATATTGCAATATTGCATTCAATATTTTTTTTTAAATATTGAATCATTGAATAAAGGTTGTAAACTAAATAATATAAAACGTAATTTTTTGAAGTTTATTCTAAAATAAAAAGAAATTCTGCGAGGGAAGTACATTTTAAAAATAAGGCAAACGACATAATAAAAATAAACACAAAAACTACTCCGCTCCGTCAGAAGGCATTTGGATAAATAAATCTGAAAGACGGAACACCTCTACAGCATTAGCGGAAATTATGAACAAGTCCTAAAGGTCATCACATACCACGATACAAACCCTCTCAAAGCAGCCGCATCCCGTCATCGGTAGGTGTAACCAGCTTCATACAATTTCTCCTATCATTGGGACAGCGAGGACAACCACTTTCTCACCCCCAATGAGATAACGTCTGGGAAGATTGATGAAAAAGACAAAACAAAGCTCAGTATATGTTAAAAACACTTATCGCTAAAAGAAACTTTTAGCGATAGCATCAAGATCCCAATTATGTTGGGATTAATTCAAGTTTAATTATTAGATGGATTAATCTAAGTATGCTGAAATTAATCGCTCTCATCATTATTCATAATAATTATCTTTCTCTTTTTTTATTTTAGCTTAACAAGGAATAAAAATTTTCAAAAGTCTTTCGACTATATCAAAGTTATTAGATTCTTACATATATGGATGCAACGTATATTCAGGAATAACTACGTTTGTTCCCAATGTCAAATGGTGGTTTCAGAACCTACTAAACATAAATCTAGTAAACATAAAAAGCAAAACATTACATAAAAAGGTTTTGAGAAAACAAGTATATACATATAAGTATATACACACATATATTCGTATTTTCTTCCGAAAAAAGTTTCGCTGCTTGATTTTTTTTCTCTCTGCGAGCAAAACCTAATGTTCTATACAAAATTCGAACTGTCATGTAATCGGTTGGAAGCATCTTACAATGCATATGTGCTAAAAATAGCGAAATGACTTGACTTGTTTATGCTCTACGTTTAACTACGAATAACCTACTTTAAATATTTATTTATACATCACCTACTCTCTATAGATTAACTGGGAAGCCAAGGATACCAAACAGAAGAGTGTTTCAATATGAAATTCTTAATACTACATTCTTTAGGAAGTAGTTGTGAGAAAACTTCACCATTTCATTTAACTTTATTAATTAATATCTAATTAAAATTTCAGAAAAAGTTTTCTCAGTGTTTTAATTTTCTAAAATTTACTTGAAACATTTCACAAGCCATTTTCATCAATTCAAAATTTACTTGAATCAAATTTGGCTCTTCTAACTCTAGAAGTCTGACTTATTGGTCTCTAATAGGATATTCTCTTTTATTGTTATAAGTTAGGTAATGATTCTTAGTTAGGAACAGTGATTGATGCAAGTTTTATGAATTTTCATGTAAATAAATAAAAACATTTTAACTTTTTAAAGTATTATTTTAAGAAATATTTTTCAAATATTTTATTAATATATAAAGTGATATTTATAACTCTTAAATAATTTTTTCTAGAATTTGCCAACAGATGGTACCACTGTTGTAAAATCAAAATTTAATTCTTTTATAATTTAACTGTTAAGGAAATTCTGAAAATATTTTATTTATATTAAAGAATAATATTAAAGAATTTACAATAGAAAATGTATAAAAAGCCAAAATTAAATGTTCCAGAGTGTGAAAAGATGTGTGAAAATCGATCATCCTTCCATGATCCACCTTCAGAAGCATGAAAAAATAAATAGATAAAATTATATGAAAATGAATGCAAACGTCATGCATAAATGGAGTATAATGGATTCTCTGTTCTGATTCAAATCTTTATAAAAAATAAAAACCTAAGCTTTCTCCCTCTTTAAATGCGTTTGTCAATAAAATCAATTCCAAATCTATGTTATCTATTTTACTAGTTAAAGGCAGACTTCAATTAAGTCGTCTGAAAAGTTAGTCTGCATTCTAAACCTCACTAATGGAAAACTGTTTAATGAAGACATTTATGCAGTCATCTTTTACCACACCCATTTGGAAAACAATAAATTCTATTAAATTTTTATGATAGTACTTTTAATTAAGTCAATTTTGCACTATTTTAAGAAACTTTTTTTATGCTTTTGGTTTATAAAGAGCCAGCCACAATAAGCTTTGCAAATGAAACGATAATTATTCTTTGATTTAAAGTTTTTTAAAAGCTTTTTTAATTATATTTTTTGATGACTGCTTTGAAGGCAAAATGTAATAATTTGTTAAATTTCTTGTTGAAATATTTGAAAAAACATATTCAATTTATTTCGAAAACATTCATGTTTAATTAGTTTGTTAAAAACTTCTGAAAAATGTTCTGAAAAAATGTTCTGATGTTCTGAAAAAAAATCGAATTTATAGGTCTTCATTATTTTATTAATTTCAGTCTGGTTTAATTGCATCATCTCTACATTTTTGCATCATCATAAAATTCATAGAAAGAATGCAAACCTTTAAAGATACACACTTTAAAAATGTCATCAAATGTTTTGAAATATGTAAAAACCTTAAGTAACATTAAAAATTAATATTTATTCTACTTAGCGCCATGAAAAATTTTAAAATATTCACATAAGTTATTCATTATGTTTCTACTTGGCTGCATTTAGCTATATGAAGGAAAATCAATATTACAAACATGCATATAAAACCGTTTAAGGAAATATAATAAACTTAAAGAAGCAATTGTGAGTGAATCATTTTTATTTTACCCAAAATTTGTACTTTGAATTTGAATATGTATGAAGATGAATTTTTTGTGTAACTTGCCTCGGAAAAATATTTTGACTAAAAAATTGCGATTTATTTTTTTAAATTAATTACAATATCTTTTTAGTAAAATACCACAATTCTCGAAACTGATTATAAGTCAAATTTGGTAATTCTAAATTTAACGGTTTAGTTTGAAGAACGTTTTGAAGGAGTTTTTACATAAAATGCCACTCAATTTGAAAATAGTATCGAAATTATAAACATGATTACTCTAAAATTTCTGCAAAATGCTGTTTTTTATGTGTGATATTCAAAAATAAGTCGAAGTACTTTTAAAATATATACTTGCTATTTTATATATAATATATAATATACCAAGATTTTATGAATATTCAGCTGCTGATTGATACTGTAAACTAAATATCGTTCCATTGATTACATTATTGTTTCAATGACGTAGTTTGAGACTTCGTCATTGAAAGTGACAAACCACAAAAATTGAAAATGCTTTATAATATGCAAGTGCCACATCTATTATTCATTAATAAATGAGAGTTAATTAGATTCTATTAGTCATATATGTGCAAATTTATATTAATTTTTAATTTAAAAACCTTTTATAAATATGCCAACTTTAATATTTTATTGAAGTTCGAAGTTTTAGCTTTTAACAAATTCCCTCTTCCTAGTCAAGAAAAAATATTTCTGGAGTTAAGTCGGTATTTCATACACTTAAACAATTTTCAGTACAATAATTCTCTAATTGTCCTCGCAATTAAAGGAATCTTATATTAATAAAGATGTAATTATGTTTGTCTATTGCCCATCAATAGGACAAAGCTCGAATTACCAAATTAAGCGTAGATACTTATTGTAAGTTGGGAATATGTCCCTCTGAGCTACCTTTTGATAATCTGACAGGAAAATGTCCTTCTGAGACAATTTTAAAGTGGAAAATATTTCATTTTAATAGATGGTTACATAGACAGATAACGTTAACAAATGGTTTTATGTACATTCCATGCATGACGGGGAATGAGGAAAATAAATCAGTAGTTGAAGAAGAAAGTGACAGAGGCGGCGAAATTAGAATATTTTAAGGATGAATACCAAAATATTTATACATTTTTTTTGTGTGATTTTATATTACATTAAATTAAAACGAGAGTTTAGTAATATTTGCCAGGATAAATCTTTTATTATACTTCCATGTAAAATTTTGTAATTGTTTCCTAATTGCATATATTATTATTTCCAACAATTAAAAGTGTTATTAAATTTTTTATTTTAAAAATATCTTTTTTTAAGGCCATTTTTCCTTGAAATTAAAACGCAATCCAAAATACTTCAGCAACGCGAAATGAAGTTTAAATCAACGGCTGTGAAGTGGCAATATTTATTTATAGTTAAAAAAATACTGTTATCAGGTTTACAACTTTAGTTTAATTTATCTGTTGGCAAGATTTCCAGTTAAAACAAATCCACTCCTCGATGCGTTACACTTTTGCTTTTTTGATGAATAAGGATTTCATTTTTAATTCTCTAATTGATTATTTTGTGTAAAAATTCCTCGAATTTTTTTCATTTTCTTAAACGCGTTAGAAAGTTTACTGTAGTCATTTTCTTAAATCATTAATTTCCTACATCGTCTCGTCAAATTAACAAACATATATGTTCATTATGTAGAGAAATTTCAATCTATAACTTTAAGTTCAAGTAATTGATATAAAGCACAAAAGTAGTTACTGCTTTTAATACCTTCCAATTTTAAAACTAATAAGAATGAGGTACCATCCATCAACGAAGATCAATTTTACATGAGTTCTCTGATCAGAAATATGAAAAAAAGAATAATTTAATGAAAATTCTGAAAATGTTGCATTATTTTTTCTATTTGTTAAGAATTTGAGTAGATATTTACGATAAAAAAGGCAAGTTTAACATTAATATAATTAAATTAAATAATTTCCGTTTTAATTTAAGCTCTAAAATTTTCAAAAAAAATGATTTTCACACAATTTAACTATATTAAAACGATTTCTAATAGTACAAAATTCTTATATTGAAATACAAAACTATCTTATTAAAAGAAATTTCTAAAATCTTTCGTTATATAGAAGTTTTAATGTGGAGGGCTTAGCTATATTCTAACATTTTTTTTCACAACTGAACATACGCTCACTAGTACTTTTTTTTCTTCTTTTTAGATTTTATTTCAATTTAATAAGGGAGCTGAGATCGTTGAATTTAAATTGAATGATGACGATGTGCTTTAACAAAGTTTTGTAGGTGTTTTCAGGCTTAAACGTATGGAAGTCCAAATTGGATAGTTACACCTGTATTCATGGGTAAGTTTCACTTTTTGATTTTAGGACAAATCCTTGTGAATGATATTTAAATTCAATTATAATTTAGTTTTCTTTCAATTATAATTGAATTTCACATTGGTGTTTATTAGTTTTATTGCTTGGTTTTTATTTCTTGTCTAATATTCTTATAAAGTTGCAATATTTCTGGTTGTATTTAGTGTTGATTAATTTAATTGTGATTAGAGATTTTTTTTAATGATTTTATTTACTTTTAGTGAATTATATAAATTAATTCTCTTCTAAAATACTAAATTTCGTTTGACGTTCGGGTCACAAGAGATCAATAGTTGGGCAAAGGACAAATAATCCCTGAAGGATAAAGTAAAAATAAACATGGTTTGAATCCCTGCTTGAAGGCAATGCTTGATAAATTCTTTACGCTGGTTTCATAATTTCTTTCATTATGCTTCTTTCAATTTTTCTTTAATTTTATTCTATTTTAATACATTTTAAGCTTAAGGTTATTATTTATTTTCAGTTTGGATAAGTTAATTAGTTTTTTAAATTTAGTAGCGTTGGCGCACTCTAAATTCAATGCATAGTCCTTTCAAATTTCGTTTTTTTTTGTTGTTTTTTTTGTCTCAGAAAAATATTTTTAATAAGTCAATTTCATAAAAAAATGTCTTATTATGATTTAAATTATTTTCAAATTATTTGATTATATATTAAATGAAATATAAATTATGATCCAAATTATTTTTGAGCAAATTTATAGAATGTTTAATTATCTCTTAATCGAATATTTTTTATGTGTTTGCATTATTTGATCATTTTGAGAAAATCTCTTCTAAGCATTTTAGGAGAAAAAAGAGAGAAGAGAGATTTTATATACATTTAATGTGCTCTTCGCGCATTAAGTTACCCATGCTTTTAAGAATGACAATGACGAAATACCTAAACCAGATATTAAAAATAAAATCTATTGTTTAATATGATTACTATATAAGAGGATGCAAAATGCTTAATATCAACATCATTAAATGCAACCAACATAGCAACAATTTTATTCTTTGCCACTGCATTTTGATGATATACTTATCGATATTCTTATCACTATTATTCTTATGACGAACGAATTCATTTTATCTCAAAACATAATTAAATTTGGCATATCCATTTAAACCATGAATGCCGGCACCTCTACACAGTTCTATTGCTTTATCTTATGAGTTAAAGCCATGGTGCTAAGTCATTGCAATCTGGAAGAGTAGATTAGTTCCACTTTGTTAAAATCTCATAAATGGTGAGGATAAATTCTATGTTTTGTATCCCAATGATTTCTATAGCAGTTGGATCAGATAATATCAAAGAGGGAAGAGGTGAAACAAAAGACATTGCGTTTTGACTAGAATTCTCTAGCTTTGCATTCAATTGAGGATTCTACTAATAACTTTTAGGACTTGAGGAATTCTTTCCAAATTATTGTGTGGCTTGTTGTTTATGATAGAGATCATTTAGTTAGAAATCCAGTAAAGCGTATTTGCATTGTATATGTTCTGATAATTTTATTAAGCAGATAAAAAACAGCTTTATTAAATTTTTGGGTCTCAATCTTTGCGTAATGTCTTGCTTTGTTAAAGTTACTATAATTATGTAGGACACGAAAGAAAAAAGAAGCGATTAAACTGTATATATAAAATTCGTGCTCAATTTCAATAAATGTAATTCCTAAATATGAATTTTAGAAAAACAATTATGTTAAAAAAAAAGAAATGTTGATGCATATATTTATTTCTATTCTAAATTTAAGAATTTTGTCTTTAAAAATTTCAAGTAATATTTACTTATCTTTAGACTCAATGTTGAGTTATGGATGCGCAAAAATCTATTGCTCGCGAATACATAACTTAACATTTAGTTCGTGTTAAAATTTGATATTTTCGAGGAGATTTCCAAATTATTGTGTGGCTTGTTGTTTATGATTGAAATCATTTAGTTAGAAATTCACTAAAGCATGCTTGTACGGTATACATTCAGGTATTTTTACTAAACACATAAAAAAAAAAAAATTTATAGGATTTTTGAAACGACTGACATTAAAATTTTTGCGTAATATTTGCTTGGCTGAATTTACTAATATGATGTAGGCGACTAAAGCCGTCGGCGTCCTGGCCTAGGGGAAGCGCGTATTTCCTGTAACGTGGGCGACCCGGGTTCGAGTAATGGCTCTGGCATGGTTGGACTCTACCCTGTGTGTGAGATGTGTGAAAGAGCCCCTATTAAAAAAGGGACTGCAAGCGAGTGAGTACATCACCTTCACGTGACATGAAAGTCAAACTTCTGACCTCGGGTGTTCAGGGGCTTTTGCTCTCAGAAGCTACTGCACACTCGGCTTAAATAGCGGACAGTTCAACAGCGGGCGTGTAAAGTGCCATAAGTAACAACAACATGAAATTAAAGTAAAGGAAACTCTTAAACGTGGAATAAATATAAATTTCAAGAACTATTTAAATGTTGAATTCAGATGTAATTCCTAAATTTAGTTGTAGAAAAATATATATCTAAAAGATTTGAAATTTTGATGTATATCTTTATTTTTTAAATTCAAGATTTTTTTTTTTCTTAAATAAATATAAGTTTAAATTTTATATATCTCAGAATCACTGTTGAGTTATAAATTTATGAAAAAAAAAGTTGCTCAAAATGAAAGTGGAATTATTGTTCTTACAGTATTATTTCCTGAAGAGAGCTCTGCTTTCCTCTGAATAAAAGACTGGATGGCTGCTTAATTCAAAAGAAATTTTGCATAAAATAATTACTATTAATAAACTGTTGAATGAAAAAGAGGATAGCAAATAAACTTTAGAAATTAGAATCTATTTTTGACAACAAAAGTAGTTTGTGTAGGAAGCATTTACATTCAAATGTAGAATGTGTATCTGACAACTTGTATGACATGTGTTGCAAGTTATTCATGGCACAGTGATTATAATCATTATCTTAGGAAAGTCTGGATTGGCCAACATAGTATGAAAACGTCAATTAGATTTTGTTATTTGAATAAAATTCACTTCGATTTCTGCTGACAATTTAGAAATGGGCTTTGGTTATAACAGAAATTAATTTTTTCCAGCTGTTAAATTAAAAAAAATTCTAGTTATTTCGTATTTATAATTTAAGAATTAGTATTATCAAAATTTATCCTGAGATCATAATCAAATGTTACTAAAATGTTCTCAGTGATTTATAATTCATGCTTAACTGTATGCATAATATATTAGATGAAAAATGAAATCAATTTATTGCAGAAGTTTTAAGTTAGTGCAATAGTATATTTATAAATTGGGAATTGGCATTTAATAAGAGAAAACAATCTTCTATAAAACTAAATTTCTTAACAATTTCCTTGTAATAGTTTCCATTTCCCCTCACGAGCTTCATACAATGCAGATGGTTATACACAATATTGACATTTAGTCTGCGGAAGTTTTGAATTCTCAATTAAAACCACAATATGGTAATATTATTTTATTAGTACGTATTGGTTGCAGTTAAATTCTCCTACAACTGACCTGATGCTATTATTAAAAATTCATTTCAATATCACATTATTGAGTTCTATATATTTATACTGTAGTCTATTATGCTCTATAGATTATAGATTTTTATTTTTATTTTCAATAAAGATGTTAGAGAAATAATTGTAATATTTGCTTTTAATTAGCCGTCTGTTGCGATCAGTTGTTGATTGCTTTTAATTTCAATGAAAGATTTTATATTAATTATTAGTGTTAATCATTCTCTCTATGGAGTATTTTTATCAAATTGTATCATAAAATGTCTTTTATTTTAGTTTTCACCTATTATGTTTACTGTGTAAATGACCCTTCTTATTGTAGGTACGTCCTATGCCGTCATAGCTCTATTAAGACCATAATTATCCAGATAATCTACTACTATTACACTCTTATTTTTGTAGACTTTCCTTTTCTTCATGTAAATTGGGAAGATAATAGCCATAATCTTTATTCTCTATCTTTAAACAATTAAATGTGATCATTTAATTAATGTTTCGATGAAACTATAAAATCTTTCTGAATCATTCCATCAGTGAAATATATTGTAAATTATGATAATTTTTTTTATTTTTCCAAAATGCAAAAATTAAGAAGTTATTACATTATTATAATTTAAAGGATGATTTTCAGAATATCATAATTCTGTTGGAGACGTTTTTTTATATTAATATTTTCCGAGGTAATCCGAAAAAAGGTTGGAATGTCGCTCCACATTTTTTTAATTAATTAAAATTAAAATTTCAAGAAAATAGCGCCTTCACCACACATTTGCTTACTCATTTATAACATTACTTACTGAGTAATAATTGTATCAAATTTGGTAGATCTTGGTTAAATAGTCTTTCATGTAAATCGCCAACACTTATGCATGTATTCATGTGCACACACTCTGAGTATTCCATGTTAATCTATCTATCCCGTATACAAGCCAACACAGAGTGACTACAAGCACATCCTCCTTCATTATTCATAGATATGAGATAAATGTAATATAACTCTTCTTATTCATAAGAACTTTCTCAGCTGGAAAATAGCAACAACAACATATATTAATGGGGAAGATTTTGCATATGAATAATAATGAGCTTTTTAATTTTAAAATTCACCTGATGGTCATGTAACATTCATTTTAATTGGGGCTTTCGCGTGAATTCTTATTAATTTGAAGTACTTGGTTTTAAAACTGCTCGAATAGAAAAAATCAAAAAAAAAATTATGAGATTAAAAATTCACCTCATTATTGCAATTTATTTTAATTTCATACATTTTATAGATATTTATTTTAATAATACAGATATGACTATGCAAAAAAATGCCGAAGGCTTTTAATAAAATAAAATAAATAAAAAATGCTAATTTTCGATAAGAATTCTATTAAAAAAATTCCGTTTGAGCTTGTCCCCCTTTATTAAATATTATTGAAGATAAATTAATTTAATGAAATTTCGTTTAATTGCTAATATTGATTATTATCAATCGATATCAAATATCAAAATATTGCACATTCAAAACGAAATTGAGCCCCCATATTATTAAAACAATAGTTAAAAAAACCCTTTAAATATTGGCGGAAAAAAGTTAAAACAAAATCATTAACTTAAGTATCAACATTTTCCATTCCGATAGTAACAGTCTTTCAAAATAGAAAGAAGGTGCAATTGATTGAAACTGAGATATCTCGTTCTATAGTTTCCTCTTTAATGCTGTCGTTAAAACAACAATCCTTTGTATTCAAGTCACGCTGCTGCTGCAAGTCGTTCCCTGAATCGAATCTATTTAATATCTAAACATGTCAATTTAAAGGAAAGGTCATCGCCAATTAATGCTTTTGGATAAGTCTCTAGTTTGTTGCCATCAGTGAGACTAGAGTTAAGACTTTTAAGAGTTGGAACTAATGCTATAAAAGTATGTTGATCAGGATTTGGAGCAGATAAATTTATGTGATATAAATTTATGGATTGTTTTGGGAACATTTCTTTAATGATGACATTTCCCACAAAACACGAAAACAAGACAAGGCATTAACACGCTTGCTTTAACAGAATAGCATCATGTCTCATTATTATTACAATCGCAATGCACTATGGGATGCGTACCTAATCGGGCATTGCCATCTATTATCCAAAAGAGAAGATAGGGTAATGTAACTGCTACAAGATCGTTGAACTGAGTCTTGCATTTATTCCATAACTAAAATATCGACATAATTATTATCTTTATCTTTAATTATCCTTCTTATGTACTTCAGAAATTACTTCAGAAAAAGAAATAGACATCACGTTCTAATATTATTTTCATATTTGTAGTAACTTTTGATAATTCTTGAAAAATGAAAATAATTATAAATTTAAAAAACAAAAAGCAAAATGTGCTTATATATGTGGTTTTGAAAAATGTTTCGTCTTTTTGCTTCGTTTTATAAATCCGATATTTTTTTGTTATTTCATACATTATAAGGCAAATAAAGTAAAGAGTAACAAAGGATACAAAATATCCGTACAAATTTTTTAATATAAAAAGCATTAACGAAATAACTCTATTTTTTACAACGGAAGAAATTATATATACCATTTTAATTAAAAATAATTAAGCTAATTCCAAGCTAATAGACTATATTAAAATTTATGGTATTTATAATTTAGTGATAGCTCATATCAATAAAGTCCATTAGTATCTGTAATAGAAATCTAGAAGAATCCTAAGAAATTTCATTATTTAATCTCTCCAATCCTTTCCTCATAGAATGGAACATATATAAAAATATTAAAACAGTATTAATTTTTCTCCTAGATAAATGTCTTTTTTTTATAAATATATAAGCTTGTAAACGTTTTCTAATTGCACATAATTACCTTTTAAACAAAATTTAATATTTTTTTTTTAACTTTGAAACATCATTAGGCATTTTAGATTTCATCTAGCACTATATCGTTTTTATTTTTATGATGTTTCTATTCTTAATTAAAAGGAATTTCCAAATTTTTAATAACGCAACAAGTTGAAAAGTGGCAATAAACATTTACAGCTCTTTTAGGATCAGATTTAATTCTACTACAAATAGGCGTGTAAGTTTTAATTAATTAGCTTCTGGAAATGATTCCTTTTTCATTCTTAATGCATCAAAATTTCATATTTCATTATATAATTAATTGTTTCAACGAAACTTTCATCTGAAATTCCACATTTTATTATACATTTTATTTGATTAGTAAATTATTGAACTGAATCCTCAATTTCATTCATTATCTTGCTCAAATAAAAATGTTCATTGTGTTTACAAATTATAATTGATAGGTTTAATTTTAAATTATAATTTAAAGTGGAACAACAACTGTTTTATCTAACTTTAACAAATAAGATGAGGAACTAGTTGGTCACATAAGATAGTTAGTAATTACTTTAGGTCGAACTCCTTGTTCAGAAGTAAACAAATGATATTGTTTTGGAGAAGTTAAAATTATATAAAAAAAATGAAATATTATTCTGTTTTTACCTATTAAAATTACCAGCAGGGTAATAAATTACACCCAACAACAACAAATAAGAATTTGTAAGGATTTATGCTTACATTTTTTGAAGGAATTTTATGGAATGTTTATAATGCTCTTAATCGAAAGTTTCTTTCTCTTTTTTTAATTTTTGGTAATTTCGAAAATTTTTTGTCCTTAATAGATCTCAATGAGAAATAATTAAGTACAACTTTTTGCATATTGCTGCCAATATTTCAATAAGTATAGGTAATAATTTCAACAAGGAATAAGGCAATGATTTGAATAGCTCTGATCAGAAGAATCTAATATGATATCCATTTAAAAGAATGCAAAATTCATAGCCTCAGTACAGCTAACATAGCAAATAATCCACTAATCTTCAGATGGAAGCGATTCATTTTAGCTCAAAACATAATTAAATTTGGGACACCCATTTAGACCATGGATGTCAGCACCTCTACACAATCCCATTGCCTTATCTCATCAATTGGAGCCCTGGTGCGAAGTCATTGTAATTTGGAAGAGTAGATTAGTTCCGCTTTGCTAGAAGCCCAAACATGGAAGGGAGAAATTCTCCCTTCTCTGTCCCAATGATTTCCTGGGCAATTGAATCAGATATAATGTATCGAAGGATATATCTCAAGAGAGTTGTGAATCACTGAAGACTATTGTGTTTTGACCAAAATTCCCCATACATGAATTCGATTGAGGATAATGGCAATAACTACTGGGACTTTTGTGGAGGTTGCCAAATTAGTATCTGCTTCATTATTTAGGACAGAGATAATTTTGTTTGAAAATCCCTAAAGCATGTTGGAGTAATATATATAATCAAAATAATTGCTTTGTCTAAAAAGATTATCAAAAGACCCTCTTTATGAAATTTATGATATTATGGTTTATCAACTTCTGTTAATCATTTGTTAAGCTGAATTTTCTGTTCTTTCATATAAGACAGTATAAATAAAATGCCTTTATACTTAATTTCATAAAATTACAATTAAAAAAATTACAATTTCTAAGTGGGAATTAAGAAATAATATGTTTAGGTTAAACAAGAATACAAAATTAAAATCAAATCAAAAGAAATTAAAACATTGATGCTATTAATTATACTTTAAATTCAAGAATTACATTTTTTGAAATTTAAAATAAATTAACCTATCACTCATATTCACTTTTAGCTGTATTTACCAAAGATAAAAAAATATAGATTGTCCTCGAATGAAAATAGTATTATGGTCTTGCAGCAGAATTCAATACCACATGACTCTGTTTTTTCCCCCTGGTTAACAAACAAAATGTCTACTTATTTTAAGAGAAAATATTACGTTTCTGTGCATTTCTTGCACAGAAATGCATTGCAATTTCAATGAAGCATTTGCTAAGTCAAATTTTTTGTTCTTGTATAGAAGTAAATATAAATAAAATGCACTTATATTTAACTTTATAAATTTGCAATTAAAAATTATAATTTATAAGTGAGAATTAAGAAAGAATATGTTTATGTTAAGAAAGAATAAAAAAAAAAATCAAAAGAATTTAAAACACACACACACACACACACACACACACACACATATATATATATATATATAAATTGTTCTCAAATGAATATAGAATTATAATTGTTAAAGCAGAATTCAATATCATATAACTCCGTTTTTTGTTCGCTTTCAATTTTAATTTGAATAAGTTATTTATTCAAAAAAATGTCAATTAATTTTATTAAAATTTATTTTCCCTTTCATTTCCAGAACTCTCAATTTACCCTTTACCTAGAAGACATCAATTTTATAATGATATATTTGGAATATTCACTAAGAATCATTAATGTATTTTTTTAGAAAGAAAAAAAATGATTAAAAACAAATCAGTGCTTGAAATCTGAAATAAATTTGACATCTTTAATCTTAATATGTGTAAGATACCTTTCATGACATTTGGGTTATAGGACTAATTATAGCTAAAATTTCCAATTAAAAATTTTATGTCATTTGAATTTGATGATCTCCCCGACGTTTAAATCTGATATTCAATTGCCATAAAATAAGTACTATTTTTAAAGCCTTATATCGTTCCATTCTTTGTGCAAGGTCACTTCCTAAGTTTTTTTTTATATGAAACCAAAATTATCGAAATCAATTCAGTGGCTTTGGTTTGCAAAATTCACTAGAATGCATTATAAAATTGCATTTTTAAAAAAATTCTTTCGATTTTTTTAGGATGCAAGAAGACAAACGACACTTGATGATCTAGAGGTCAGGAGCTTTCATATAAAAAAAGAACTGGCCATATCGGACCAGTGCTTAGATCTAGACAACTTTTGCACCATTTTTCTTATTAGTTTAAGTATATACACTCATGTCCAAAATTAAGGTCACAAACATAAAATCTGAGAAAAATGAAAAAACTATTCACTGTGTTGCCACGAAATTTGGCACAGAGGTACACTAAAATTGAAGAAAGAATATAGACACATAACAACGTGGAAAATATTTTAATTGGGATTTAAGAAACAAGGTATATTAAAAAGTGTTACATTATGAATCAGAGATAAAGCATTTGTCTCGGGAAAAGCCTGTCTAATATGGAGTGTGACCACCGTGCACTGCTATACAGGCTTCAGAACGAGATTTTTTACTGTTTATGAGGGTGTGAATAAATGCTTGGGGCAACAAAGCCCATTCTTCCGAAAGCGCGGCTTTTAACTCTTGGAGGGTATTAGAAGAGGGGTTACGCAGTGCAATGGTTCTTCCGAGACCATCTCAAACATGTTCAATAGGATTGTGATTCGGAGACCTCGATAGTCAGTCCATACGTCGAATATCCTCTTCCTCAGGAAAATCATCAACGATCTGGGCTCTGTGTGGAAGCGTGTTTTCGTCCATAAATATGAAGTCTGGGCCAAACGCACCCCGGTACAACCTTACATAGGCTTCAAGGATCTCATCGCTATAGAGATGTGCGTTGACAGCACCCGCATCGAAGACGTGCAGTGGTGTACGTCTGCCCAACATTATGCCACCCCAGACAAGGATTCCTATGCCATCAAATCTGTCGATTTCTTTTACGTAGGAGGGATGATATTCAGCTCCTCGCTCTCTCCAGATGAAGATTCGACGAGTGTCACTCTATGTGGTAAATCTCGACTCATCATTGAAAAGAACACGCCCCCCATTCTTGCTGTGCCCAAGACTTCTGTGTTTTAGGCACCACAAATACCGGGCTTTTCTCTTGGATGCAGTCAAAGGGACGCACTCAACTGGTAGCCCTCTCTGTTAGACATCTGTATACTGTTTGTCTGGAAATTCTTATTCCAGACGCAGCAGCTGTGCAGGCGTGTTTTTTCTGTGACGGCCTTGCTCTGCCTTTCTGGTTACAGTACCACTTGTTTGGAATTGATTCCACAACCTGGATACCACTTTCGGTAGCACTTGTAACCATCGAGCTATCTCCGCTTGAGACTGCCCAGCTTCAAGCCTGCCAATGGCTCTCCACCTCATTTACTCGTCTAAACGATTATGAGAACTCATTCTCATTGGAAACATGTTAATTTTTTTGTTTTAATTCAATATTCACAAAATTGCCGACAAAAATCCCAGATGCCTAAACGGTCTAATTTCAGTAATTCCTCAAAAACTAATGCTAAACAACATTTTTTCCCACAACAAAGGTTAATATCATGTTGCCGGTCCTTCACAGTATATAAAATATAATTTGTTTAAATTTTACTGGTAGCTATTTAGAATTACTTTGAAAAACACTTTTGTGACCTTAATTTTGGACATGAGTGTAGATATTTCATTTTACTCCGTTTTGAAATTCACATTAGAGCCTCGAAAGATTTGAATTACAAAACACTAGTGTTGAACAAGATATATGTTTGATTTTTCGTCTCCGCTTATAATTATATTACAATTTTATTGAGCGTGTATTTTTAAGTAACTATGCATTTAAATTCATTTTGAAATGTCGGAATAAATACTAAAAGAATTCATCTTATTATTATTTTAAATCTATATAAATTTGATGCAGAAAACAAAGAGGGGGGAATAATATTATTTCATTGCTGTTTGTCTTTTGTAAAATAAAAAAAAAATGGCTCAGTTGGAGATTTAAAAAAAAAAACAAAAAAACATTTAGGCATTAAAAAAACATTTTTGTAAAACTAGGGGAAAAAAATTAAATAAAAGTTAAAATGTAATGAAAATAAAATAAAATGCAGCTATCGATTATATATAATCAATATCAATTGCAGTTAAATATTGTTTTATTTGTTATATAAAATTGTGTCATGCGTTTTTTAAGAGAAGTACAAAAAAAAAAAAAAATCTGAAATCCATAACAATGGACAAAAAAGAAAAAAAAGGTAAATAAATAAATAAAACAATCGTTTATTCGAGTATCAAATAATGTTTTTCATTCCTATCTGACCAGAATTTTAAAATGAGAAATTGGAAGAACATAAAAATGATTGAAATAAAGATATCGCCCGTTATACAGTTTTCCTTTTAATATCATTAAAGTAAAGATGGTATCATTCAAGTCACGCATCTGCTTTTAGTCATTATCTGATCAAGATTGCATATAATATCCTAACATCGTCAATTTAAAGGAAAGGTCGCTGCTCATCAATGCTATTTGATGAGTCTCTCCCGATTGGTTTCATCAGTAGGACTAGACATTAAAACTTTAAAGAGTTATGGGAGTGTATTTGAATTATACTTGTAGAAGATTAGTTTATCACATGTGTTACGTTTTAATCATTGAGGTATTTCATCATACATTAAATAATGCATTCGGTTTAAGTTTTAGGTTTAATAATGCAGTTTATTACATGTGTTACGTTTTAATCATTGAGGTATTTCATTATATATTAAATAATGCATTCGATTTAAGTTTTCGGTTTAATAATGCAGTTTATTACATGTGTTACGTTTTTATCATAGAGGTATTTCATTATATATTAAATAATGCATTCGATTTAAGTTTTCGGTTTAATAATGCAGTTTATTACATGTGTTAAGTTTTAATCATTGAGGTATTTCATGAGATATTAAATAATGCATTCGATTTCAGGTTTCGGTTTAATAATGCATTCGGAGAAAGCGTATATTAAATAATGCATTCGGAGAAAGCTTATATTAAATAATGCATTCGTTTTACTTTTTATAATACTAAGGCATTATTAATTTTTACATTTTATCAACATGTTTTATTAAGTTGTAAATTCAAATAAGGAAATGATGAATTCTTTAGAAAGAAAGGTTTAAAAACAGTTCAGGAAAGGATAACATTCCTTATTTACGGAATTTTCTATAATTATAATTCAAATATTTTTTGGCATGTGTTAAATGGGTTCTAGATTGAATTCAGATTTTTTTTTTTAATTTTAGAAAATACTTTTGAAATTTTAGCCATTATTTATTGTAATTTATTTAATATATTTTTAATTTAAAAAAGAGTAATTTTTGACTGTCAATTTTCTGAGAGTTAACTGAGAATTATATATATTTGTTATAAACAATAAAGCTTTCAAGGTTAAAAAAATGTCGAAAAATTTTGACATACACCCATATTTTTCCCTTGCATAAATCGATCATCATATAGAAAAACCATTAATAACATTGAAATGATATATGCATGCTTAAAATTATTGCTGTAAAACATTTGCAAAGAAAATTATGGGGAAAAAACAAATTACAAGGCAGAAAGGAGATGCATTGGGGCACTTTATACAATTCATATGGATAAACAGTAAAAGGAACAATAACGGAATATTTTGTGAAAAGTGTTGCTTGATAACCCTGTGGCTTCTTCAATCAAGTAAACAAACAAACCAAAAAAGATTGCACTTAAAAAAAGTAACGCGTAAATTGACAGAACTATTTTATCTGAATGTGGAAAGCGCTAACGAAGAAAGGAGATCGGATAAATTCTGAACTAAGTCTTACCCCGTGTTCCATAAAAACTATACACAACGCGTTTAAAAACATTTGAAAATACTGGATGGACATGGAATAGACTGTGACTAGGAAGACCGTCTACTCTTGTTGAATATTTTCGGGAAATGCAGAATGCGATTCAGACACTACAAACTTCAAGAAGTGCTGTTCGATAATGATAGTCACCAATATCATGTGCTCAATTCTGGGAATGTTTTCTTATTGATTCCAAGACTTCCAGACATTGCAAACCAGCAAACGAGCAACAGCAAGTCGAATTTGAAAATTTTTCTCCATCAGATATGTTGAAGATATCAGGTGCCTGCTGCTAATATCATAGACAGATGAGACATATTTTTTTAATTGGAAACATAAAAGCTAATAACTACATTTATTAGGCTGACGAAAATTCCTTCGATAGGTCCCAGCGGCTTTACAAGAAAGCTGAAGTATCATTTTGGTGGGGCATTAAAAAGAAGTTCGTACTCCATCGGTACTTCATCATAGATGTAATTTCCACATGTATAAAAACATACTGCATCATAATTGCTCGATATACAACAATGTGTATCGAGCTACAATGTTGTAGCCTGATATCAACTACAATGTTGTAGAATTACATTTTGTTAAAAATCTATAACCTTGCTTCCCAGCACGGCTATTCCAATCACTGGAAAGACCGTTTTACGATCAGCTCTGTTGGATGCTGATCGGATGCCGAATCCGTGAACTCACGGCTTGGCGATAAATTCGGTGACCATTTGGTGACTTGGTGACGAATTTAGCGACTTTGAATACAAAATAGATAATGCTCGAATCTTTCAAAATGTTGGAGATAGAGCAATAGGAACCGAGAGAGCTATAAAAGGTATGCAGTCTAAGCTGAAGACAGTCGTTTATAGAGTCGCATAGAGAGCTAGTTGGATTAGTCCAGCGAAGCGCAAGTGTTGAGTGGAGTTCAAGCGATTACTGAATTGAACTGCGTGCCGAGTCCTGGAATTTATTGTAAAGGCAGCAACGAGTCGTGTGAGAAGCAGCTAGTCGTATAGTAGTGAATCGGCAGTTGGATACATCTAAAGCGAGGAGACAGTGGAGAATTGCAGGCGTTTGGAGAGACCGTAGAGAGTAACTACGAAGCTGCTGAATTCTGTCCTACCACTTTGTATGCTGTGGTTGTTATTATTACCGACTACTATTTTTGAGCTACTGTTTGTTGTAGTGTGCTGTTGTCTATTACGTGTGTTCATCTTGACTGTATATTTGTTTCCTCGTGTTTGATAAAAGTCGTCGTTTGTTACTAAAGAACTGTTTCTTAATCGTCTAACAAATCGAAAGAATCCGAATTCATACCAATATTATAGCAGCAAAATACCATATTCAAATTGGTGCCCCTCTATTTTTGCCACTTGTGCTGAACTAGTGCTGCAACAACACCTTAATGATAGAATCATCTCCCTTATTTTTTTACAGTTTCGTTTTTACCACGTTCTTTTGATCTTCACTTCAGTGGAATTCTGGTTCAGAAGTTATTTTAAATTTAAGGTACACCCATCAAATCTAAGAGATTTTTGATAGTTGATAAATGCTATGAAATGCGTAGTTATCTAAATACGTTCGTTATTGTTGTCAACAATATTACGCATACAAGGTGTAGACGTCTAGGGAAGTAAGAATGCTGAAAACGTATGATTGCTATAAAAGTACATTTTCATATTTTCATCTGCGTTACCATAACTTAGTTACTGATAATTAAAAATGTTGACTCCGTTAATTAAAAACGTTTTATGCTTCCAATTTCTCTCATATATATATTGTTAAAGCAACAAATACGGACTTTAAATGGAATAGGAAAAAATAGGAATAAAAAATCTATATTTAATCATTTTTTTAAACTCATGCCATGCAATGGGGCATTCGTACGTTTCCTCATGATCCACAACTCTGTGCCACTTTGGGGAGAGCACTTATTCTGATTTCTGTTGAGATGAATTGATTTGAATACATGAAATATCGTATGTGATCTCTTGATCTTACAGTTGTAGTTCTATGATAAATGTTGATATATCAATATTTAATATCGCATATTCGATTATCGGACACTTGAGGTGATTTTGTGTAGTAACTGCATAACACGATATTCTGAATAAACTCCATCCTTACGAAGACCTTTCCAAATGAGAAATCCCCTTAACAATATTTCTTTTACGCAGTGCTTCAGATGTCGTTTCTCCCTCGCGTCATCTAAATGCGCTGAAATGCTAATCATTTGCATATCCTAACCTCCTTTTCCTTTTACATGGTTTTGATGTTAGTCGGATCATTCCTTCCTGGTGATGCAATTTTAATGGTCAGTAGTGTACATAACCCTCTGTTGTTGTTTCTTATGGTACTTGCCACGGACAACCCAGCTGTTCGAAGACAGCAGATTTAAACCTAAGGGGGAATCTTGTTTTTATCGTAGAGCTAACTAGGGCCAAGAGTACGACTTGACTACTCACACATCACTCATTCGCTTCCACAACCCCTTTTTACAGGAGGGCACATTCACACACCTCACAGATAGAACACAGAAGTAGAAGAACAGCCATGCCCAAACCGGGACTCGAATCCGGGACACACTGATTACGGGGAAGACACACTACCCCTATGCCAGGACACCGGCACATAATCCTCTATTTGCAGTATCTAAAGAAGGTATATCGGAGTATTTCAGCAAAGAATTAGCTGGGATTCGGAGCCAAACAATATCATGGTATACGATCGTTGATTCCTATGCTACTGGGTCATCATGTTTTTGATGCTCCTTAAACGAAAATTCCGCTTATAGCATATAAAGTAATAACCTATAATTGCTGATTGAATGAATAATAGGGCATCTTTGTTTCACCTTATCCTAATTTTCTATGAAAGACGACATATTCATTTTTAAATTTGGCATGATAATTGCTTTTTTTAAAAAAATAATTTCTATATTTATTGAGTATGCTTCTTTCGGGTTCGAATTTGGATAAATATTTTTGAATCTTTTTTCAAAAAGTGAGCAACTTTTAGAAAATATCTCCTACTTCACTTCGTACGCGCTAGCTGAGCAGCCACCTCGCACGAATCTTTGGAAGAAGAGGAAGCTTTATAAGAAATTTCTAGATCCCTATAAACCTATAAAAACTCAAAGAATTGATTGGTCTTCCTTTTATTGTTGCGTGTGTTTTAAGGTAGATACTTTAAATGAATTTTATAAAATGGTTCTGAATTCAGTTAAACTGGGTACATTGTGTAAACTATTAATGTCTCTTCTGAGTCAGAACGAAAATGGAATATTTTAGCTGTCTTCAACTCTATGGTGCCATATTCGAAGATGAAATATTCATATCTTTTTGAAGAAATACTTATCAATCATATTGAATTAAATAATAATGGGTAAGTTACTTAGTTGTTTTGAGTTCGTATAAGTATAAAAATAAATTTTAATTACTCTTTATGCATCGAAGATTCGAAGAATTGTTCTGTGTACTCGTTCATAATGTTTTTTCGAAGGTTATTTTAATTATCTTAAACAACTTCTTAAAAATAGAGTATGTAGCAGAATTTGTGCAATTATTGAATAAACCGTTACTATATAAATGACGCTATCATTTACTAGATGAAGGAACAAATTCAAAATGTCAAAGCTTGATTATTAGGTTTATGTAAATGGCGTGCTGTAAAACATAGTATCATTTTTTGTCACTCATGTTTTGTGAAATTTATTGGGAAATTCAATGGGAAAAACCGCAATATTTTATTGAGACAAAAGCAGTCTAGAATTTCAGTTCTTGTAAGCCGGACTTCATTCATAAGAGAACTTCGCCAAAAATGAATTGTTAATGATTCATTTTACAAATGTGGCTAAGTAAATTAAACATTTCTATATATAATAGAAACGTTTAGAAATTTCTTTTTACTGAAAATGGCCAATTTGAAAAAGTTTAAGATTTCGTTGTTCGACTATTAGTTTTAATGCTCGATTCAATATTTCTGTTAGTGTTAAAAAGCACCTTTATAGATAAAAAGCAGATACTCGGATAATTACATTTTAGATAGTTTGAATTCTAAACATCTTTCTTTTACTTACTCATTTAAACGAATGTATGTACGATTGTAGCTCAATTTAAGTGTAAAATAGGAGCATTGTAAAATCCTCCGGAACTTGGCAAAAGGTTATTTCAAGTCTCTTGAACTTCGAAAACATTTTTTTGAGCTAAATAAAATAATGCATGTTTTTCGCGCAATAAAACAATAAGTTCTTGTATTAGGGATTTGATACATCCCAAAATTTAAATCTGCTTGTTAATTTCTGCATCTCTAATAATAAAGATGAATATGTGTGTTGGCATTCTATAAGACGGACCATTTGACCTAATGTAACCAAATTTGGGACATATAATTTTAAGGGTGGTAATGCAACTTCTCGGGTATTTTTTGAAGTGTTAACGATAATTCTTATTAGAAAAGCTGAATTTCACGAGTTTTGTGAGTATTTTTTAAAATACTTTAATACAAAAAAACTCTAATGCCAATTTCAGTCGGGTGAATTTTTCCAAATTTTGGTAATTTTTAAATTTATTTCATTAATATTTAACAATTGATCATATTGCTCAGAAATTTAACTCTCTTCGTTATTTCATCAAATATTTAATCGAGTGACTGAAAACATTGTTGAAAGCTAAAGATTCTGTTTTGCATCGGAATAGAATAAATAAGTTATAGTATAGGGAAAATTAGAAAAACTATCCAAAAAGTTACATTTGACTTTAATATGATTGTTTATATGTCCAATGAAGAAATGGATGAAAAAATTGTTAAAATAATATGGCAAATTTACATCTCATAGTAGCATGTATTTTAAGTTTGAATCGTCTATCTAGCCCTATTTTATTAATCAACGCATTCTGCTCAAAGTATTTTAGTCATTTGATTTGCAGAATCAATGCCAGTTTAAATTTGTTTGAAGTGAAAGTTATGCTTCGGGATTAATTAATAAAATTGAACCTTTTAAATTAGATTTAAATTGTTTAAAGCATACGATTGAAATGTGCAACTAAACAAATTGAGTTTTATTACAGGGTATAAGCATAGTTACTATTTTTAAAAAGTTGAATAAATTAAATGCACACAAATAAAATTATGACTGAATAGTTATTTCTTAAAATTTTTGTGAAGTTATCGTTTTATCATAATTTCTCGACTTGTCAAGGAAAATTTTCTATTACTAGAAATGAATCTTGGTAGGAATTTAATTTTAAAAATCAAATTTTGTAAATAAATCTCTTTCGACTAATGCCATTTCTCGAAAATCACTTTACCAAAATTGGCAGCTTCAGGTCCAAATCTTTGTCTAAACACCGTTATATTCTGAAAGTAATGCCCCTCACGATCCATGGTAGGTTTGTCTTGAAAGGACAATTTCTTAATATAGTCGAAGTGTAGGGCACATATTTCGACAATGCAAGCTTCTAATAATCCGAAATAATTGGTTGTAAGGGTTACTGAGAACAAGTGCTTGAACAGGGCTTTGACGCCGTGGGCCCAAAATGACTGGCGTGCCAAGATGTCTTGAAATGCAGAATTTGAAAAAATGCCAATACTTATAAATTCTTGATTCGTATTGTTACTACAATAGGCTAAACAATGAATAATGGATAAAACAAAATTAGGTTTGTTTATTCTTAAAATATAGGCTAGCAGCTTTTGTCTCCTTAGTTGGTTTGAATTTTAACAGCACATTTTGCAAAATTGTCGCATTTTTAATTTCAAGTCGTATTTTTTTGGAAATCTTTCATGTTATAATAAAATTTAAATTTACATTTCATCACATCTTGTGAACGGACGCTTAAAGCCTCGGGTGAATCATAGGCGATTCTTACGAAATAAAATAATTAAAATATGATTATAAATGGTTTCTTAGTTGTAAGTAAAACTTCAGCTTTATATTTTTCGCATAATAAACTTATTGCACTACCACAGGAAAGACCCTGACACTTGCCAGGCTTTCAGTGTTTTATGAAACATTTAAAACGTATTTGTACGGCAATATTTCTATAACAATGAAAGCTGAATAAAATACATTCCTTCATTTTACTTAAAATGATAATAGAAGCATAAAGCTGTAATGTTAAGGCAAGCTCGTGTTCTGCTATGTAATGAGGCGCTCACATATTTTAATGATATTCTATTACGTATGTAACATAGATGGTGCATCAGTTTGACGCAATTTATCTAATTCTGGTCCTTTTGCCATTAAAAATCACTATTTATGAATATAAAGAGACTAAAGTATGGAGTTTTTACTGTCAATTTTAATAACAGTATTTTTGGCTGCCTAGATAAATAAGAAACTAGAACTTCGCTGAACGATTCTAATTCCCACAAATCTTATTCGCGATGTGAAATATTCGTTAAGCATAAAATTTTCCACAGAAATCGATATAAAGTAGGACAACGCATCCCATTTCTAAAAGAAATTTCTTAACTTATCACTTAAAACTTGTGCCAGGGTAACCACAATTTCTCTTTCAGGTCATTTCACAACAGACAATTTAAACTACGATGTGAAAGCGACACCTTCATCTTTATGCCAGACTCTCCTTATGTGATGAACTGTATATTTTGAAGCTATCGCCGTTGCGTATCATTCTTCCAAATTTTCGACTCAAAATGTAATGCTAGTTCCAAGATTGTTTGTGAAAGGAAAACCCTTAATGTAGTGTTGTGCTGTTTTTGGATGGAGGGCGATATTTTCTCCTGAATTTCTTGCTGTCGCATCGCATTGGACTAACCAGGTATGTCTACATAATTGTGGTGCCCTAGCTGCTTGGAGGTTACTTCTGTCGAATATTTGGATATTATGAATTCTTCCCTATTCCTTCAGAATACTAGAAGTTCAGATTTTAGCGTCTTCCATGAATTTGCGAGGTGTCAAACATTTTGAAGGAACAGTCTAAAATATAGAGAAATCGAACACTCGCTCAAAAATGAATAAATCTCAAACCAATAATCTGGCAATAAGTGCATCCCCTCAAACTGAAAACGGAAGTTGAATATTTTTGATACAATAATATATCAAAGTTTAAGAAATTTTCCAAAATAAATCTCTCAAACTACAGTTTGGTTCCATTAATTTTCACGATAGTTAATTTAGAGATCAGCTCGTCCTCTAAATATTGATTGTAACTTTGTCAAGACATTCAACTATGTTCTAGTGTAGCTTTATTTCGGAGTTATAAGGAAAACTTAATGGAACTCGTTGACGATCCTTGAAATTTCTTCCTAATAGCGTTTACTTATTTCAGTCGGTATATTCTAAAGTAAACAAATTTCCGATTTCAGGCTGTTATTCAAACTTCTGTTTATGAATTGATATGGCAAATTTCGTATTGCGAATTACAAATCCATTTCCTTAAGTAGGTAAGTTTAAGTCAAAATCTTCTACTCAATCAAGAGGCGCGCCCGTTTCGAATAAGATTCGCAGTTAATTCTTGATGTTTGAGTTTTTATCAAATGCAAGATGAACGAAGATAAAGAATCAACTTTTAGTTCAGGTACTAAAATTTTCATGGCCTGATTTTTTACGTTATAGATCGGGGAATTTTAATATTTAGAGAATGGTGCTAAATACAGAAACATTTCGGAGAACGAGGTTAAAATATACATTATATAAATGATATTCCGGATAGTAAAGTGAAATGGATGAAGTCGGAATGACGAAATTTTTTTGAATTGATTAGTTAATGATAGTGGTAACGGAAAATCGAATCAAGTGAGGACAGAAGAATATTCGAAAATTATTGAAATTCTAACTTTACTAAAGGATGTTAAACATTTTTTTAATTAAGCCTGAAGTACTCCTAGCTAATTCGCATTTGGAAACCATATTTCGTACTGAAATTGCCAATAAATACCCTAAACATTCTCTTGCTCTTTGAAATCTGTCTGTTCAGGTTTTTAGTGTCATAAACAAGTTTCATATAAATTCTTTTGCTTTTCTATATTAGTCTGTCATTCTTAATCTTTGCTTATTTTAACGTCTTTCATGTAATAGACATTAATGGAATAAATAAATTTGTATTTAGTATTTCTGCATTTTAATTGTATCCTTTAAAGAGTGCCATTTAATTAGCATTATCTAGCTTCATTGTTTAGTATTATCTATTTGCTTAAATCATGAATCCTTGCACAAGCTTATATAAACTATCGGAACATTTCAATAGAGGCATTTTAATAATTTCCAGTCAGAAATATGCCTTGTTAATTTAACATTTTAAAATTTGAACTGAAATTTAGAAAATTAGTTTTGTATCCAACTGATATGAGCACAAAAATATGGAATATTGAGATCGAAAATTTGAAACGGTAAATTTAAGAAAAGCCAAGGAAGAAATTTGCGATATTACGGTATAGTTTCAGTCAGAATCGTACATCAGTTACTATTAAATTTGAGAATCAAATCATTCTTGCGATATTTGATACAAAGTGTTTCAACCAAAACTTGATTTCTTCAATATATATAATCGTAATGAATCGAATTGTTCAGAAATGTTCGAGAATTGCTAGGTGTCGGGTTTGGGTAATTTGACACCCAAATCGGAGGAAATTTAATATTTAAGTTCATATATTGACCGAGGAAGCGGTACGCAATAATGGTAATATTTGTAGGCAACTTATTTTAAAAATTATAAATATTTACTTTATAAAATTTTTTTGAACAAATCGCATGCTTTGTTTCTATTCTACTACAATACAACGTGTTAATCAGAACTAGCATAAAAACCGCTGGATTCAGTATTTTCAAATTTCGTTTTTTAGTTAGTGCAAAATATTTGGTCTTCACGAAGCAATAAGGATACTGACATGCATTCTAATATCAAGTTGAGATGCATCATGCGAATCGGAAAAATTCCCTAGTAATGTGCATCACGAAAGACCTCTTATCTTATGTACAAGCATGATTCACGGAATAAAATTAATGTACTTTGTTTTGGGGTTGGAGTGGGTGTCGGTGAGTGAGTCGTATTAGTGCAATGTTTCATTTGGCAGCGAGTGGAGTGACAGCTTTGTAGAATTTGAAAATAGTCAATGTGTGATAAAGTATGCAAGCTACTTCACCATGCGGTATGGGCAAGACATGATTGTCTTAACTTGCTGTGATATCGGATATTTACGTAATACATAGAGTTGATGTTAGCGGGTAGTGTTTGTAGGTGCTAGAATTATGGACTGGATGGGGTTAGCGATCTGGATATTTATGAGAACCATGGAAGATAGAGCAGACAGCGTGGGGAATGAGCACTTGAACTGATTCGGAGGTTAGTATTAGAAGCGTGGGTAATTCGTGTGATATTTGTGGTCTCGGGGGTTAGTGTTGGGGTGTGTGAAATGAAGGTGCGAGTGGTGGTCTTGAGGTTGGTGTTGGAGGCTTGCTCAATGCCTGTCTGTTGGCTGTGGTTTTGAAGGCTGTGGTGGCTTGGGCAATGCCTGCGTGTCGGATGTGGTTTTGAAGGTTGGTGGTGTAGGCTTGGGTAATGCCTGTGTGCGAGTTGGCTGTGGCTATGAAGGCTGGTGGTGGAGGCGTGGGTAATGCCTGTCTGCGAGTTGGCTGTGGCTATGAAGGCTGGTGGTGGAGGCGTGGGTAATGCCTGTCTGCGAGTTGGCTGTGGCTATGAAGGCTGGTGGTATAGGTGTGGGTAATGCCTGTGTGCGAGTTGGCTGCGGCTATGAAGGCTGGTGGTATAGGTGTGGGTAATGCCTGTGTGCGAGTTGGCTGCGGCTATGAAGGCTGGTGGTATAGGTGTGGGTAATGCCTGTGTGCGAGTTGGCTGCGGCTATGAAGGCTGGTGGTATAGGTGTGGGTAATGCCTGTGTGCGAGTTGGCTGTGGCTATGAAGGCTGGTGGTATAGGTGTGGGTAATGCCTGTGTGCGAGTTGGCTGTGGCTATGAAGGCTGGTGGTATAGGTGTGGGTAATGCCTGTGTGCGAGTTGGCTGTGGCTATGAAGGCTGGTGGTATAGGTGTGGGTAATGCCTGTGTGCGAGTTGGCTGTGGCTATGAAGGCTGGTGGTATAGGTGTGGGTAATGCCTGTGTGCGAGTTGGCTGTGGCTATGAAGGCTGGTGGTATAGGTGTGGGTAATGCCTGTGTGCGAGTTGGCTGTGGCTATGAAGGCTGGTGGTATAGGTGTGTGTGTGCATCGAGGAACTAGAAAATGCTGCAGGAAAACGGGGCCGCATTTGTGCTTTGTACAAGGATTTGCTCATTCTACTTATTCACAACTCTTTAATTCCACATTTACGGCCATTATTTGAATAGAAAGTTGGAATATAGGCGGCGATGAGCTTGAAACGTTGCTGGGGAGTAGGGAAACAAGTTAAGAATGCTTAATAGAATGATTATTCGACTTCGAAATAAGTTTAACATTAACCCTCTCTAGGGCCGTGGGAAGTATGCTTCCCACCAAACTTATCAATCTTTGTATGAAATTACGTAGGTTGGTATAAGTTATGACAATCTTTCTTGGAAAGACGAACTTAAGTGCTTCAGTTCTTCATCTCACACAAAATGCGTATTGGTTTGTCACTTAATTATTAATTAACCAAATTAATCAAATTAAATTTATCTAAGCTAAATGAATCCCTTTTCTTATTCTAATTTCAAGCCTAAAAATATTTTAACATAATGACTAGAAAAAAAATGGCCCTGTAAAAGGTTAAACCAGATCTTGATGATTTTTAAAATTTTTGGATTTGAATCCCATAAATTTGACTGCTATGTATGTATCTGACAGAATAAGTCTTTCCGTTTCGAAGTTTCCACTTTACGTAGGAATAAGATCGAACCGGATTGAATAATAACAGATAAATAGTTTGTTCCATTGCTGTTCGTTTTGTGACAATATTTCGGAGATCTCTTGTAATTAGATCTTTGCCCAAATCGACAATTAAAATGCATTTTGATTTTTATGAATAATAGGAATTCTTCACGGTATAATAAGGATCGACAAATTGCACTTGAATAACATACTGATGAACAGAATGTATTCGAATTCATATTACGGTGAAATTATATATTTGATTTCCAGAGTCTTTGGTTTACTGCGTTTTCTTTAGAACTGAGCTCAATATAAAAATCTACTAGCTCGTTTAAAAAGGCAATTGCTTGAAATATCCAATATATAAACTTTAGAATTATTTTTCGAATTGAATTTACTTATTCGTAGAATGGCAATAAAAATTGTTCGTTTATTGGAAATTAAACAATTTATTCCAAAATTTCTACATCTCGTTTAAAAGCTGCCTTTTATTTTTTAAATTTCAGCTCGCGGTTCTTGCCATCTTTGTCAGTATTAATTCCGTATACGTAATCTTAAATTATGAAGCATTTCGTTCTTCGAACCACCTTTCCCCACCAATTTTCAATTTAAAATTAACATGAACAGTAATATTGTGGATGCCGTTCTTTTCTTTCTATATATGAATTTATTCCCCTAGTTGACGTTACAATATGGCACGTCGTACGGGAAAATTCGTTCGATTCGTGTTCGCGTATCAATTAATCCTAAAGTGGTTAGATATTTTTATGCTGTAATAAAGTATAATTTCTACTGAATAAAGTATCCTAGTCTATTTGAAGAACCACAGTCCAGAAATGAGAAATAATTTAGTTTGTTCCATATCAAAATTTGAAAACAGAAGTTTGAATGATCTCGTGTATTGAATGCGGATGAATTCTAATTACCTTTCGAATTGAATGAAAAGTAATAGGCTAGATCAGGGATAGGAAATTGTTTGTAATTGTAATCGAACTAAGCACTAGAGAACCATTTTTAGTCTTTAAACGCAACTATTTTGAATGTATACGAAAGTAGGTAAATTTCGTGTTGCATTTCTCTATCCATTGATGCATAGAAAATCGTATCCTTTTGCATAAAGTTTAAACAGTTGGTACAGTTTTATGGCAAAGGAGGTTGTTCCATTCGAGAGCAAATTTTTTTATTAAAAAGGAAGCGCGGGAGAATCTTTATAATTCATCGTCTTCCAAAATTTAAAATCAAACACTAAACTGCTAGCCGTCCATTCGTACATTTTTTAACTTTAGGAAAACTTAAGACGCATTGAAATCTGAACATTTGGTATTTTGAATACGGAAGAAATAATTTCTGAATATTTTACAAAAGTGGCTTTCAAGTGACGAAAGTGCCATAATTGTGTAGATTTTACTTGGTATAGTCTAATGATATAGGGAAGAGCCATATCTATTGATTTCTTGTGCCGTTTCTAAAAATATGCAGAATGAATATTTAATTTCATAAGTTCCTAGGCTTAAAATGACCTTAATTATTAAACTGCCTCACTCGTCCCAGGAGTTTGGTTTTGAATCCATCCGATTTTTCATTCGTTTAAAAGAAATGCTACCTCTCAGAAATTATCAACTAAACAAGTCCTGCTGTTATTAGAGCAGCTGTCTGTGGACACTTCAGATGTTTGTTGGAACAATGAAGCAACGCCTTACCCCCATATGTGGAATGACTGCCTTCTCAGCTCTTGGCAAAAATTGTGTTGATAGCAGCCATCTGGATGGCCAGGAGACTTTCTCTCGGTTCCGTACAGAAGTGATATCGGTAAGTTATACTATTTATAATTGCCATATTGAATTGAAGATGGGATGCAATAGTTTTTCAATGGTAATTAGAGCTATAAAATGTACTTTATTTCATTAGTTTTTCATAGGGTGGACAGCTTACCTGTGTCCATGCCGTTTTATTTAACAAAGGCACGACGTCAATCACCAGTACTGTGTTCTCGGTTCCATGTACATGCTATATGCACCAATGCTGGATGCGAGGAAGTCTTCTTTTAAGATGACAAAGTACAAGAAATTCAAGGCTACAGTAAGTATGAAAATTATATTAATAAGCTGACGAAGCTGCATGGCTTTTGGAAACAAATTGTATTCGATTCGTTTCAAAAGTTAGTTTTCTGGAAGCTGCAAAGAGAAGTGAAACATAATTTCCGGGAAACCTTTATGAACCTTTGTATGTGTAACCTTTTGAACTACCTCCAACGCAAGAACTACCAATATTGAAATACATTTTATACTATGGTGGTTATTTGTATGTCATCACTTGGGTTGCACGGGCCAGTAACTTTAAAATCATTTCGACCCGCACCTGTAGCAGGAAAAAAATGATTCCAGATAATCGTTTTGTGTCTATATGGACTGAGGGAAACCTACTTTCTAGAATGGATAAATGTATTACTATTTAAACGATCAACGTTTTTAGATCCTTTATAAATTGTAGTTATTAAATATGCTTCTTGGTAAGATCCTCAAATTCGCTTTTCTATTTTACAAGCATCTAAATATGGCATTCCATAAAATTTGAAATGTAACTGTCCAAAATTAAAATTGAATGTTCCTTAAATGGAATTTCATATAATTTACCACTAAATATTTTGTGGGTCGCTTTAAAGAGTATTCTAGCGTTTCGCGAGTAAACTTAATACAACAAATGTAATCAGCAATTATGCTTAGTGGTTAATTAACAAATTAGATGCATGATTTATTTTCCTGCATACGCTTATAGCTCTCGGAAAAGATTTGGAAGAATTCTTTTAAAACCAAATATTTAGATGAATTGTTTAACAAATATATTTCAAACATTGCTAATAGCTTAATTTTTTAAAAGAAAAAATTGAACTGATATGAGCTCTAAGATTTCCTGATTAAAACGGGATACCTTTAATTTCTGTCAATGAAGTTGCAAGCAAATCCTTGTCAGAATTTAGAATTTTTGATGTAGATAAAAGTGCAAAAGTAAAATGCATACATTCTTGCATTTTATAGTATACTTGATATATTTCATATCGAATCATTTTTAATTTTTTCAGATGTTGAAAGGTTCTGAAGCAAGTGATCGCGGTACAACAGATAATATGGAACTTCAACAAGCGCATATTAGAATTCGGATCCTATGGAATCCGACTAACAGACCAAAGATTTATTGGATGATTTATGAAGCCTGAAATATTAGACTAAACTTAACTTGTCAACTTTGTACAAGAAAAGAAAAATATCGGAATTTTAAAAATGACCTACAAAGTGGATTGAAAGTGAAAGAAACGTCTATTATCCCTGCATATTCCAGGAAAGTGGCTTCTAAGTGAGTCTGAATTATGTTGATTTCTCATGGTCTGAGTTTCTGGGGAAACCATAACCATTACTTCTTACGCTGTTTTCAAGATATGAATAGAAAAAAGAGTGAGAATTTCAGATTTTAGATTAATAATAGCAAGAACTTTGGAGATAATATAAATTTAAATTACTTTATTTAAACCTGAAAGTATTCTGATAAATTTCTTCATGTTTAGTCATGAAAGAACGTCTTATGAATCGAAAAAGAGGCAGAATCTCGTATAATTGATATTAGTGTAGCGCATTCTGCAATAAATTCACCCGAGGCCATTTAAATGAACAACGGCTTAATACCACTTGTCTGTGCAGTGAATACAATTTCGGCTCTAGCCGCAAATTCTAAATATGCGAGATATCTGGATTGGTGGAAAAAATAGTACTGAAGTGATATCGGTAAGTTGCGCGAATTTTGTTAATTGTCAAATCGAACTGAAAATTGTATCGAAACGCTTTTGGTTATGAAATAATTAGACCTATAAAAATGCTTTTTCATTAGGTGTTCATAGTTCAGACAACTTACTACCATTATGCATGCATTTTTCTTGGATAAGTGTGCTGTCGTCATCAGTAATACGACTTTCTCGGTTCCATATACAAGCCATCGGTACCCGCTAATTTCCCTAAGAAAATTTGAAGTATCAAATTCACATGGTAAGTTCTTGAATCATTATAATAAAATTATCAGAATAGCATATTTCCAAACTTTTTGTGTAGACCCTCTAGAAAGTATTCCGAAGGCACAAAAATGCATTAATCATAGTTTTCTGTGAACATTGAAGTTTTAGTTGCCTCTGAACATAAGAAACGAATTACCACTCGTGTTATACTGGGAGATCGATTTCTGTAAATAGATGAAGTAATTAATTGCCCAACAATAGTTGGCCTATGTAGGGTTTCTTGTCAATAGGGAAATGCATGGTGAAACTTTTTCAGACATGTGCCTATGAAATATAAGCAAAAATGTATTTTCATAATTTTGTGTCATTTCCCCTCTAGTTATTTTTTGGGCCAAATCAAACGTATTGCAGTTGATATTTGAAATTTTCAATCCTTCATTAATCGGTTACCAGCATACAATAATAAGTAAGGTGAACTCGTTTGACTTTCAAATATATAAACCGCAGTCTCGGAAATTCATTTGCAATCTCTACGAAAGGAATTGTGCTCGTTTCTTATCATCGGGCCTTTGTTTTTTTCTCCTATGCAAGGATGCGTTTATTTTTGGCGCTTTTAAACGGTTCTGTGAAAGTTTCGAGAGCTTAGCAAAATCTACCGTATTCTAAAATCTAAACAATGACGATCGGAAGCTATTGGAGCATTCATTATTTGCCATTTCTGACTTTCATATAGAATAAAACCACGCATGTCTCGAGTTTCTGGAATTTAAAAAAATGCTTAATTTTAAAATTGTATTTAAATGGTTAGTCACACTTTCATAATACGAGCTGTTGATGGGGAAAAATCCTAGATATAGATTCCGCTTCTATTGATAGCAATTAAACTATTTTTTCAGATAATTGAATTATTGGAGTGGATTTAACAATCAAAATTAGGCCTTTTATATTCTGGCATTTAATGGCATTCTCGATAGTTTGATTTCATCTATTAATTGAATCTTTTCAGATGTCTACATATTTTTACCCAAGTGATCACGGCACAAGATATCATTTGGAGCCTCCAACCTTGCAATTCGGAACCTTTTCAATGGAACTATGATTGGAGATCCAATTTAAGCAGATGAGTTTGTAAAATTCATTTTCGCTTCGCCTAAATTTATATTAGTACTTAAAAATGAATACATAAATGATCTGCACAATGGAAATGTGATTATGTATGTAGTCAACATTACTTCAGGATATCAATACATCTTTGAAATGTTTTATTCTAAGAGTAAGATACTGAATACTTATTTTTTTTCGAACTTTGCATAGCTTGAAGTATGTAAACTATCCGATTCAAAAACAAGTGTTTGGCAATTCAATATTTCATCTTAAAATTGTCTGGAAACTTTTATTCTTATATTAACTTTAAAATATTGGTCTTCATTTATTCCCTTCAAATGTAATACTTCTTTTTTTTCTTCGTTTTTAAAGTGCTTATTTTTCAATGTACATTAGTAAAATGATTTTTTAATATGGAAAACTTAAAATTTGGTAGTGTATTTAATTTTAGCAATCTAAAACAACTTTCCCACAAAACTGAATGTTTAATTTAGATTTCAGATAAAATTTGCTTTAAAATTTCTGTATAATTATCTGCTTGTCAACTGGTTGAGCTCTAATAAGCTCTTGTTGACCAAGCAATATGGACGGGAATCGCAATTATGAAATAAAGACTTCATTTGCGTAGTGCATTACTTCATTGTGAGGGGAAAACGAATATTTTCGCCATTAGACGATTTAAGAGTATTTTAATCAGTTTACCATAGAAAAAATTTTAAAAAAAATGCAAATTTTTGTAAACTGACCTGTTTTTTATTTTACCTACATATTTTTCAAAATTAGTCTTTTGGTATCATTTTGTACTGAATGTCGATGCTTGAGAAAACAAATTCATGAACTTGCCCATTTCGTTTTGTGATTAAAAATGAGTAATCAAATAATTCAGTATATTCTTATAACCCTATGTATACGATTCTAGTATATTAAAGAATTTTGCATTTCATAATGATCCTGATATTCGCCTTGCAAATATTCGTTTTAAATATGCAAAATTATTATATGCTTAACATATGTATATTTTATGCTTAATTTGTTTTCTGCGATATCTAAATTTAAAAGAATTTTGGTATTAAAGTAAATGAAGTTATGAAATTCGCTATAATAACAATCATATGCATGTTCGGCTAATTTAAAATAAGCGAATAGTAACCTGTTAAGAAAAATGTCTGTGTATGGAGGATAAATCAAAACCAACAGTTAGCATAAATGTTTGTCTTCTTACTTTATCTGAAATTTCGAAAATATTTTCAATAAAGGATTAATCAACCGCAAATCGCGTATTTACGCACATGAAACAGTTTTGTATTTTGAAGAGACGTTTTATGGTAATATTATAAATTTGATAATACTTGACTTTTGAAATTATAAATATTCTAAAATTGTTATAAAGTTTCAGTTTCTTTTCATTATTTCATATGTGAATTTCATAATGCATCGCATTATGAATCAAAATTTAGTCATATCAATGGTTATTGATTTAAATCTCTAACATTTCAATTTTTTTTTACCGTAGTCTGTGTAGATACATCAAATCTGTTCGTTGCATCCATTTGCAATTTTTTAAATTAATATTTTATTGATGTTAAATTTAAAATAAAATAGTAATGGTAAGATTAATAGTAAATTTAAAATTCTAAATATCTTGTTACTTAAAATTTTAATTTCATGTAAAGTTTGCATCCGCGGATAAAGCATACTTTGATTGGCTCGGCCGGCCAGCCAATCAAAATATCTTTTTGATTCTCGGAAAGCATTTGATCATCGTGCCTGATCACCACGGTGATCAGTATGCTTTTAGAGAAAATACGATGCTCTTTAATGATTTATATGAAATAGGCGTAAAATTCTATTCGAATATAATGTGTCGCTTTGTTGAAGGAAAAAGTGAATGGATGCGATGACTGTTAAATAATCTAAATGTAGGGCATGTCGCTCCTTTTCCAATAACACGAGAAAGACTAGTGTTCTGAACTATCAGCTTTTCATAGTAATATATTTTCTAAAATATTTAAATTTAGTAGAATATTATACTTTTGCATATTCTGTGTTACATTACGCATTGAAATAAAATTTTTAAATGAATTTTCAATTGAAATTCTATTAAATGCCTCAACTTATGTGTTTCTTACCTAGTTATAGCAACCCATGCTGCATAAAATATTCCAATTCAAGTATGTTACATTTATGTTAAACGAATGCTTTACCTATGAAACTGAATTCTTAAGCTAATTTAATTTATGTAATAAGCCTTTACTGTCTTGATACCTTTACTGTCTTGATACTGGATTCTTCATGCACTTATATTGTACATTTTTATGTTGTAATAATCTTGTAAATGAGACCTGTTCTCGTCTATCAAGCATACAAATAAAATTTTATGTACTTTGAATTCAATTTTGTATTTAATTTCTGAATATTATTCACTTCTCTGACAGAAAATGTATTCTATGGGAGATGTTTAGGGGAAATCATAAATTGTTTACGAATGTTAGTTTAAGACTATGCATACATCCAAGTCGCTAGAGTATTGAATTTATTCAAATGAAAAGTAGAAATGATGAAGATGAATTGTTTATCCTTTAGCTAAAATCATTTTATTAATTGAAATAAAAATTATTAGAATTTGTTAGTTTATTGATAAGTGTAGATATGACAAATTTCTATTCTGGTCATGCTTTAGAAATATAGTAGAATTTGGTGAATTGCGGTTTTTCTCAAGTTCTTTTTAACATTGTTCTTAGAAATTTCAATGTCTTTAATTGGGATTTATCTTCATCCGAACTTAAAATCGAAAAATTAACTTTCTACATTACTCCCCTATCGAAAGTGGATAAATTTGGAAGGTTCTTTATTCGGTAAATTTTTGTAAACGCAACATTTCGAGAAAAATGGTAAATGAATGTTACAATAACCTAGTGTTTATTTCTTAATTTTCATTCTTCGTTAATGAAAATAAAACCTTTTTAGCAGCTTATTGTTCAGAATTCTTCGGTATTAAATTTGGAAAAAATATTTTCTTGAATATTAAATACAACATTTAATGTTCATTCTGAATTGTATTAAACAATTGAATGCAATAGTTGAAATTTAAAAATCCGCTATATAAGTTATTGGGCAGTAATTTATTTAAATGTATGCAACTCTTAAGAAATAGAATTCGGAACTGACGAGTCGGTTTATTTTGAAAAAATTCTTTGAATTCTTAAGAATTTTACTTAAAATTGCAAAACCCAATTTACTTTCTATTAAAAATTCTTATTTCAAATGCATTCATATTCTATTTTTCATATTGTAACAATCTTGTAAACTATCTTGTATATCAAACATGCAAATAAAATTTATAGTTTAATTTTTATTTAATTGCCAAATATTCTGATCTTTTTTCAGATTTATTAGTTTTGATACTTAGTAATAATTTCTAGAAAATATTTAACATATTCGTAGTCTAAATTAAAATTCTTAAAATGAATTACTAATTTATATTCTTTACTTAAAATCATTTTTAGTTTTAACCTAAGTATAAATAAATCGCAAATTCAGCTTAAATGTAAATCAATTTTTACCTAAAATATTCTTATTAATCTAAATATCGTTAGAATTTATTTGCTAGTTTATTCATAGAGTAAAAACATGATAAATCAGAACTGTTGATTCATTTCGCTGTTTTAGTGATGGTACATATAATATAAATTGGCTGCACTTTTCATGCTTTAGAAATGCAGTAAACTTAGGGAATTCGAAATTGTTCTTTATCATTTTTGAAATTTCTCTTAAATTTTAATCTTCAATTCGAATTCAGTTTATAATTATTTATAATCTTGCCTTCTTTCTATACTTCGTGATCACAAGTGAGTAAATTTTTGAGGCCCTCTAAAATTTTTAAATGAGTTGGATGTGAATTGTGCAGTTTAAGTTGAGGTCTCGTTGCATTATTCCTCATTTTCCACTTAAAAATTTATCTTAAAAACAAGTTAACATTTTTTACTACTTTAATAAAATCTTTTATTGAATATATACAGATGAATTGTCATTCTTGATTTAAAATCTTACTTTTACCTGGCTATATTGATTTTTATAGTATTTTTCTTCCAATTATATATTGTGGATGACTAGAATTCTGCAATAAAATACTATATGAAGATGTTCTACTCTTCGTTGTCAAATTTTATGTATTTAAATCTTAATCAAAATATTTAAATATTTATCAAATGTTTGGAATTTTCTTAAAGTAAAATACCAATGCTTTAATCGGGAATCGAAAAGCTTTCTACAAGCTTGTATCCCCATTTAAACAGCCATAAAATGTCGTCGTGAAATTTACCCTCTAGATTTCTCAGTGTTGGAGATTTATATAGTAAATATTGCAAAATATCAAAAGAATTTATTTTATACACCAACATGCTTCAAAAATATTACTGTGAATTAAACAGGGAGGAAAGGGAAGAGCTTCCAGATGGTTGGTTCTCAATCATGATTATATGACATACAGTTTTCTGTAAATGCGCATGTGTGAAGGCATTTTCTATTCTATTTAAAGAGAGGAAATTGAGCATTGATATCTAAGGCAAAGAATTTTCAGATTTGTATATGTATACTTAAACATGCATTTTTATAGAAAAATATTCATTTTCATTAGTTAGAATTACTAAAACAATTTTTTCCAAAGAAATTTAGAAAATAAAATCCTCTAAGAATTTAGAGGCACTTGAAATTGTATTTTTTCCAATCTAATAGAAAAAAAAAAATCGAAAAGGGAGATTTCATAGCCATAATACTGAACATAGAATTTATAAAATTAGGTACCAATTTATTCAACATGTTTAACGAATTCTTGAATGAGCTCTTTTAGTATACTTAAAAAACGACAGTATCGCATTTTTTCATTAATTGCAGTTGATATTTTATTTGTAAAATAACGGTAGTCTAAATTTAATAAAACTCTGCCTATTTTACTGTTAAATAAACCTAATGTACAGTCGCGGGAAAAATTGCCACCCAGATTTAGGAATCAGCCATCCTATGTAAAAAAGAAAGTTAAACACGGCATCTTTTACCATTCATTACTACGATTTTCGCAGGGGCTTATATACATATTTAAAATAAGAGGAAAATGAACCAGTCAAACAGTCTGAACCACTGGTTTGATTTTGCCAATTCCTATTCCACATAAAGTCATGATCCCTACATAAGTTATCAATAATACTTCTTTCCCCCAACTGCTTCCATTTCAAAAGTTATCGAGTAATAAAACTATAACGCAGCCCACCGATTATGTCAATTTCAACCTGATAAACCTGACTGATTAATGTCGGTTTTATTCGACAAATTTTGCCACTTCGAATGAATGTATAGCTAATGAATTAACATGCTGTATGTTTATTGTGCAGGAATGCTTTTAAAATATTGTTGACTTATGATGGTAAAATATAACTGACATGGCTAAATTATTATTATGTATGGTGCGCGGGAGCCATCTATTTACTCTGTATTATAGTCTGTCCATTTAAGAGAATGCACATTACATTGATAAAATTCTTTTTACTCCAGTGTTTTCATTTGAAAATGAGAATTTAAACTTGGATGCAATTCAATCCTAAAGTTGCATATCATTGTAGTGTGGTCGGCAATCTCTTGATGTTCGACAGTTACAGATTCATATGTGTCTCATGAAAATGATCTTGAACCTTTAATACCTTTCATGCTTGGTTGCGGTAGCCCTGTGGTAAGGTCTTGGCATTGGAACCGAAAGGTTTTAAGTTCGAGACCCGATTTCGTGCACCAGACCCGTCATGCAAACGGGTCTGGTGCACGTTAAATCCATCGGGGCCAAACGTCCTCCCGCTGGTGTTCTTGTATAGAAGCTTCGAAAGGGGGTACCAGCCCAGCTGTCGTCCTCGCCATCTGACCGTGGATCAAAATTGCGAGGATAATTTACAGAATAGCAATCGTAGAAAGAACTCGACATTTTTATATCATCTCACTCTATGAAGGACGGAAAAAAAACTCCCAAACATTTTAGGGTCTTTTAGTCCTATTTGATGGCTTTAGAATGTACTGGGCATCAAAAATTCCGACTGTCCTTTGATGATAGAATAAGATGCTGGGAATATAAAACCACTTCCCTCCACAGTAACAAGAGTCGCTACCCATTTTGTGAGAAAATAGCAATATGAATAGGCAGCAATGTCAATGCAATAGTTTGTCTTTATATCATTACAATAGTCTTAATACTGAAAAGAGCTTCTGATGTTTATTAGAAGAAAAAAAAAATGTGTCGGTATCCTTAATTATTCATGTTTAACAGAGAAGTTCAAGGGAAAATTTCTTTTATAAATCGCTATAAAATCTTTCCAAATTTGTGATAATAGAAACTGCATATCAAAACACTAGAAACAGAAATATAAACTTCAAAATAATGTCAAAACATAAATTAGGTGCAATCAGTCTATTTAGTGAATCCCCCCCCCTCAACTCTATCATCTTAAGGCACAGGGGAATCTTCAGGAATAACACGGGCCTCCTGGAGTGTTTAAAACAGCAGCCGATTTTAATACTCACCTCCCCTATAACAGAATCAACCGCCCGAAACCGACCCACTGGAAGTGATAGGGTTAAAGGCATGCATTAAAATTATAATATTAGAGCAGTAAATTCTGTTAACATTAACAAAATGGTTTTTATAATAAATTCAATCATATTTTCATTCCATTTAGAAGCAATATGGTGGCTATCTTGAATGTCTTAATTTTGAATGCTAGCCAGAAGAGAATGATGACACCTGAGTGGACATCTGCGTCACCAAATATTTGAGGCTCACAAGCGGGAGGACATTTTTCTTCGACCTTTTTAACTCCAAGCACATCATTTCCTTCATTGAAATCATTTAAAATCAGATTTTGAACACAGAACCCTCAGATCCTCGGAGTCCTTAAATCTGCAAGGTTGTTGTCTGTTTTATTGTTTCAACGGCCGACATCCTGGCCTAAGGGTAGCGCGTCTTCTCCGTGATCTGAATATCCCGGGTTCGTCTCCTGGTTCGAGCATGGTAAGTTCTTTACTCTGTATTCTATCTGTGAGGTGTGCGAATAAGCCCTCCCTTCCCCGAAAAAAGGTGTTGTGCAAATGAGTTTGTGAGTGTCATCTTCATATGAGCTAGAAGTCAGACTTCTGCCTTAGAGTGCTCAGGATCTTTATCCTCAAAAGTTACAGCACAAACGCGTCTTAAATCGCTGAATTCATTAGCGGGATTGTCAATGGCAAGTGACATAAGTAACGACAATAATAGCGTTGTTTCAACGCATTTTTTCAGCTTGTAGCAATACCACCCTTTTCTATTATAAAAGCTCACACCAACATTTTCACTGCACTCCGCAGCGCCAGGCTACTAGAGCACTCTTGTTTTTATTATTATTACTAAGGTGGATTTTTTATGTTATTAATATATTTGTTGTAGTTTAAACTTTTGGCTTTTTCCTCAATTGAACATGCTATAGCCCTTTTGCCTTAATTTTCATACCATAACTTGAAATCTCCAGCCGAGGGAAGTCGTATGTTTTCCAACTTAATATGAAGTCAGCAATTAATTTCAAAGAAAAGTTTTGCTTTATCGAATTCTTTCTAAATTATTATTCTTCATTAAAGTCAATAATATGATAACTATATCATTTACGTTGCTGTTGTTTATTCTACATAGAGCCAGATTATTTTTACAACATTCATTACTTACGCTTGCGCATTTTTAAGCTTTATTTCATCAATTGAAAGATTAAAAATTCCTTCTCCTTTAAATCTTTTATTCATTCTCACTCGCTTCTTCTTCTCATGCATATTTAAATAGAAACAGTTAGCAAGTTTAAAGTTTTTGTGGTGAAAACAGAGTTTTATTTTTTTGATGAAAACTGTTACAAGATCTTGTAGATGAGTAAATTTGTGAGAATCTTGCAACCTATTTAGAATTTATTTTTCAAATGGCATTTGTCACAGTTGTTAAGTGTTAACTGTGGGAAATAGGAAAGTAGAACTGTGGAATCTGTTATATTTCTTATGCCAGTTTTCAAATAATTGCTGAAATATACGGATGGCATACTTTTTTTTTCGCTCTAAATATTTTTTGTTAGATATTTGTTTCCAGTTTTATATATTTGTTAAGTTATTTAATGTTTTACTTTTGTATGTTAAGAATAATTTATCATATATTGCTTATCATTATTTCTGGAAAGTATTATTATAAAAATAAATGTTCTAGTAATTTATTTGGAATTGTCTTCACTTTTTGAACTTACTACAATGCACTTTTTAAATTTATCATAATGATATTTAAGAATGATTAAATCTATAAAAAAATTCCGAAGCTTTATATGTTTTTGAATTTTTCTGTTTTTAAAATAAATTCTATTCAAGATACATTGACAATAGCACTGAAATTCTTAACATTATTTTGATAACAAATATTCATTAAAAAATCACACTATGGAATATAATCGTGAAGAATAGACATATATAAAAATTGTAAATTATATTTAAGATATAAATTAATTTATATTTAATTATTGGATATTGTCCTTTCTAAAAGTGTAACTTCCTTACAAGATATGGGATTTCAAGAATGAGGTCATAATTCTGTTCATCCAAAAATATCATATAATTATGAAAAATATACCATAAAGAATATAATATTCATGATGAACATTCTTCGCAAACTTCCAGAAATATATGTTTTAACAAAAAGCCTCTTAAGTAATATAATTCGTTACATATTTTACAAATTATCTACATATGTGGATATTGCTTTGTTCAAAACAAAAGACTTAACAAACCTTCTGCACTGACAGTTAAGGATCAGCAAAGGACTCCTTTGCGTTAATGTTATCGAATCGATTCCAATACATAATCGTTGTAGGATCTAGTTTCATGTGTTTGTCATAAACAATAACATGGTTATTATATATATATATATATTTTATTTTGAATGTCGAGGTATAAACTCCTTGTGTTTGTATCAATCACGAGATTTACAAACATAAATAAGTACATAAATGATAGTGGAAGAACTTTCGAATATTAAGGACGCAATGACAATTGCAGAGAAAAATGGGGGAAACAAGAAAATACACAAATATAAACACAAAATAAAACAAAATTGTTCACAAACTAACGGAATCATGCAGTAAATGATATACAATTGGAGAAGCATGATCAAATAAAAATTAAATATTCTAAAGACAAATATATAAAGCATAAAAGTATATACTGAAATATATGACACAAACACACAGAAATAGTCTAAATTATATGGGGAGAAATACTATTAATATAAAATGAAATGAATGAGGATTTTCTGTCTGAACAAAAGCAGATGAATGAGGAAGTCAAGCTAAATTGTTCTTTAGTCACTACTATATAAAAGTAAGAAATTAATTTTGCAGTTCCATGTTCTCTTAATTGTATGTATACGCATCATTAATTTCACCCATCTGCAAGACAATTCGTTTTTAAAGAAGAAAACAATGTATATGATTTTTACTACATTGTAATATTTTTTAAAAAAATCGATACACTCACAGCTTCGCTATGCAGTAGTTGCAACACAAATACCCATCACAAAATTTCATTTATTCGCTAACATATCCTGGTATAAACTTAGATGAATGTTTCGAATTGTAAAATTATTTTGCTTTTCGGCTGTCTGTATACATTTTGATATTTTCTTGACAATTCTTTAGGTCTTTAAATGCATTTCGACGTTTTCTAACTTAAGAAAAGAAATGTATGCACATTAAATTGATATTAAATTTTAATACTCTAAGAAATAATTATTTATTCGTTGGAATAATAAATACTTATTACACCAGAAAACTGAGTAATAATTTGTAAAGTTATGGAATTAATATCCCTTAGGTCATTTTCTATATATCAGATATGAGCATCCGTATTTCGACATAATTATTAAAGCAACCATTTACAAATTGGGCTAATGTTTCCCTAAATGGATGAGCTCGTTCTATCGATCAGTTAAGCAAACGCTGGTGAGTGACAGGTCATTGAAGAATCTGGCCTGATCTTCTCTGATTAGAAATTTCGCATAGAAACCATCTTAATTAGTAAAGCTGGTTTCAGGAAGTGTTTACGCAAGGAGGATGAATAATGATGATTTAATGAGTAATTAGAAATAAGACTCCTTTCGAGTGTTAATCACTATTTTGAATTAGACGAAAGATCCCAAGACCTTATTCATTCCTTATTTCACAACTAATTATCAGTTATAACTGCAATGACATTGAGGTATTTGGTCCAAAAATGACCTTCTCGTTCTTATGAAATGTACCTTTCTCGGTTCATATCATAACCGTAATGGATATTTATGATGTAAGTAAAATATTTTTCATCCTACACTAATATTATTAAATATGTCTGTAATAAATGATTTTCTGAAATATTTGTCTTACCTACAGGAAGGTAGATTTGCAATTGTTCTTAATAGTTGCTAAGGCAAGGACCTCTGACAATGACTTCAAACGTGAAAGTTCTGGAAAATACAAGAATTATGGCCTTATCTCTTTTAAGGACTGATATCGGGGGATAAAAATGTGAGTCAATTTCAAAATGCAATGAAAAAATACTAATTTAATCATAATTGACTTATAGCAGAAATTGCAAAGAAAAAAAAAGACTTCGGTAAGATATCCTTTCATATTATTGATTTATTAAGAAGGACATAGAAAAGGAATTTATAATAGAAAAAAATGAACAGTTGTCGATATCTATTGATAGTATTTTTATCACTTTTACTTTCCAACAAATCCGAATGAATGTAATGAAATAGAACTAGGGTGGAATTTTTTGTATATTCGAAAGCATGGAATAGAGACAGAAGTCGAATGAAAAATCTGATATAATAAATGGGTAAGAAATTCAAGATAGAAATTTGCTAAGAATAAGATCGACTCAAATAACAATTTATTTTACTTTTTTACTAGGAAAAATATTATCAAAGATTGTCTGGAATTTTTTTTCTCTTTACTTTATACTTAGTTAGATTGTTTGAAATGACTCTTTTTCAAAGCAAAAAAGTTGTTAAGTAAGTTTGAACTTAATGATTGATTTTTTGTGCAATTATTGAGCAAAACCATATATTGTATTTCAGAGTTGTTATATAAATTGCATATGAAATACATATCTCAACTGATGTAATTAACATTTCATATATAAGAAATATGTAATAACATGAATGATCGAATCGGTAAAATTTCATAATCATACTAATGATCTTTTAATACAACTATTACAATTGTCAGTTAAAGCCTTATTTGAAAATTAGAATTTATATAAAAAAAAAAAATATTGTATTTTGAAAAATGATTCTATATGTGTATTTTAAGAATACGCTGTTTCAAGAAATTTGCTTTGAGCATTGGAATGTTTTGAAAAAGAAATTCTGTTAAAAAATACAGTTTATAAATTTTCATTTAACAAGGCTCTACAGAATTTTAAAAAGATAAAAACCGGACATTTTTGTCTATTTTTAAAAAGAAATTATTGAAAATAAATATTTACTTAAAGAAAAGAGTATCCAATACATTTTTCATTGTAATTAATACTATTTAATGACAAAATTTATTCATGACAAAAATTATTTGGTAAAGTATCATCTTCGGTACTCGCGATTTCTAGATCCAAAATATGTTTCCCCGCAAGAACGGTCCATGCATGTGGGTTATGAAGGGAAAGCATTATCAGTTTGGTGTGGTGGATGAGTTTAGAAAATCATGATCAGTGGTTGTTTTACAATTTGAATATGATTTAAAATTATATGGTTCGATCCAGACCTGACTTTTTGTAGCTTTACAATTTTTATGTTTATAACAGGAAATTCAACATCCCGGATTAAAAAATGAAAAGTACAAAAGGAAAGTACCAATTCTATGAGACTACACCAATTCGAACACATCTTCGCAACATTGAAATTCTTGAAAATATCAGGAAACGAATAATTCGTTTTTTCTCAGAAAAGGCTATTGTTTTCACATGTTTGCGATTTCAGCCTGAAAAAATACTTTCACGCACTCTTTCAGATTTTTTTGTTTGAAATATTACCCTTTTTCATAGCAAATTCTATTATTACGTTTGAGACATCTTTTGTATTTGTTTATACTTAGAATATTTTTTTCCGTCTTCTGTTGTAATAGAAAGTTTCATGCATGCTTGGAAATTGAATTATATACCGTATTGAAATCAAAACTGTGTTTGTATATAAAATATATTTTATTTTTAGACATTTTAGAGTTGAATACTTTTTTTCAATTTTAAGCACTTTCTTCTTTAATAATTTGATGCAAAAATGTATAATTAATAATAGCATTATCTAGAAGATATTAAAAGTCTAATTTTTATTAGGAGGATAATTCATTATGCGTAAAATTTATTAGTATTTATTTATAAAAATAAATGTTTTGATGATTTATATCTGAAGGATTCTTTAAAATTCTTTTCCGATCACTGATATCCAATCATGACTAAATTTTTTAAAAGTTAGCCTGATATTTTTTTAAATTTATTTTACACAATTCAAGATATAGATTTTTTTTAAAAAAATCTAAGAATCTATTTTTTTAAATTTATTTTAAAATTTATAGAAAGATATGCAATTATTTTTCTTACATTTAATATTAATATTAATAATTAATGGAATATCCAAATCAGAAATTATTTCAAAGGAATTAACCGTTGCTTTCGAATATATGTAGTAATATATAGGGCAGTATTATAAATTTGATTGCTTCCATTTTATTCCAATTATTTTTATTTTTTCTTTATAAAAAGTTTTATATAAAAAATGTATCCACATCTAAACTATCGCAAACAATCAAAATAAAGGATTCTAAAATGGCCTCTTAATTTTCCATTTTCGGTAAGTAAATGTAACAAATATGCATCACGTGTTAAAATACACATGGTGAACAATTGATAATGAGTTGGCTATAATGATAATTGCTATTTTTCTAATTTAATGAAAAAAAATTGGTCAAATAAAGTTGGACTAAGGGAATGTTAAAATGACTAAGACTTACTAATATTTAGATGGACAAGAGTTAACAATCAAAAAGAAAGGAGATCTTTCATTTCGAAATATTAGTATGATGCTAATTTGATTTTGATTTGATTCTTAAATTTTTTTCCTTATTTTTGAGATAAAACATCATTTATTTAAATTTATAGTTTGAGAAGAAATAGTGGGATTAATCTTTTTCGAAGCTTTATAGCATATTTTCTAGAAGAAATAATTGTGGAATTTTAACCACATATTATTGTTGATAATTAGTTATGAAATAATCTATAAGTGTGTCATCATTATCGATTAATTGGCGGGATGCTGTTAATATATAAGGAACAGAAAGTCGATTGTTAATATAGGAAGCCCGAATACTGACTCATATTAACTCATCTCATATCATTTGCTTTCATATTTGGCATGTCACGACTTGGACAGCTAAATTTTGACAGAAGATATAAATTGGGCATTTCCTGAAAATTATGAAAAATAAAAATCGCTAAAGAGCTTTACAGATGCTTCTACAAACGTGAGCGCGCATTTTAAGGCAGAGAAATATTGTTCTTTCCTAACTATGTACTTAGTATTTTTATGCTGGATAATTGTGAACGATACTTTTTTGGCTTTCTTTCAATATTATGAACTTGTTTTGCACTGTTTCCTGGCAATATTGCAGAAACAAGTCACTTTTTCCTTTTATTCCAGTTGACCGAGATGGTTTATTTTGGTAATGGGTTGATCTCAAATGGAAGACACGTTTTCCCACTTGGCTAGCAGTGAATTTGTTTGAGGCAGGACAGTTCTATTTCTAAAACATTTTTGATCTTCATGGTTTTATAGTACCTTTCTCATGAAAGTTCGAAAAAAATATCATATTAGAGGTTTTAACGGCTTATAAAATTGCAATCGGAAACTCCTGCGTTCTGTCAGTTTTATTTAAATATATTAGCATTTTGAAATAATCTCAAATTAAATTACTTGTTTCTCTCAGTTTTAATTTTGCTAGCTATAATATCTCATTCACTTATATGAGGTTAAGTTTATATTTAGAATTTGGATGTAATTATAATTGCATAATTAAATTTACATTCATAGAAATGATGTTAACTATAATTTAGAATTTACGCTATTGGGATGTTGGTTTTTTTTATTTACCTGTGGTATGGAAATATTGCGAGGCCGAGTAATCTCCATTCCAATAGCGTGATATGTTTCCTATGGAAGCAGATGTTGCCAAAAACGACTATTAATAAATATTTTTGGAATTGATTGCTGTGTTAAGCGATGCACTGATTCTTTCTGCAATGAATTAAAACGGTACTAGAGAATAAATACATGAGAATTATTATTTGCATATTGAGTCACTGTTATGACATTTAAATGTCAGTTTTATAGATTAAATGCGGTAGATTTGTCTGAATATCCCAGATGCATAAACGCTTCTTTATAAAAATACAAAATAAAACGGAAATACCATCGACAAAAACTGATTTAGGAGCTTTTTGAATTTTGTCTGGCTGTCTATACATAGAAAAGTAATTAATAGGAGGATCAGGAAAACAGTGTGTGTACAAAATGCAGTGCATTTTTGTCACATGACTTATTGAAAAAAATTAGAAAGCATTTTAAGGAACTTCTTATCACCTAATGATAGTAAAAATTTGATAGAAAGTTTCAGTTTAACTGTCAAAACCAGAAACTAAAATTTATTTACCGAAATAGCTTCTTACTTTTCAAGTTATCGTTTTATCTTACACGTAAATATAAAAAGCAAAATTGCCCAACACGTTAAGGAACTTAACCCAAAATAAAAATAAACACAAAATTTCAATTCTGATAATCACATCCTGTCCTAAACTCCATAGACACATAACAATTAAGAAACAGGATATATCAGAAAGTGTTACATTATGAATCAGAGATAAAGCCTTTATCTCGGAAAAAGCCTGTCTAATATGGAATGTGACCACCTTGCACTGCTATACTGGCTTTACAACGATCTTTCATATTGTTTATGAGGGTGTCAATAAATGTTTGGAGCAACAAAACCCATTCTTCCAAAAGCGTGGCTTTTAACTCTTGGAGGGTATTAGGAGGGGGGTACGCTGTGTAATGGATCTTCCGAGACCATCTCAAACATGTTCAATAGGATTGTGATACGGAGTCCTCGAGGGCCAGTCCATACGTCGAATATCCTCTGCCTCAAGAAAATTTTCAACGATCTGGGCTCTGTGTGCGTTTTCATCCATAAGCATGAAGCCTGGACCAAATGCACCCCGAAACCACCTCACATAGACTTCAAGGATCTCATCTCTATAGCAATGTGGATTGACAGTACCCGCATCGAAGACGTGCAGTGGTGTACGACTGCCCAACATTATGCCACCCAGACCAGGATTCTTCTGCCACCAAATCTGTCGATTTCTTTTACGTAGGAGGGATGATAGTGAGCTCCTCGCTCTCTCCAGATGGAGATTCGACGAGTGTCACTCAGAGTGGTAAATCTCGACTCATCACTAAAAAGAAACGTCCCCATTCTTGCTGTGCCCAAGACTGATGTGTTAGGCACCACAACAGCTGGGCTTTTCTGTTGGATGCAGTCAAAGGAATGCACTCAACTAGTCGCCGGGCATAAAGAGGTCTCTCTGCTAGACGTCTGTATACTTTTTGTCTGGAAATTCTTATTCCAGACGCAGCAGAAAGGTCTCGAGCAAGTTGAGGAGCCATTGTCAGCCTATGCCGTCTTGTGCTTAATGCCAAATAGCGATCCTGTGCAGGCGTCGTTGCTCTGTGACGGCCTTGGCCGGCCTTCCTAGTTACAGTACCACTTGTTTGGAATTGATTACACAACCTGGATACCACTTTCGGTGCCACTTGTAACCGTCGAGCCACCTCCGCTTGAGACTGCCCAGCTTTAATCCTCCCAACGGTTCTCCATCTCAAGGCATTGTCTAAACGATTATGAGAACCTATTCTCACTGGAAACAGGTTAACTGTTTTGTTTTAATGCAATATTCACAAAATTGCAAGTAAAAATCCCAAATGCTTAAACGGTCTAATTTCAGTAGTTCCCCAAAAACTAATGCTAAACAACATTTTTTCCCACAACAAAGGTTAATATCGCTTCAGCGATCCTTCACAATATATAAAATATAATTTGTTTAAATTTTACTGGTATTCTATTTCGAAATACTTTGAAAAACATTTTTGTGACCTTAATTTTGGACATGAGTGTATATATATATATATATATATATATATATATATATATATAATATTATGCTCATAAGTGTTTAGTAGTAGCAGCATTAGCGCTCTCTAAGTACAATTTTGCCTTTTTAGTTTGATTCAGAAATAATTTTAGTTTTTTTAGATTGTTTCAGAAATAGTTTTCAATTGTAATTTCCATAATGCTTATAATTTTCATTGTATATATATATAATATACCTTTTAATACCTCCCTTCGTTATTCTGCTCGCGCATTATGAAGTTTCAAAAACCCCGAACCAAAACAGCCTCCTGATCCCACATAATAATATAATTGTTTTTTTAATAGCCAGCTTTATTATTTATTTATATCGTGTTTTGATAGGTAGTCAGACTTAGAAATTTCCTCTTTAATGTTGCATTTAAATGGAAATTTTATCCGCAGATGTCAGAAAAGTATTTCATAAATTTGAATGAAACGTTTCTATTGATTGTCGGAAGTTTCTCTTACATTTTCTGAATTCCTGGATATTATAAACGTAATATATTTTATATATATTGGATCTTGAAACTTTAAGTATATTCTAGATGCGAAATAACGGTTAAGATAATGTGGAAAAATGTCAATGTTTTAGAAAAAATTTCTTCTAAATATCTAAACCTCTATATTTGATTCATTTTATTTAATAATAAATATTTTACCATTTGGTAAGAATTACAGTAAACTAAATTAATATTAATTTTAAAATTTAGCAATATGTACATTTTTTTAAAGAAATGTGTCTAATCACCTCTTTCGAATATTCCTACATAATTTTAACAAACTGCTTAGGAGTGCCCTTATAAACAGTTATAAAATGTAAATACTTTGTATTCTAGACAATATTCCAATAAGATTTGTAATTGATAAGAAAATTGTATAAAGAGACAAAACAATTTATTTTCATGCTCAGTTGTCGTCCAGTTCAAATTTACGAAGTCCGTCTCCAAACACCCCTAGAGTTGCATTAGAATTGGATGTTAATATAACTGAACTGAACTGAACTGAACTGAACCAAAAGAACATCTTACAAAAGACGCAAAAACTATTTTATAGAACTTCCCCGGAAGATTTCAAACGATCGCGAAATATATTTTTAGTAACAACTGTTTGTTTTCATAGGATAATATTTCCTAATACAAATGAAAATTAGCAAAAATTTATATATGCCATAACCATCAATTCACATGAGCGAAAATATAATCTTAAAGCATAAATAAATTCTAAGTAAGCATATGTATTCATTCTTGATATTGTCCGAAATAGATATAATAAAATTTATTCTTTTATTTAGAAAATGTGAATAATAGATTTTAAAGCTAATTTACTTTTCTGCACATTCTTTCTGAATATTTAAAATGAGAGAAAATTTTGACTTTTATTCAGCATATTAAAATTTTACCATGACTCAACATTTTCATTTCCAAATAAGACTGTTATATATGATTAACTTGGAAAGGTAACACGATTTCATTTGTCTAAAAAAAGTTCATTCCATGTTTAATTTCCTTTATTATTTCCTTACTTTTCTATTGTACTATTGATTAAACAACTTGATAGTATTGATAAGGGTTTTATAAAATAGATAGAGAAAATACTTTTCTTCTATTTTTGGCTTTTATTGCTTCAAAAGAGCATATATTTCCCTCCATTATATCTTCCAAGATAAGATCATCATCAGTATATGAAAATTAAAACACTGGTTTATGCAACACAATGGAACAAAAGCATTAAAGTACAATAGAGTGTTAAAATTGAAGTCAACTGTCGAATTACAGCTTTCAAGCAAACTGAATAATGACTCAGATTATGTAATAGATTACGTATAAAAAATTTATTATTTTTATGTCTAAAATACTGTGGGTAAATATTCAAAAATAATTATACCGATTGCTATTTTTAATTATATATAATTAAAATATAAAAGACCGATTCTTCAAAAGAATTCTTCTAAATATCTCTAACTCAGTATTTAAAACATTTTATATAATGAATCAAATATTTACCATTTCGTAAGTATAACAGTAAATTAAATTTTAATTTTACAATTTAACAAAATAAAATTTTTTTAAAGAAATGTATTTAATTTAGAATATTCCTACATAATTTTAAAAAGTTGCGAGGAAGTCCCTATATAAACGTTCACCTGCTAGAATGTAAATATCATATTAACAAATGACAAATCATATTGGAAAATGATCAATTATAAATCCTATTATGATCAAATGATATCTCAATGACAATATATTGCCATATTTACCATTTAAAAAAATAAATAGAAGGCGTTTTTCTGTAAACCAGCTATATAATTCTATAATTCAAAATTCCTTCTGGAACAGATTTTAATCTGAAATGTTTACCACGGAATTAATTAAAAGAAAGTTCATTAATTATGTATCTCTCAAGCTATATATATATATATAATATATATATATATATATACACGTACGAAATCCATTTGAGTGGATTTTCGAATCACGAAGGGTCAATATCATTGGACAAAATGTCACACTCCTCACAGAAAAAATACCTAGTTTTGAATCCCTGCCTGAGGGTGACTCTTGTGAAAGTCTTCAGGCCAGATTCTTATTTTATTTTTGATTGTATTTTTATTCCTTTTTATTTTTACTAATATGGTTATATATATATTCCATTTTTCAAGATGACAAAAAAAAAGTTTTGAATCACAAAAGATTTTGAGAGGTTAAAAAAAAAAAAAAAAAAAAAAAACATCGCTTTTCTAAAAATTAACGATTGTGCAGTACAATAGGCACGTGTTCATTCCAAAACAGTTTAAACCAAATTTTCAAAAAAAAAAAAATAAATAAATAAATAAACAATGACTTAAAAATAATAATGTTTTCACATGATAACTTGAAATTTGTGAAAACAGATTTCAATTTTATATTTTAATTTTATGATATTAATTTTTAAAATGTTGATCTTGCCAATATATAAGAAATAGCAAATGGAATATTTATCTTTAAAAATTACACAACGAAACGGTTTTAAATTTAATTTTTTTATTTAATCTATGCCAACGCTTAATTGAGAGCAAAGTTGTAACTCAATAATTGTTTAGAAGTGCAATTTTAAGATAAGTAATTTTAATGATTTTTAAAAAGAAATTATGCTGTTTACATTCATCTGGTGTTTTAATTTCTATGCAGTATTAACAAATTAAATATATATTTTTTTATAATAATGAAGGAAAAATAAAAAAAAATATATATATTCCCCATTTGTTTTAAAACATTATTAGACAATTTAATATGTAGAACTGAATAATAAGGAATCTATTAAAGAATCTGAACAATAAGGAAATTATTAAAAAATATGAAATGAATCTTTCTGAGACAAAGGAATTAATGTCTTTTTTTATGATCGTAACAGCCTTGTATCTATTTCAAATTGTACATTTTGGAACCTAAATTAATTTGTATTAAACGTATTAAAAAGGCAAAATTTCCTTTCTTTTGAACAAATTTAGGGTAATTTGATAGGAATTGGCTTTAATTTAAATTATTTATGTCATACTGGAAAACAGTCTATTATATCTGTTATAGGATAATAGGAAAGAAGGCTTAAGCTAAAATGTTTCCTGTTATTGCTTACAATTTGGGTCATTTGAATTGATGATTTGAGATATAATTCGATTTATTGTTTGTACTCTCCTATATATAGAGAAATGTTTTGCTATAAATGGAAACAATTGTAAGGGGACATATATTTCGATTTCGTTTGAATTCTTCCATGCAAAATCTTTAAAATGCTAATACTTATACTTTGCGTATTGATAGGTGTAATTTTTATATCTTTTTTAAAATGTTCTCTATGGAGACATAAATATAGTAAGGTGCTGCCAGGGCGAAAGCCAAGCTTTTTTAATATTGTTGGAGATATTCTGGAGCTGATAGATTTTAGACATTTAGGCTCTAACGATGGAATACACCTCAGTAAGTATTGTAATTACTAAACTCAAAAAATGACAATTTTCGTTAACTAAGAGAATAAATTTATAGTTTAAATTAGATCAATCTGTACATAATATTTTGAATATTGCAATCTTATTTGGGATTGTTAATGTAAATATTATTTAAAAAATTTGAAATTTGAAAAAAAAATCTTCTGAGTTAAATTTTCTAACGAATTAATGTGAATGAAAGAAAAACTGCATGAAAAGTAATTAGTGAATTAAAAATTTATTATTTTTAATTTTATGACTGCGTAAATGTCTTTCCTATTAAATTCCTTCTAATTTTTGTGCACTGAAAGCAAAATATTGGTTTATTTCCTATAGTCTGAAGATTTGTCACCATATACTGTTGAGGGAAAAAAAGGAGTTACCCAACTTCATTTTGATGCAACATGAAAACTGAAAATATAATTTTAAAGCTACTAAAGTATACTAAAAGATGAGATGCCTCAAATATTCTCGGGGTATTGCCTACATAATAGAAACTACAGTGAAATATTCAACGGAAAAACCCTTTTTTAAGGTCATGAATATATTTGGCATGGAAAAATTTTTTAGAGCACAAATATGAAATACCTGTCATTGTAATCGTTTAATTTTTGCCAAAAATCTACCATGTTATTGATTAATATATCATACACGATATATTAACCAATAACTATGGTATAACCAAAATATACCCCAACATGGTATACTTTGGCAAACATACCAAGGTTACATCAACAGGTATTTGAATTTTCTGTTAAACCGTATTGGACCTCTTTCCTATTTATAGGACAGTTTAATTAAATAAAATGAAAGAATAAAATAATAAATAAAAAGAATAAAATAAAAGAAATAAAATCTATTTAAATATTTTTTAACTTATTACAAATATATTAAATGTAATTAACTAGTGGGGAAAATGGAATTTAAAAAGCAATTAATTCAAAGAAATTACTTTAAATTCATCTCTAAAATAATAATGTCAAAGTTTTAATTCCTTAAATAATAATAAAATTAGGATTTTTCTTAAACATATATAGATTTTAATTAATTATCAATGTTCTTCAAAACATTAAAAGTGCCCATGAAACAAATAAATATTACAAGCATTTGGCATGCGTTTTCCATCTGTCCTATAAATAAGACAACGATCCGATACCCATTTTCAAATCCCCCATACTTCTAAATAGCATTTTCTGGAGTCAGGGATCACTGCATCTCTTTGTCTTTTCATGCTAGGAGACAAGGATCAACAAAAAAATTGGAATGATCATTGGTATCAGTCTCCTTTTGTGTATCGTATAGCGCATATGCTTGTGAAATTTGTTTTTAGTGCTTTCTTGTCTTTCCATTAGTTCAGTTGCTGCTTTATTTTGTAGTTGCGAGTTTCTTGACCATTTTTGTTGTTGCAAAATGGCCAGGAAATTTCTAATAGCGTAGGAAGCTGTTGAATACATGAATTCTTTATCCGATTAAGAATTTGGTGATCTTAAAATGACAATTATTCCACCGGAAACAGATACGGTCAGTGACAAAAAAGCAATAGACGATTCTTGTACAAATTGTAACATAGATGAAGTATGTGGTGATTGTTAGATTCGAAACACTACTGAAACTATAAAAGTTTTGTCAAATATCTGTAAAAAATTAGGTTTGAGATAATAATAATGCAAAAAATTTCCTAAATGGAAAAAATGTGAATTAGAATTTTCGCTTTCACTATGTTTTTTTTTTTTTTTTTTCTTTTTTCTTTTCAAGATCAACATATTACAGAAATTTCAGAGTCTTCTTACATAAGGATTTGCTGATTGTGATGATGATGAGGCGATGGTGTATCAGTTCAGATGATTGCTTTTGCCTTTATGCAGATGATCTTTGAGGTGATGATGGGCCAATTCAGATGACTGCTTCCACTTTTGATGCTCCTAGAAGACCTTGGAAAGCAGAAGTCAATTCCTGTCCTATTTTGTCTTCATTTTAACACTGTGGTTCCTTGTGCTTGTGATTTTGCGTTGAGACAGCCAGTCGTTTCTGCTTAGAATGACTCAGACCAAGGTGTTTTTAGTACTTTATTAATTTCTCGAGTCATAGAGGTCAGCATAAGAAAAAACATAGGTAATTTTCATTAATAATAAAGTGCGAAAAAAGCAATAACTAAAATGTGTCCATTTTAGACTAGCATAAAATTCACCAATTTACTATTGTTTTCAACAATATATTGCTTCAAATAACATTTTAGGTTTGAATAGAAAATTAATTTGCTAAATCAATACTGTTAAAGTTATTGAATTTAAAAAATTTATAATATTATTTAACTGAATTAAAATTTTTTCTATAGGATTTGTTGATTTACTGAAAAGCCGAAATGAGATGTATCAGAAGAAACATTTGTTCTGTATATGGGTGTTATACCTGCCTTTCGTATTTCTTGTCAAAGCTGATGCTGTAAAGGTCTGTAGTACTTATGTTTTTGTTATGATATGAAAATTATTATTTTATTTTCAATTAAATTTTATAAAATAAAACAAAAATAGAATCATAACGAATATTTTTGAATAATTTAATATCAAAGGATTCAACAATGTTAAAGAATAAATTTAGTTCTCTAATTATACATCAAATTGCTCAACTATTTATTACCTTATTGGAAACTATTTTACTTTATCCAAATCATAAATAAATATTAGAAAAAAGGATTATACAAGAATTCAGTCATTCGCTCATTCAGTCAAATGAGTAAATAAGCATACTGTAATAAGAAACAAAATAAATATTATATTGTAAGACTCTGAAAACTTGCACAAGAAAACAATTCTTCAAGTAATTCACCATATCAGTTATTATTATTCTAGTAACACTTTCTCACTTCCAACATTTGTTTACAAATATACGATTGTTTAAAAGGTAAATTGACATTATCATTCCTGGATCAAATTTTTTTCTGAACATACTGCACATTTAGTATAATATATTACTTATGATATGCTGGTTAAACGCTAGAAGTACTTTGAAAAATTGAAAAAATAATAAAAAAAATAAGATATAATGCATAGATCTTCTAGTTTATACCTTTATCAAATGATTTGTTTAAAATATTACTAATAACGTGAAATATACATTACCGAGTTCCTGAATTAAAAGGATGTATTTATATTCATTTTTTTAATTAAATTTATTCAATTTATTGATAAAAAAATTGTCAGTTTAAAAAAAAAATTATGAACTATTTTAATAAAGTAAAATATTTTTTGAATGAACTGACTGCTTATTCTGGAGTTCAGAAGCTGTGAACCATATAGAGTAATTATTATTTCAGATTGGAAAGAAATAAGTGCATTAGAGCTTAATTTCTAAAATTAGAGTTTTCTTTTAAAAGAATCTTTTAAATATATATAATTTTGTTTAATATTGTTTAAATATTGTTCATTTTTGCAAAATAACATTAGATTTTCATTAAAAGATAATATAAAAATGAATGCATGAATTCAGTGCAGAAGCAAAATTCAATCTCTTTTCTGAAGATAACTTTTTCCGAAATTAAAATACCTAATAAAAAAGAGTATTCGATATTTTCGCTAGTTACGGTATTTACGCACATTTTTCATAATTTAACGAAAATATCAACTAATATTATTGTCTCTAAGATACCATTGACCCTTTCATTAGATGCTTAGACCAACCCGGCGCGCAAATTCAATCCTGGCAAGCTAGTTTCTGTTTGAAACAAGGGATGAAGCCTGTAAAACGAGTTATCGCCAAAAATGTTCTCGGTTTACATTCTGCATCCCTCGTTTGAAACAGAAACTGGTATAAGATTTGTCGGAACAATTGGCCGAAACCGTAGTGAAAAGATTATATTTTATTTCACTTAATATTTGGTGTTCTGCACTCATGTACATAAATTAAGGAAAATGCAAGTTCAGGAAAAGAAAGAGTCAGATTACAAAAAAAAAAAAAAAAAAAAAAAAACTATTTACAAAAATTAATATTATATGGTTGGATGGTATGATGGTTAATACATAGTATATCTCCCAGATGATACAATACAATCCGTACTACGCCTAGGCATGCTGAGTATCAAATTATCGATCTGATCTTGGGGAATATTACACCATTCATTAAGCAATTCTCTCCGAAGTTCCGGTAAACATTTAGGAGGTGGTTGACGGGCTGCAACTCGTCGCCCAAGCATGTCTCACACATGCTCTACTGAATTCAAGTCCGGTGAGAATGCTAGCTAGTCCATTCGTGTGATATCCTCCTATCGAAGGCATTCGTTTACGATGTTTGCATGGTGAAGACGAGAGAGGCGTTGCCATCTATAAATATGAATTCTGCGCCCATGGCGCCCCAAAACAAACATACAAGTTGTTCCAGAATGACGTCCCGTTAGATTTCGCCTGTCGTGGTTACAATTTGAGCATGCAGGTCTGTTCTGGAACCCAGAATAATTCCTCCTCAAACGAGCAATCCTGCACCACCGTAACGGTATCGTTCAATGATGTTCTCTTGGTAGTAACGGGTAACTGGCGCTCTTTATATGAAAGTTCGGTGAGAATCGGACTGCAAGCTAAACCTGGACTCGTCTGAAAACATCATATAATCCCACTGTTGCAGTGTCCACAATGCATGCTCTCTACTCCAGGCTAAGAGCAGGCGACTGTGAGGTGCAGTAAGTGAAACACATCTGACAGGCCTACGAGCATATAGACCAATCTGCCCTAAGCGTCTGTACGTGGTCTGTTCTGAAGCTGTCGTACCAGTGGCTGAAGAGAGCTGACGTAACAAGTCTGATGCTGTGCTCCGTCTGTTTCTTTTGGTAGTAACTGCCAAATACCGGTCCTCATTCGGCGTATTAACTCGGAAGCGACCTTTGCTGTAACGTATACTTAAATTACCATCATCTTGGAATCGTTGCCAAAGCCTGCAGATGACACTCTGGGCGATTCCAACTTCCTCGGATACTTCCAGCTGGGTACGCCCACATTCTAGACGGCCGATATTCTACCACGTAAGAAATCGTGCAAATGTGTCCTTTGTGTCATAACTATGCGGTTATTGCACTGAAAGGCTTATAAAGCGCTTGCGAATAATTTTACTTCTATGCCTGTATTCCTTATACATCACTCTCTTATGCTCTCGTCATTGTGAAGTACTATCGGTGTCATCCGGTGGCTACCTGCAATTTGCGTATGATTTTTAAAGATGTGTGTAGTCATTTTACGGATGATATATGTATTTTAGAGTTCGATTTCCGCGTTTCTCTGAAATATCCGCAATTTATAGACATGAGTGTAAATAGATTCTGTTTGTATTGTTAAAATCCTGTAATTTTGCTTTCCAGCACAAATAGCGTCATTATAAGAAAGACCGTCGTACGATCAGCCCTGTAAGTGCTGATCAGGTGTCGCGTCAATGATCGCATAGCTTGCCGAAAAATTTGTTGACTATTTGGCGACGAAATGGATAATGCTGGAAACTTCGAGTATTTTCACAATCCGTCCAATAAGAACTAAGATATGCCCAGATACTCCTGACTGCCCCAGAAGGATCTCGCTCCGCCTCCAGGGAACTATAAATGGTCGGCAGTCTCAAGCTGCAAGGGGGAGTTCAACCGTTGGAAAAACCGTAGAGTGAAGCTTCGAGGATCACACTCTCCTGCTGGTTTCTGTCTGATTGCTTTGTGTGCTGTGATCGATTACTACTTGTGGACTACTGTCTGCTGCAGAGTGCTGCTATGTGCTGCCCTGTGTTCGTCTCAGCTGTAAATATTTGTCGTCTGTGTCTTCGTGTAAATAAACGTCGTCGTTGTTTTCTACAGAAGCCTGGTGATTGTATTCTCACACCATACACCCACTATCAAAGCAAACTCGGCGGTGAAAACCTTAACAGTATTCTGAGTTATTATGGTCCTCTTGTAACATTATTAAACAATTTTTATTTCTTTGCATTCACACTGGCAAAATCCTCGTAAAATTCAATTATATTTTATGGAATTCTGTCATAAATTGTAAATATTTTCTTTGCAATATATTATACTTGTAGTAGCTATATTTTAAAATTCAAATTTCTTCGTTAAATCTTAAACATTTCAAAATGCATTACCATATTATTTATTTGACACCTTTTATTGTGTGCATTTGATACTACTGGTCTCTTTTTTACTGGAGTTTCCTTCTCCTGAAAAGCCGCTTAATGCTCTAAAACCAAAGATTAAGCTGTTTCTTCTGAATATTGAATGAATAAATTAAGTTAATATTAATGAAGAAATGATTACTAATGATATAAGGATCAGGATGTTGTGATACGACAGATAAATTTTATAGCAATAACAGGAATCTGTAAAAAAGGTTTATTTCAATCACAAATAAACTTTGTTAGAAAAGATAGTTCCTTAAATGAATGGTGATAAAATATTCATTTTTAATCTGCAGGAAGCACTGAGGGGAAATAAGATGAAAGAAAAGAGCTGGCTTTATACATTCATGAGACCTTTATTTGGTTATGGTTTGGCTACGAGGTATGTGTTTTATATATATTATATATTTTTATATTATTTTAATTTTAAAACATCATATTGCATCTTTAATTTAAATTAGAAAAATTTACTTAGATTTTAAACTGTATTTTATTCAGTTCTCATAGTTCTCTTCATTTTCCATGCCTTTATCAAGTATATACCAACACTTTCAAAATAAGATGTTCATGTTTAAAATAATTTTATGTTAATAGCGTAACTCTTTGCATAAATATATTTATGAATCCAGCATTTTTAATTATTTTGGAAAGAATGGCACCCATTATATTTGAAAACCTTATTAAAATCTTAAAACGCACCAAACAAATAATGGTTTATAAGTAGTTTAATAAAATACTTATTTATTGATATGAATCACAATTTGATCTATATTTATTGTAAGAAATACAATAATTAATAAGAAAAAAGTTGCAATTATATAACATAATTGTTCTTTTTCCAGTCCACATGTTATATGGAAGCCACGGCGTAAGCTGCTGAACTGTTGTTTTCATCCTGATATTTTGAGAGGATTCCTACCGACATTTAATGAACATGCTCAAGAACTCGTTAAGTTTTTTAGTAAATCCGAAAATGAATTTATTGAAATATCTCATACGGTAGCACTTTGTGCTTTGGATATAATTTGTGGTAAGTAAACAGAAACCTTTTTTTATATAGAAATCATATTCATAACGAGCTGGTTTGCAAGGAATATTGATCATGTTACTTTCAATTAAATTTCTTATGCATAACTTAGTAATTATGATTCTCTTGATAAAAAAAAATTTGTGCGTAGAATGTATTTTATTTTTTTTATATCGTATTTTATATTGTCAGTCATCAATCAATGATGTGGCGCTTAACTTGTTAAAATATAAGTCATAGAGGATTCAAAATCCTGGAATGTTCATAGTGAAGCTCATACACCTGCTTTTTCAAACATTCGCAAAGAAGGAAATTATGATATATCATATCTTTTACTGTCAGTCATCAGACAATGATGTAGCATTTAATGTATTAAAATATAAGTCATAGACTGTTCAAAATCTAGAATGTTGCTGGGGAATCTCTTACACCTGCCTTTTCAAACAATCGCAGATAAAGAAACCCTATGTTTGGGAAGTCATTCAGCATAAAGGATCTACTTGCATAGTAACTATAATCCTGCAGTTAGAATTGAAATTACCCCTAGAGGAATTAAGAAGAAACCCATATAAATTAAATATTCTACGACGCATTATTGAAAGATGAATGGGATTTTATGTCTTGTCTGGTATGTTTCATGACAAAATAGAGATGGAAATCATGGAAACATTAACGAATATTTTTTTGACTACATTGTAATCACTTATGAACAAAAACTTTATTTTAGTACGCAATCGATGAGGTACTACACATTTTTTGTTTGAATTATCCATAGACTATAGATATAATATTATTTCACTTTCCTATGATTGTAATATAATTGTAAAAAGTATTGTTAATTCAAAAATTGAGAACTATTTTTCTGGTGAACATTCCATTACATTAACCCTCTTGTGAACCTTGCAACCTTTATAATTTCATACCGCAATTTGCGCTTTTTTTATGTATGTCATGAGTTATAAAAATATTCAATATTAAACTGTATTTAGCATTTTTTACAAAAACATGATCATCTATTTTACTCATATTTTAAATCCAAATAAAAAAATAATTTGATTTAAGTTACAGATTAAGATTAAAAAATGTTTTCAAGAATGTACATTACTTTCGGAAATTCACATAATTACTTTCATTAGTATGTATATATATATATATATATATCAGTTATTTCATATAATAATTATATTGTGAATAGCATATCAGCCAGTTAACAACTATGCTACATGAGCATATGCTTTTGTTTCCTGGTTATGTACTGCGAACCACAAGGTCCCAGGATTTAACCTCGCTCATCACAATTCGCCAAATTGGTGACCTCGAATGATGAACCTTAACCTTCGTACAGATGTTGTGGCGCCATCTACCCGCAACTGAAGTCGTCAGACTCATTTGACGCAGCAACCCAAAAGTCGTCAGACGCACTTGACACAGCAATAGCAACCACAAACACTCGCCATAACGCTTGACGCTACTCAAATGGGTACAGGCGCATTAGAATCACAGCTTATTCATTACCACTCAACTGCCATATCGTTCAACTCACTGGAGGGAGAGTCTGTGGTGAAAACTTATAAACCCGTTAACAGCTACGCTACCAGAGCAATTGATTTTGTATCGTGGTCATGTTACTGGGCTGTAAACCACAAGGTCCCAGGTTCTATCCTAGCTCAATTTAATTCGCCACATTCCATAATCCACATAATAAATCTTGATCCATAATGCATAAATTCCTTCTTTCATTTTAGAAACTGTTTTCGATGTAAAGCTTAAAACTCTAGGAAATAATGAATCAAAATATGCTAAATCCGTTAAAAGGTAAGTGAAATGCATTGAAAAAAATTTCTTAATGATATTACAATGATTTCACTCTTATATTGATTGATCTAATATCTGTTTATATTCATCTTTTCTATTGTATCTAACTTTTATAGTCACTTTTTTGAAAAAAAAATTTATAATCAGTATAATAATAATTTTTATAATAAATTGAAAAAATGAAAAAAATATATTTCACTGTATTGCAATTGAACTATATAAAGAAATAATATTGATAATGTAGAGTCAGATAATGTTTTTCTAGAAGATTCTTTCATTATATTGTTATGGAAGCTAATGTAAGCCTTTTATTTTCTACAAAGGACGAGTTCTTCTGAATAGAATGAAAAGCCTGATAAAAAGCTTTAAAAATGAAAAAAAAAAAGTGAAATTTCAGGTTTTTGTTGTTGTTAATGTAGCCCCCTCCCCAAGAAAAGTAAAACACCTATAGACTACCTTAAAATGAAAAGCCTGATTGAAATATAATTGATATATTTAAAAAATATTTTTGCTAAATTTATGCCTTCAATAAAAAATTAACAGGTTTCAATAATCCAAATCTATTTTCATTATTTTATTTTCAAATTTTACGTTTCCTGAAAACACTTTCTGCATCGGTTAAAACTGTTTCTGGCTAGAAAAAAAAAAGAATTAAAAGCCTTTTTAGTCATTAATGAGCACAAAAAATCTACATTAACATATTTTCTCTATTTTATTAGATTGTTATAATGTTTATTTTATTTTATTAACGATAATTATTACTGCTTTAGTAACACAAAGCATAACTTTTAGGTTGTAATTTTTAATGATGAATTTATTTCCAAATTAAATAAATGAATATTGCAATTCGTTTATTTTAATTATGTAATAATTAAATTTGGAGAAATATATATATTTTTGAAGGAATTTTTTTTTCTACCTATTATTTTCTAAGCTAATTTAAGCCCTTTATTTTCTACAAAGGATGAGTGAAATTCTTTTGAACAGAATATATTCATTTTGGCTGTGGCCAGAAGTCATATTTTGGAATACACCATTCAGCAAAGAAGCCAAAGTTCACCTTAAATTCATGAGAGAATTCACAGAAAAGGTATCAAAGGAATTAAAATTATTTCGGCAATTTCAGTATATTTTTGTAAACATTTTACTGTTCACTTCCCTATTTCGTTAGCTTAGTTAAAAGAATTTTCTGATGTTAATAGGAATATTCTTAACTTTAAGAATTATTAATCATATACAGTTTTAAATTAAACCTGGTTCTATAAAAACGAATCCACTCATGAGAAAAATTTTTCAACACTCCTTTAATGTATTACCAATCACCTCATTGAATAATAATACATTAAATTAATGTATGTATATTGAAGAAGTATTTATTATTTGGAAAGGCGAATGAAGAACCAGTACGAAGAATTACAAGAACCAGTACTCAGAATTACCAGAACCAGTACTCAGAATTACCAGAACCAGTACTCAGAATTACCAGAACCAGTACTCAGAATTACCAGAACCAGTACTCAGAACCACCAGAACCAGTACTCAGAATCAGTTGAATTACTAAAAATAATATCTTAAATCTTATACCAATCTTTGAGATAAAATAATCCTCGTCATTTTCTCTTAAGCAGTAATTCATAAACCAAAAATATACAAGAATATGAAGGAATTCGAACTTTTTTTTAAAAATAGCATATTTCAGTACATGTTTGAAATGTTACATATAATATTAAGATAGATAAATAATTGTTCTTACTGGTCATGCTGTGTTAAACCAATTAACACAGCATACTGCCCATTAATGTATAATATTGTGGGATATTATATTATTCAATATTTAACAATATAGTACGATATTGCGAATATTATTTAATTAATTAGCATACAATATTATACGATATATGTATGCTACTGGAAAATGGGATATATAAGTTTCTTGACAGAGTCAAGACATCGTATCTATAACTGGTTTTTAGGTACATGAATATCATTTTCCATTAATATCATTTACTATGTAAATTCCATTAATTTTGACCAAAGACTAATGAGGAGACTTTCACTTCCAATCGTATGATACAGTATTTCTTTGCTAATTTATGCCAATATTTGTGACTGAGAAGAGAGTTCTGTAGTGATGTTTGATCTATAGTCATCCACTGGAGTATGATTACTATTTTTTAAATAATTAAACTATTTGCTTCTTTTGAATATACAAATGTTCCTAAATCTCACACTTCTACTGTATTAAATTTAAGAATACCATTTCGAAAAAATAATATATTACAAAGAAAAAGTTGCTTACTTTGATTTTCACAGAATATTACATATATTTCATAGAATCTTTTCATAGCGAATTTAAAAATTTCTTGATATATTGATGTCTTAAGAAAATAAGTCTTCAAATAAACATAAAAAATGTAGTAAATACAGATGAATTAAATCTGAAGTACCCGACATAACTGTGCATTATAGACATAACGATATTTTCTATCAAAATGTATGGATATATGGTTAAAATTACTACATTCTGTTTAAATTAAAATGAAAGATTCTTTTAACTAAAATTAAATTACAATTAAATATTTTTAACTAAAATTAAATTTAATTAGTTATGATTAAATCAGGTTTTCTTATTGTCATTTCTTTAAATCATTCCTGATGTAAAAATTAAATATTTATAAATCTGTCTACTGGTTAGCACACTGTAGACATCTACACAACTTTTAAATCAAATAAATCGTAGACGATAATCAATAACGATATATATCATAATATATACATATATTGTTTAGGTATAAATTTAATTATTAATTTTTAAGAGTGTATAATTATGAAGAAACTGAATCAATATGTTTGATATTTCTAAAGGTAATTCGTGAGAAGAAAGAACGCTATTTATCTCTTGGACCTGAAACTGACAAAGGAAAGCGCCAAGCATTATTAGACGTACTTCTGCATTTGCACTTAGTTGACCATGAATTAACAGAAGAAGACGTCAAACATGAAGTAGACACATTTGCTTTAGGGGTAAAGATTTTTAAAAATCTATTGTACAAATGAAAGTGCAATATACTTTTCCCGAATGGAAAAATACCAACCTTCCTTTTGGAAACATTCTTTAAGAAATATGGCTAAACTCTATCACTTTTGAAAGGCACCAAACACTTGTATTTCACTCATTCTATGATGCATCATTCAGAATTTGTCGAAATGAATCAAAAATTTGTTAAATTTATCTATCAATTCTTACAGGTCCCGAGTGCTCCTAAGGAAAAAAATCGATGGCAGGTACCAGTAAAAGCTATATATCACTTTTAAATTTCCTTTATCTTTAGAGAAATGTAATTAAAAGAACATTTGTGTTGCTTTCCTTGTTTGTGTATTCGTCCATTTATATTTCTTGAATAGGAACGATTCTTTTAGAGTTCTTAAGGAATTCCCGATCATGCATTTGCTATTAGTTAAGGGAGGTCCCCATTTTTATATCAATTGCTTAAAATATATCTCTGGCTGTCACTTCAGTTTTTAAACCGGGTGAGAAATTTTTATATCTGAAATAGAAATTACGGCTCTCCAGGATTCTGAGGTTCCTCGACTCGAATGATATTAGGAATGAGTGAGTTAAACCTAAATTATCCAAACTTTAGAGAAACTTTTCCAGAGAACTAATCTGGTTGTTGTATAAGAATGATAGCACTCGAAGTTACGATCGTGAAAGTGCCATTTGTTTTCATTCAGTATAAGATCAAATATGGCAGTGCATGTTTCAATAGGCACCTGGATGAACTGAACTTGTAAAAAGAGTCAGTATTATTTTTCTTGTTGGAAGTTGTTAAACGGCTAAAATTAACCGAATACTCTCCACACAAGACGGAGAAAATGCTGCAATATAGTGAGAAAGGGAATATGAAGATGTCCCTTTGCCATGCAACAGGATGCATAGAAAAGGGATATTGAGAAATTTATCAAAACTTTTTAGTGAATATAAATGTTTGTTCTGCTAGACTAAAATACATTATAAAGACAAATGAATATGTAAAAACTTCCAACATCATTATTCCACCCATAATTTGATTTATTTACTGTTCGAAAATAAAATATGTCTATTTCTTGAATTGCCTTTAATTTAGTACTTGCAAGCATTTTCTATGTAAAATCCTAAAATAGTTTAGTATATCTTCATTTAGATCTTAGGAAAATTTCAACATGGGAAGAATTAATGAAGTTTTGTTGACGATGTCGTTCAATTTTATATGAACATCTGAAAACACAATAGCGATTTGAGGCTTAACAGCATTTATTGTCGTAAATCTTTTTTCTTTTTCATTTTTTTATTCGAATTTTTATTTATACATTTCATGTTTTGCACCATCATAGAAATTCAATAAAAAATTACTTGGTTTGAAGAGTATATATTCCTGCCATTGAAAAATATGTATTTGTAATTGGATTCACTAATACTGGCATTCCGGAAAACCAAAAGTGAGTTTCCAATATGGCTAAAAAAGAAGTTTTCGGATTAAAAAAAATGAGTGCATTGTTTATTGTTTCTATTTGGTGTGAAAGACCGTCCAAAAAATAACAACATTGCATTTATGGATTATGAAACAAGAATAAAATGTCAACGAGCTCTTTTTGCTTTCTTTTTTTGCCAGAAAGGTAGCGATAAAGAACTCTAAACGAAACTTACCGTTTTCTATAATTCCAATTTTAAAAAGACATTATTTCAAACAAAATGGCTTCCGTCACAACATATTATGCTGCAATAAATAATGCGGAACATCCAAAATACTTGTCAGTGCAATTCTTTAAACTTTCGTACAATTCCTTTTTTTTACATTTTTTTTTTTCGATTTTTTACGCGACACAGTTTTAAGCCTTCAGTGTCTTATGAAGCTGTTTGGGACCCGTTTTTATTTCCATTTATAAGCTCCATATGTCTGTTCCAAAAGACAACTATGAGTGTTTGAAAATCCTTACTTAAATCCTTTTTGATAAAAATTTATAGAAAGGATCGATATATAGCAATAGAGATAGTAGGATTAGATTTAAATTGGAGAATTAGGAAAGTACCAGAACTGCTGTTGTATGAATAATTCTATCAACATATTTTTTGCATGATATAAAATATATTGCTAAAAAGTGAATTTTATTTTTATTTTAAAATTGTTATAATGCGACAATTGTCACTGGGATATTGTTTAAATCCTAATATAGACATTTAGCTCCTTGTAATTTTTTTAAAAAAAATTCACGACAGAAAAGAATTAGACTTTTTAAAATTTTTAATAAAGAATTGACTTTTTTAAAATAAATTTAGAATTAAGACTTTTAAATAAATAAATATATGCAACTATTCAAAATACATATGTAATTTTTGTAAAAAAATAAAAAGGCATGCATCCTAGGGTAATCAATACTTTGTAAAATTTAAGGTTGTTGGACAAAAATGTGTCTGCACAGATTATACGAGCTTTAGGTTTAATGAAGAAGAAAATATCGTTAAGGGACAAATCTAGCAGGTATTATAGATAGATTTTCATTTCTTAATCCATAAATGAATTTTGAGGATAAAAAGTGAAAATAATTGGGATATAACTGAAAATTCTATGCGATTTCAGTATACCGATTATATGCTAAAGAAACTGTCGTATAATATTAATCTTCAGGCATTTATAATGTACCTTTTCTTTTTTTATTGAATAATATCTCTTATTTACTTTTTACGTTTAGGGCCATGATACAGCGGCAGTTACTGTTTCCTGGGCACTCTACCTGATTGGTCTTTACCCTGATATCCAAGCAAAAGTTGACGAAGAACTCGATAGGATTTTTGGCGAAAATATTGATAAAGATATTACTGAAAATGATTTGAATGATCTTTATTATCTGGATTGTGTCATAAAGGTTGGGCATATTTTAAGATTTATTTTAAAAAAGAAATTATGAAAGTGGCATTTCATATACCATTAATAATCTTTAAATGTGCTCCAAGAATATTATGCGTAAATGAATGTATAAGAAAATTCTAATGCTTAAATGTCTGGGTAAAATTCGGATCCGAATTTTGTTATAGTGATTATGAAAAGAGCAGAAAATTTATTAAAAGCTACATACTAAAAATGATACAAAAAATATTCATATTGTTACGGAATTTCCGGAGTTCGTTTGGATAGTGGGAGTTATATGGTGTGGAGAACACTCAATCAGCAGGCGGCAGTAGAAAATGAAACAACGACGTTTATTTACACGAAGACACACAGGACAACATAAAGACGACAACTATATACAGCACACAATTATCTTCAGCCGATACGTGCAGACAACAGATTCTAATGCAGACCGTAGCGCACAACTTAATTCAGCACTCACTTGACTCCAGAGATTAGCTGCTCCGCTAATCTCTGGAAGGCCAGTTCTTGCTGTCGATTCCGACTATTCTTCTACTCTTCTGGTCCTCGACTCGATTCACCGTCGGTTCACAACTACGACGACTCCACTGGTCCACGACCACTCTTCCACGACCTTCGCTTCCGACTACTGAGTTCACCACTCGACTCACCACTGGTTCACACTACTCTGCTCTGCCGCTTCCGACTTCTTCTCAATTCACCGTCCCAGTTCACGACGACTGCCCGGAAGCTGCGGCTGCTTACTTTTATAGACCATCAGGAGGCGGGGCTAGACGCCTCTCAACCAATCAGGAACGTCGAGGCGTATCTCCGTTCCTACTCGACGGATCGGGAAAATTCTCGATGTTTCGGGTATAATCTATTTTGGCACCAAAGTCGCCAAATTGTCCCCAAGTTTGTCGCCAAGATCTGGGACCGCCTATGGAACCAGCTATGCTGGGAAGCCGCATCACAGGTTCGTAACAATATCATTACAGGTGTTGAGAGACGCTAATGTTATATATATTTATTTTCTTAACGATACGCAGACGTTATAAGACAAAAAAGTAGTTAATAAAATAATAACAGTAACAAGTGTGATGCCACTCAAATTAAAATTTGTCGTGCTGAAATGTTTGCTTAATTGCTTAATAGTAATTCTAATAAGAAATACTAAGTGCTATAATGAGTAAAATAACTAATTCTAATAAGACGCGCACACACTACACACACACACACACACACACACACACACACACACACACACATACACATAAATATAAATTCATGGATAATTTTAGGCCTCTTACATCAGTTCATAGTGCTTTCAATGATTTAGATATCAATGAATTGCATCAATTGAAAGAATATTCCTTATTGAATATGATATTTATTAATTTTACTAATTCTTTAATATGTTAGTAAATTATCTATATCTTTTTTTAAAGGAGACACTTAGATTGTATCCTGCTGTACCAATGTTCGGAAGACACGTCGAAGAAGATACCACCATTTGTAAGGATTCCTTTTATTCAGTACATATCAGAAAATTGCATGTTAATATTCCATGGCTTAGAAAAGTTTAGTATTAATTGAAACAATAAATAATAGAAATATAAGAATATAATATTTTCAAACATTAGGAATATAACTTTTATTCTATAAAGAATTATATATTTGAACACAATTATTCTCTTACATCATTTGTGGCCTTTATCTCTATTTTTCTTAACTTTCATATTGATAAAAATTCTATATGAACATTTTTCGTTTTTTTATTGTTGTTGAATCAGTATTAAATAATTTACTGAAGTATTATATATTTTACTGAAGAAATTCTCTTTTGTTTAACTCGAAGTGCAGAGAATAATTTTGTGAAGTCCTTGGGACAGACTAGCACAATCTATCCGCTTTTCTTTTAAATTAAAAATTTATACAAAAAAATAGTTGAATAAAGACGTGAATGAATGCAAAGGATGGGGACATTAAAAACATTAATGATGAAAAGTCACATAAATATGTAAAGTGAGGCTAATTTAGTAAGTAAAAAGATGCCATTTGTAACAAGTTTAAATATTCGGTTTTGAAGAAAAGCTCTAGATAGGGAAAAGGCCCATTTTGAGAAAGTAATTGGTAGTTCATTTTGAAATAAAATCCTATATGTGTAACGAGGGTATTCTAAATTATTGAAACTGATGGACTGACTAACGGATGAAGATTCAAGCAGAACATTTATTTTAGGGTTATTTAACTTCCTTCATTAACTCTATGAACTCCGCAAATACGAGAATTTCAGTGCTTTAAAATGCTCTGCCATTTTTCATGGGAAAAAACAGAATTTTTTTTTTTTTTTTTTTTTTTGAAACTTGAGAATTATTGCCTGGGAGACTATACTGCCTGAAGAGAACCAGGTGGATCATGTGTGAGTGAAGTTGCTATTTGTCAGAGCATATAAACCCACTAACCGTTTTTGCTTCCGACTTCTCTATGTATATTTGGAGTCCATTATTGATGTTGTCTTCATTTTCAAAGGATATTTGATTTAGATTTAGATGTTTGTATGAGAATGTTGACAAATCAATAGCTTTTCCTTCATTCCATTCCATTTGGCTTGATGAATATGTTAGTTGGTAGAATGGGAAGTTTAAGTTTGCAGAATGCAGTGCTGCAAGCTTTTCTATTAAATTGTATGCACAAAAGGAGGATGCCTCATATCACTTGCAGAGATGTTGTGGAGATAATCCTACAGGCTCTTGAGCTTTCAAATTGGAAGTGATGACGTATTGGTGAAAATTTTGTTCCGCTACATAATTTTGGTTCCAAATAAAAGCGACTGTCTCATGTGCTAACTGTCGTTCGAATGCTGTTTTATGGATAATTCTAAGATGTTTCAAGCATATTTGTCAAGACTTTCCAGCAATATTTAAAAAGGTATTGCTGCATTCACTGGTTCAGGGGTGGTCGGCTGTACACAAGAAGAAGAATATTTATAAAGGTTTGGAAAAGAATTGCATGGGTTTTATAAATTGAGCTGTTAGGTAAATGTTTCGATAAGTTTTTTCATTTATATAATCCATTATTTTACAAATTATTACTAAAATACTATATAATCAGTTAGTTTTCAGTCCGTTTAATATTTAATGATGCCCAGAGAATAAAGGCTTTGAAGATAAAACAACCAGAACAAATAATATAAAATATTATCTGATGCCAACGATTTGTTTAGCTATTTTCAATTATATATTGAAAATTCGATTAAGAGAATCCACAGCTCATTTACTAGTTTTCTAATATAATATCATTTATGGGTTGTTTATTTATTATTATTTAAGACGAATACATTGCTTGTCGTTTTAGTACTTTATTTTGAAATGCAATTTTTGGATATCAATTTATAGTTGTATCATTCTATAAATAAAAGCAATAATAACATAACTCACGTGTTATAGTTTTTTAATTCATAATATCCGCCTGCATATTATTATTCTAGATACTTTTTTATTCCAATTCATAGTAGAAAACCGTAGTAACTGGTTTCATATTATTATATTTTTTATATGCTTGTAAATTCTATACATGCTTATTTCTTTTTTATCTTCTGTAAATATTTTGTTGTTAAATTAAATTCCCATAACATGTCCATCAAATCGATCAGTGATCAGAATATAGGGATCTGTTACTACAGATACGGAGGTATGAGACGTGGTTCTATTTTATATCATCTATAAAGTAAAATCTTGAAGCATGCCTCTTTTCGTTTTTCAATGATTAAGAAATTCAGAATAATTTTCTTCTCTTGTAAAATCATACTTATAGTTTGTTTCAGAAGGGAAGTCTTACGTATGATTGAACTATCTTAATTATATATTTAATTACTTATTTAATTATTTTTTTTATTTGACAGGGTTTCTTTCTCAGATAAGTTTGAGGAGCAAATGGAAATTCGTTATGGTATAAAAATAATATTTTAATTTTATACTTAGATTCTTTATCTTACACTCAACATTCAACCGTCACAAAAACAACTGTTGGTTTAAAGTATTAAATTTATATAGAAAAACTTAGTTTGATTCAATTTCTATCTATTTTTCCTCAAATTTCTCGACTAAGAGGAAATTTATCTGTGCAACTTTTGTATTATTTCATTACCAAATGAATGACCTGCACTAAATTAGTTTTAAACTTTTTTGTATTTGTATAAACACTCTGTAAATCAAGATTTTAAGCTAAGAAAAAATGTATCAGTTGATATTTCCAAGATTGATTCATTAATTAATGTTTAGAAACTCCCGAAAAAATATAAGAAAAGCAGAAATAATACATCATCCTTATAGAAAAAACAAATATTATATATTTGTGTAATGGCTTCATATCCTGGTGTTTTATTAGCATATAAAAACCATTTCGGGACAAATAAACAAGAACAATTTAACAAAGTTAAGCTAAAGAATTCATTAAGGTAATTACATTAACTTTCAGGTGGATATACCATACCCAAAGGAGCGTCATGCTTTGTCTTAAGTTACTTTTTACACAGAGACGAAGATGTATTTCCCGATCCAGAAAAATTTGATCCAGATCGTTTTTCACCAGAAAATTTAATAAAAATACCTGAATTTGCATATGTTCCTTTTTCTGCTGGTCCAAGAAATTGCATTGGTAAGAAATACTGGACTTATATGAAGATACATTTTTCTAAATTTAGTTTTCCATAGAAAGCATAAATATATGAAAAAGAATTTTTAAAATTTAATAAATTATTTTGAGTATATTAAATATGAATTTTGAGTACACTAAATATGAGTATATTTTAGTATATTAAATATTTTGAGTGCAGGTTATTGAAACTAACTGTTATGAAAATTAAACTTATAGAGCTTAAAAAGTATGCTAATAAAAGTATACTAATGTAGGGTCACGTATTTGATTTGTAATAAAGTTTTAAAAGGAGCATTTTAGGTAAAGCTATTTTCTCTAGTTTTAAGAGAATAATATTACTGATATTGCTCAAGCGTTATTACTTTAAGAGAATAATATAGTTGATATTCTTCAGGCGTTATTACCTTAATTTTGAAAACCATATTTCCCAATATCCCAACAATTTTATTTTCTAAGGAGATATTTCAGAGATTCTTAGGGGGAGTTTTCAAATTTTCTTGTATCTAAATAATGGTATTTAAACATTCTGATGACTATATAAATAAATAAAAAATTATTTTGCTAGTTAGTTGTAAATAATCCTTTATTGCAATACCTTCAGTGAATTTCAGACTCAAAAGAATATTTGAAAGGAAAAGACGATTTTTTGAAACGTCCCCCAACGTAAAGTATTCTTGAATGAATTCAGTTACAACTTCAAGAGAAATTTTGAATCGATGAAATAGGAATGTTAACAGGTATTACAGAACTCAGTTGGAATTTCCATCATGCTTGATTTAATTTAATGTGAAAATGCAAAAGTTTAACAAATTAAAAATAACGAATATTTGTAGAAAGAAAGTTTATATTTACTTAATAAGAAATATAAAACTTTTATATTTATGTATCTACTTACATCTATTTAAAATCTATGCATCTTTCATAAATAGGTTATTGATTTTTGTTTAAAAATAGTCGAGTGATACTCTTTAATTAATATATAATATTTTCAAAGTAAGAAGCGTTGTCAGATTTCTAAGTAATTGAATGTCTTAAACCGTAACTGCTGACATGAATTTCCTCACGTTTCCAGGGACATGGAGTCAAAAAAACGCCATTGTTCTTTTCTTTTTTTTTGTCTTTTGTAAACAGCATTGAAATTTATTTTGGAAACACAATATATACTGGAAATCATGTAATTACTAACAATATTAAAAAAAATATTAATATTAAAAATGTTAAATGTTATAATATTAAATGCTGGAAAAATGTTATAAGAAAGCATAAACAATCATTTAATGAGTATTTACTTCATTTAGATTTTTCGAAATTGCACAAACGTCAATAATTGTTAAAATTTAACAAACAAAAATGAAGAAAAAAAATATTATTTGAAGAATATTTCTTTATTCTTATTGCATTATTCAAATATAAAAGCAGCAATGTAAAACAGTAGACTTATATAGCCGCCTAGTTCCACTTTATCCAAATCACGCAAATATGACTTCTCTTGATCTCTATATTTCTCTTGCTGTAAATTTAAGATATGTATATTCTACAATCATAAGCAACATGTCGGCCAAGAAAATGTAGTGCCAGATTTTATCTTCAGTCAAATATAGCCACTGAAAATTCAAACGAATTCTGAGCAGCTTCAAAAAAATATTATGCTGAGGCTTCCGGGAATGGGAACTGACTAATGGCTTCTTGGATCACTTGAAACTATTTTTTCCTTACCCATAGAAATAATTTTCCATGTCAACCATGTAGTCTTCCTCTTCTTCTGAATCTATGTCCGAATTTTCTTCACTTTCTTGTTCATTTTTTTCTTCATGATCACTTATAATCGTTGATGCATCGCTAATTTCAGAATCATCATCTAATATTTCGCATTTTTCAACCCTTTTCATTACAGTTTTATTAAAATCTGGATTGAATGGCCGTATGTTTTTTCCTGGAAGGTGTTAGTTGAGTATTGTTCATTTATTTTTAAATAACAATATTTCGTTTTAGACAATACAAAATGCATTTCAATGCGAAATACGTAGAAATTAACTGCAGCGTTACACATTTTTTCAATCAGGGTTTCAGAAATGTAGAGTCAATGACTACAAAAATAACAGCAAACACTTTGAAAAAGAATAATTCGGTTATACTTGTTCATACTTAGACTTTTGCCAATATACTGTTAAAATAACAACTTGGAGATACTCAGGAGATTATTGTATTCAATGACAACAAGCCACGTGATAATCAGAGCTAATTAACAACGAGGTGTCATTTTTATTCCCGTGTAAAGCTACGGGTAAAAGACATCTGTGGAAGGGTTTTGATTTATATAAATTAAAAACTGCCAATACTGTTATGATATAAGAAGCATTACTATGTGTTTATTATTGTCCAATAGTAATTTTTCGCAGGAAACGATATATGTTTCAAGTGAAATATGCAATTTAATGTGAATATAATGTTCTTTTTTATATTTTTTAGGATACAGATTAGCAATGATGGAAATTAAGATACTTCTTGCAACTATCTTGAAAAATTTTACCATTGAATCATTAGAAGAAAGGCATAAAGTTTTACCAGTAATGCAAGTTGCGTTACATCCCTCATCACCAGTTTATGTTAAATTTAGACCACGATCCAAGAAAGTGATTTGAAAGTAATGTTGCTGCTTTTTTGTATTAAATATGTGTTACATTAAATAAAAATTGCTTTATACAATACCTAGCTATTTTATGAATGGATATTTTTAGTTTCTACAAATAAAGAAGAATGTGCGTCTGCGCGTGAGGAATACAGAATAGAATATTCGTAGAATAGTCGGACAACAATAAAATGATACAGAACATCTGTAATGTTTGCTTTATTTAATTATTCTATGTAAAGTGCATTTTAAAAAGGGCCAGAAAAATTATTAATACAAGTTAGGCTGATTTAACTTCTGAACTTTTATCAAAAAGTATGATTGAAAATGATATACAAATAGATATTACTTATCTTTATTAAAATAAAAATAATTAATTAAATAATAAATACATGAATGTTTGTATATGTGTTCTCATTTTGAAAATATATATCTCGGTTAATATCATGTACAATTCTATAATTTTAAGAAAGGCACAAAAGAATTTCACTTAAATGAATAATTTTAATTTTTAATGTTTTTGCATGGAGTAACTATAATTTTACTTGACACTAGAACTACCTATGTTAAACATATACCAAGTTTTACCGCATACGTGTCAAACTGACAGATGTTTGATCATCAGGGTTTTCATTGGAGCATTTGCCTTGATTTACTCACGAGGAATTTCAAGATTTTTTTCAGTACATGCAAACGTTATATTCTGATGTACTGTATTACATGAAAGTAAGATGGGTTAGTGCAGGATGTGTTTTTGAGCGAGTTTGGCAGCTGAAAGACGACATTGCGAAATTTTAGAAGATACAAAATGGCTTTCGGACTTTTCATAGATCTTTTTTGTCATATGAGCACCTTGGATGTCAAGATGCAAGAGAAAAATCAATTTATCGACGATATCTGAGCTCATCTCAAAGCTTTTAAACTAAAACTTAATCTGTTTGCTGGGCAACTAGCTAAAAACGATTCGTCTCATTTCCCGATGTTAAATTCAATACCCTCAGTAAATGAAGAGAAGCTTAAGAATAATGAAGATGGCTTGAAAAAATTGCATGTTGAGTTCGAAAGCAGATTTCAAGATTTCAGTGCCATTCAAACAGAATTGAATATTTTTGCGATGCCTTTCAACGTAAATTGTGAAGCAGCGAGATCGATTTGCAGCTTCAATTAATTGAGTTGCAATCTAACAATCATTTCAAGCAGTTGTTTCTAAATATGCAAAAGTTAGAGTTTTACAAATCATTATCGAAAGTAAGTTTCCCGAATTTAATATCTCAAGACCAGAAATCTGTGCTATGTTTGTTTCATCTTATATATGTGAAGAAGTGTTTTCAACTATGAACCTTCGAAAGAATTATTTCAGAAGTAGAATGACAGAGGAGCATTTAGCCTCGTTCCTTAGAATCAGTGCATCTCACTTCGAACCTCAATATAAGCAACTTTTAAAAATGAAATCTCAATTTCATTCATCTCATTAACATATATTTAAACTTTAATACTTTTATATTGTTTTTAAAATTTTAGAAAAATTGATCTTGGCCCGCCAACCTTTTTTTTTTTCGATTTTTGGCCCGCGATCGAAAAAGTTTGTCCATCTCTGATCTAGACCTGATCTGCCCATCCCTGAGAAATTTTAAAGGAAGGCTAAGGCCCATTTCACATCACTGGCGTCAACATTATTATCTGTGGATCAGAGACTTGGTCCACCGATATGTCAAATGCTAGAATCTCAAAGCGATTATATCGAAAAGTATTTTTTGTTATTCTATCTTTTTACATACATGGTAAATTCATTTATTCTCTACATTTAACAATAATTCATGCCCACAAGGGAATGAAAAATTCCTTTCGGCAAACTGGAAGATAAAGGAAGGCCTTTACATCTTAATTACTCTCTGGCAAGATAAGTTGTTGATGATAGAAACTGTCAATATTTGGACTCGAAAATAACTTTTCAATCCTTAACTTTTTAAGATATTGCAGTTATGGAAAACTTTTAAGTAAAAAAATTATTTGTCTTAATAAATTACTAATTTGGCAAATCAGATTTATTTTTCTATCTTCAATGTTAAGAAAGTTATAGCGAAATGGAAATTTCAATTCCTCCCCACTGCGAACCTCTTTGAGTTAAATGAGCCATTTACGAACGAGTTCGAGACATTTACGTTTCTTATAACATATTCAAAGCCATTTAAAATTAAAATAGAATTACTCTAATTGTCGATGAAGAACTGAAGAAATTTTCCCGCTGTCTTGTCATGAGAACAATTACAATAGGCAGTCTTCCAATAGGAATCGAACTAAAAGTCGATAATCATAACAGTTTTTCATTGCAATTAAGCCCTAGTAGCAATTAAGAAGGCATTTCGATAACTTTGTATAAGCGCCAAATTTTAGGAAGAAATTTTAACATTTTTGTAAAAAAAAAAAAAAAAAAAAAAAAAAAAAAAAAAAAAAAAATCCATTTATTCTTTGTTTTAAATTTTGTAAGTTAATAAAATTAAATGCTTTATTTTTGAAGTAACAATGGATCAAATTTTAAAAAAAAAAAATCTTTCCTAATTAAAAAAAAAAAAACTATCCAAATTTTTCATCTCTAGTGCATTAGAATAATAAGGAAATAATAGAGAAAATCAACCATGATACGAAACTTTCTTAAACAAAGGAATTAATATTTGCTTTCTAAGTTTATTATATATAAGCGCTTCATTTTTATTTAAAAGTGCACCTGATTACATTTGAATTGAATAGTTATTTGCAAAATGGCTAAATTTTAGAAAAAGATTAGGTAAAATTTAGTTAAATTAGGTAAAACTTCCTTTATTTTCTTGCATTCAGGCTAATTTAAAATGTAAGTATCTTTACATTACATTAAATTATATTTTAAAATCAAAAATTAAGATCGATTATATTTAATACGAAGAATGGAAAAGAATGCATATGACTCTTTTATAAAGTTTTCCGCTTCCCTTAAGATTATAGTTAAGGTCACGTGAATCGATAGTCTAAGATACATATAAATTTTCGCTTACTTTCAGTTGTGTTATGAAATATTATCTTATAAAAGGGAACAATATTAACGAAGTATACATTAAGAGTTAGTTTGAATTCTTGTGTGCAAGATATATAAAATGCTGCTGCTTATATTTTACATATTGTTAGGGATGTTTTTCGCGTTCCTTTTAAAATGTTCTTTTTGGAGATATAAATATAGCAGGTTGATGCCAGGAAGAAAACCGAGTGTCTTTAATATTCTTGGAGATATTGGGGAATTGATAGATTTAAGACATTTAGGATCTAAATACTCGATACATCTCAGTAAGTATTTATTATTTTTGAAGTTTCATTTATTTAAGGTTTCATTTATTAATAAAATCTTGATGAATTTTGAACTTAAGATACCCTAATCTGTATTCAATATATTTTAATATCTTAGACTTATTTGGGTATTTCATGAAAAAATAATTATAGAATTCTTAATCTATTTAAAAATAAATTCATTCCTTATTTCTATTTTAAATGTGATCTATTTTTTTCCCTCCTAATATAACTTCAACATGTCTGTGTCAAATTTCATATCATTTATTACTTGCAATTACGAAGATACGTTAATTTATATCATTGATTTTATAAATTCATTAAGTCAAGATAAGCTGCTTTGGTTGTGTGCTATACGCGATCACTCATTAATTAGTGACATTGGCGCTCAAGTTTTAAAAAGGTTGCCACATTATAATCTCTACCTTTGTAAGTAAGATTTGATGATTTGAAAACGTACGGCAAGTGGTAACCAATCACTGTCAAAGTGAGAATGATATCCCATGCCCCTGATAACGAAAAGAAGCAACCATTAAAAAAAAAATTCTGCAGATACCTACAGAGTTTCAGACTTGTGTTAAAAATAATATATAAAATGTGGGAAATTTGATTTAAAAATTTATTATAAAGGACCGCGTTTTTAATTTTCTCACGCGGAAGACGCTTATAAAAATTATAATGTTGATGGCATAATACAAATATAATCTAATAAAGTAAAGTATAATTTTCGATTTTATGATTCATTTTTTATATCTCTTACAGATTAAGTTTATTTAATATAATGAAACGAAATACAAAGAAAGTACTTTAAATTCAAATTTAAATGAATATCAAGAATGTTTAGTTTTATCAATATGTATGTATGCATATATGTATAAATATTTCATAAGGTGATACTTGAAATGTGCTAATGTTCAAGTTAATCGAAGAAATGTCATTAATATCACTTTTTTGCAAAATAATGAACACTTTTTTAAAAAGAGAAAAGGTAGAAATCAAATTAATCCTTTTAAAAACAATTGCTGATTTATACGGAGGAAAACAAAATTTCGATTAAAAAAATGTTGATATTTACGGAAATTCATTGAAATCTGAAAAATATTACTTCATTTTCTAACTAATATACTGTTATATTTAAATGTATATAATCTAATGTGCCAACAATCGACACGAAATTGCAATATCTATACGTACCATATTAAAACTATTAATTCTCAGATAAAGTATCATGAGCTAAAGATGTATTTAAATATAAGATATAGAAATAGTAGAAAAATAAAATTCGTATAAGATTTAAGAGGCATTTCAGTTCTTAATATGATTAATGAAGCTATCTCAACGAAAAAAGTCCATCTTATGCTTATAACTAAAATAAACAATTATGCTGCGTTATAATTTTCTTACAAATATTCAAAATAGTAGTATTTAGTATAAGTAATTTAAATTCATACTCTTGTTTTCCTATTAATTAAGTGGATGATTTCCTTTAGTATATATAATATATTTTCGTTAATAATTTAGTGTGAAAAAAACGATTACTAAAGATCTATATATAATTTAGTTGATGAATTTTATAGATATTCAATTTTCAATAACTATAAAATTCATCAACTCAGAATTACTTCCAGCAGTATCTTAGGTAAGAACAGAAAATTAATTTACAAGGCATTTTATTTTATTAAATTCTGAAAAACAAAACAAAAAAATTCTTCTTTGCAATATTTGATTAATGACTGTGTTGTTTTTTTCCTACAGAATTTGTAGATGTACTGAGAAATGTATATAAAACTTTTCAGAAGAAACATTTGTTCTGTGTCTGGATTTTATACACGCCTTTTGTATTTCTTGTCAAAGCTGAGGCTGTAAAGGTTCGTATTATATAATTTTATTGGGTAAGTAAAAGCGCTAAGATTTATCAAACTAACATGATTTAGTTTTTGAAAGTATGAAAATTTGAACTTAAACTGTTTCCTTATTGTTCTGAATCAATATAAATTACTACTCATTTTAAAATTACGTGCTTATCACTTCTGCCCGATTTTAATCCGTATAGAGGTGATACGTAGAGAGTAAGAATCAGCTTTTCCTTGGAGACCATTGATTATCGAGTTTCCTTATTTAACGATTCTACTAGGACGCTGATTTTCAAATTTTTTGTAATAATCGTTCTATTTTGCTGTAATTCGAAATTGCCTTATGTTTCTATATATCGCTTAGTATAAAAAACACTTCCTTCATTTATTATCTACTCTCTTTTCTTAGTAAAATCAAATCCGACTTATGCCCATAAGTGTAGAAAGTTTAGGCGTCTGAAAACAGGCAATATGTCGGATTTTTACTGTTTGGTAAAATCCTAAATAGAATTGCAATAAATCGTTAGTGTGTTACAACATTAAAGATTCTTTCAAAAATTGTAACTGATCAAATACATTATATGAATTGACATTTTATATTATGGTATTATGGATTTAGAACAAAAGTAAGTTACGAAGAACATCTTCTCTTTCACTTTAAAAAAACTTTATCTCCATCTTCAGAGCCAACACATGTACCGTGTTGGTCTGGTGGTGAGGTCTCGGTTTGAAAACGATGGATTTCCGTTCCTAGATCCAATTTCATTGAAGAACCGTCGTATCAGCGGGTCAGGTGCACATTAAATTCTTCGAGTTCAAACTTCAACCCGCTGGTGAGGAGGTGCCAACTAAAGTGTTGTCTTCATCATCTGGCAACGACTCAAAATCAAGAAGTCCCTCCGAAAATAGACCTAGTGTTGCTTTAAAACCGGACGTTAATGTGACTAAACTAACTCATAACTTATCTTAAGTTATACGTTAGTGTAATTTTTGCAATCAACATATAATTCCTAATTTATTGAAACTACTAATGAATACTAATTTTCTCTAAGTTACATTAAAGAAGACATAATAACCAAGGAACTGGAGATCTGGAAAATTGAGATCTGACATATAATTTCACCCTATAACACGACTGTAAACCAAACGTTTCAAAGACAAATACACATTGATAAACAAGGATAGTGATTTAAATAACGTGACAAATTAATCATTTTTACCCTATAGGAAGCATTGAGAGGGGATAAGATGAAAGAAAAGAGTTGGATCTATAAGTTCATGAGACCATTATTTGGTAATGGTTTAGCTACGAGGTATGCTCTTTAGAAATGTCATTTTTTATTTTAGTTTTAGCAACTCTTTTTACGATATCTGTTATTTAAATTAGAACTATTTTTTTAGCTCTAGAATAATTGTTTTTTATTCAGTTATTCGATCTCCCCTAATTTTGTATGCTGTTATGCCCCTAATTTTGTATGCTGTTATGCCCCTAATTTTGTATGCTGTTATGCCCCTAATTTTGTATGCTTTTATGAAGAATGTATTTTATACTTTCAGAATGACATTTTCTTGTTTAACCTGGGTTTATAATATTAGCAAGGCACTTTACAAAAATATAGAATGAATTTATTTATTCTATAAATAAGGCTTTATTTTGTTTATTTATGAACAAAATGGCCCATATTATATTTGAAAAGCTTATTAATAATTTAACGTGCAAAAAAAATAAATTAAAAATTGGCAATTATCTCTTAACTAAAATATATGTTCTTAAATATGTATCAGGATTTAATCTATTTTTTGTAATAAACTCAGTAATTAAAAAAACTATGTAAACAATTTTTGTTTCCTTTCCAGTCCATATGTTATATGGAAGCCACGACGCAAGCTGCTAAACCGTTGTTTCCATCCTGATATTTTGAGAGGCTTCTTGCCGGTTTTTAATGAACATGCTCAAGAACTCGTTAAGGTTTTTCAAGAATCTGAAAATGAATTCACTGAAATATCTCATACGATAGCACTTTGTGCTCTGAATATAATTTGTGGTATGTAAACAAACCCCCCTTTGCTTTTGCCATTTGAATATGAATATGGTTGACATAGTAACCATATTCATATTCAAATGGCTTGCAGGGAATATATAATGAAAAAATTTAAACAATTTGAATTTCGTTTAAACATTGAAATCTATTATTTAAATTATGCAAAAATATAAATGCAAAACTAAACAAAAAAATATTATTTTTTGTTGCAAATTTGTTAGCCCTATGCCTAAATATGTGTTCTGAGGAGCGTCAAATTTATGGAAACTTTAAAAAATAATGATATCAGTATTTACACAATAGGATTCCAAGTGTGGCATCCTGATTTTGTATAGATTCAGATAGATAGGAAGATAGATTTTGTATAGATTTCAAGATCCAGACGCTTTGAAGGAACCAATAATTACAATTTATTTCATTTAAGATCAGTATATATTGATTTAGGATAACAATTTTCTTACCCCAACATTTATTTAGCCTCAAATTGCTGTAAAGATTTTCTACTACTGAAATTTCATAAGTCTTATATTGTTCCCTTTTGTTTTGTCTTGGTATTTTAATTTTTCTTTCTTATTTCTTGTATAAACTGCAAAGCAAAATACCAAGAACACTTTCATATTTATATTTTCGTATTATTATGTTGTTGAAAACTTACGATTGATAGAACTTAAATAAAAATAAAAGGTACCTTTCAGATCTGATAATAATTCAAATTATTCTAAGTTTCATCTCATTTCCCATCCAAATGCCGAAATAGGTGAATTCCCATTTAATCAGGTACGATACCAGATTGAACCTGAATTCACCTATTTCCTCCTTCAAAGTTCAACAATATTATTTTGATTTAATTCGTTTAATAGTTAAGGTGTTTTTTTTTCCATCAAAATAAATTGCAAGTACAGGGTTACCAAGAGGTACGTTTATCATTGCCGGTGCCCAGAGTAAATGTTGTGAACATTTCTTCATGCGTAATTGTAGTTCCAACATGAAATGACTTAAAGGTGAGAAACTACTTCTTATTAGACATATTTGCCATCCATGCATCTTCTTCCCTTAGAGCGTTCCTTAATGCTCCAAAGATATGAAAACTGTTTGGAGCCAGGTCTAGACTGTATGGCGGTTATTTTAGTACTTCAAATCTCAACTACATTATTATTATCTATCAACAACATTAATTTTGAGAGTAAATACTGCATCTCCCCAGTTAAGTCCTGAATTTTCACCTTCCCAAATAAGGGAACAATATCTGCTGCACTTCGATGACTAATGTGGGAATAAGAGTGACACGTTGTATAGAAGTGTTGCCGATTACATTAATTCAACTATGCATACTCGCAAAAACCATGAAAATAGAAACTACAAATGTCCATTGAAATTTTAATTTTCCTTAATAAATATAAATGCTGTTAATTTAAAACTGTCTTCTACGGAACATTGAATATACTAAACCTTATGTAAAATATACACCTTGTACATCGATCCTGCAGAAATTTACATTTTTGTCATTACGTATGTCATGGGAAATAGAAAAAGTCACCATAATGCCAAAATTGTGGACACTTTTGAAAATTTTTAAGTTTTCTAAATTTGTATTCTTATATAAAATGTAACTTTTCACAAAATGCAAACTCTTGTCTATCATTTTAAAGAGAATTTAAAGCTAATTTCAATACAAAAAGTAATATTCAAATACTTACAATACAAAAAAGTTGAGCGGCAATAATTACCTAGATACATTAGATGTTGATGACTGCAGTGAGTTATGAGTACTTAGTAGGGTAGCCTTTATTTTTTATTACAGCTTAACTCTGATGTTTTATCGAGCTAACACGAGGTTTAAGCTCTTCCTTCGTTATTACATGAAGCTGGGAAACAATTATAGATTCAATTAATTCTCTTTTATTTAATGAACACTTCATATGTACAAGAGTTTTCAAACGGTGCCATAATTTCTCAATAATTTTGAGGTCAGGAAGGTTTCCTGGCCATGATAATAATTCAAAGCTGTTTGTACTAAACCACGCTTTCGATATTTTTGATATGTGGCACGGAGTTGAATCCTACTGAAAAATAAATGATGTGTTGTTGGGAAAGAGATCGCTGACGGAAGGTGCAGGTTTTGGCTCTAGAATAGTGTCAATGTATTTTCTTGCATTTAAATTCCCATAGATAACATGAAGCAGACCAATACCGTCAGCTGAAATGCATGACCAAATCATAACACTGAGTTCTTCATAGTTGCCTGAATGCAATAAGGATGTAGCTCTTCGCCTTTCTATGTATATTTTCGCCATCACTACCGAAGAACGATATTTTTGTTTCATCACACTGTATAACTTGTGACCACTGATCATCTGTCCAATTAATGTGTTCTTTTGTCCACTGTAATCTCTCTATACATTGCTGTAAACTGACATAAGGATTTTTTCGTTGAATTCTATCTCTTAGTCCAACATCTAATAATCTTCTCCTGATTGTTTTTGAGATAGATAAATGCCGGTATCATTCAATTGACTTCTGATGGCCGCTGATGGCATTCTTCTATCTTGGAGACATTTTAATCTTCTATCATCAGCAGATGCGGTGCACCTTTTCCAGCCATTTCCTGCTTTGTTTTAAATTGAATTTGTATCTTGATATCGTAAACAAAACTTTCGGATTCCAGATGTAATCACTGATCCACCTATTTGTCTTGCAATTTCAGCATAGGAAATACCACCTTCTTGTAATACAATAATCTTAGTTCTCTTTCTAGGTGTCCAATATATTCTTTTATTTGATGTAATTGCTTCTTAACTAAATTTTAGAAATATTTACAAAAATGTCAACTATATATTAAAAAGTTTAACAAACTTTCTGACTTGCAATTTGATTACATAAAAAAACAGTCTTCATTCCACAGAAACAAGCACAATAATGACTTGCTCAAACTTTAAACATGATGTCAGCTTCTACTAGCAGTTGATTTGACATTTTGGTTTCTGTAACAAGAACAGTGATTTGTCAGGAAAGTTAGAAATTACAATCCATTTCATCACTGTGTTTAGTATTCAGATTGAAATAAGAATAACTTTTTTGTATGGAAAATATTTGAATTCTGCTTCTTGTATTGAAATCAGCATTAAATTCTCTTTAAAATGATATGTAAGAGTTGGCATTTTGTTAAATGTAACATTTTCTATAAGCATACAAAGTTAAAAAACTTAACGATTTTTAAAAGTGTCCACAATTTTGGTCACCACTGTATATGATTATTCACTTCACTAGAGAATCAAATATTATTGGAAAAAGTCGTACGAGTTAAATATAACTAACATATTAGAAATTATAAGAGGCTTACAGTTATTTCCACTGGCTTACAATTTGGCACAAAAAGAGGTTTACAATTATTCCCTAATTATTCTTTTTGAAATCTCTATATACTATTTCTTTTATGAGTAATTTTTTTATAATAGAGAAAACAACAGGTACTTCTTATGAGTTACTTTTATATGATGAATAAAATTACTTTTTTATATATAAATTCTCCCTTTTATTTTAGAAACTGCCTTCGATGTAAAGCTTAAAACTCTTGGAAATAACGAATCACAATTTGCAGATACAGTTGGAAGGTAAGTGAGCAATATTGAAAAACTTGTTAGATGATAGCACAATTTATCTCTAATATTGATTGATCTAAGAGCTTCTTTTATTTTATCTGTTATATTACCTCCGCTGGCAATGATGGCCTGGTGGTAAAGTCTCTGCTGTGGAACCGGCGAGTTTCAGTTTCGAGCCGCGGCTCTACAAAAGAATCGTCTTGTAAGCGGGTCTGGAGCACGCCAAATCAGTAGGAACCAAATGTTCTCCCGCTACGGCGGAAACGATATTTGGAAAGGGGCCTCAATTTTCACTCTCTCCATAAGACCGAGGTTTAAAATTAATCGGCTCTACTGTTGCGTTGAAACGGTATTTTAATATAACTAAACCAAAAACAGTTATCTTACCTACCTACGAAAACCATTGCTTTTCAGCTGGGTAGAATTTATCAATTGTACAGCTCATTTATTTTAAGAGTTTATTTGTTTATGCTCATTTATTTTTTGAATAAACAAATGTGCAGCAAAAATATTTCTAAATTTGAAAGTTTAAGTGTAAAAGCTAAGCAACTTTAATTCTTCAAATTTTTGGATAATTATTTAAAATATTTGAAGAAAAAATATAACATCAAAGTTTTGATGGATTTCTTCACTATTTTATTATATTATTAAAGTACGTTAAATTTAAAAAAAATCTTCAGATCATTTGATACTATTGAACATTTGGTAGCTACATCTTTCTTTCACAGATTGTCGATTCCATATATTTATAGATATTTCCGTATCTCACACACACACACACAAAACCCCCCTTTTCTTTTCTTTTTTTTTATTAGGATTTGAGATGAGAAAGCTACCTTTTCTAATCTCTCGATTCCTTTCATTGAAGACTATACATGTGTTATTTTGTCTGTTTTTATTCATTCTAAAACCACGCATTATTTAGATATATGCATTTAAGTATATATACCATAGCATATTTATATCTCGCAACTTTTTTTGTCTTGCATAGTCTCTTCAGATTAATAAACATTAAATATTAAAAAATATAATAAAATATAACAAGATAAGTATCGATATTCTTCAAGATTTCTTAGAATGCAATCACCTTCTTTTTGAAGACCCTTCAATTTCATGGAAGAATGTAAATACATTTTCTCTATATGAAGTACTAGGATATAGTTTCATAAGTATAAACATACAAGATACACATACACATACATTTACATAGATATGCATATTTAATTTAAAGATATAATATATGTGTAAGATCCATAAAGTATTTTAAATTGCTAAGTTATTTAATTTTTATAATTATTTTAGTTACATATATAGATATTTCAATTTTAATTCCTGGTTTAATTTTTTTATCTTGTAAATATTTTTTTATCTAATTTAATCAGTAAAATGTTTTAATAAATAGTTTTTTGGGATTTAAAAGCTTGGCAGAGATATGTTATACATTATATGTATCTCAACTTTGTTGAATTTTCTCTGAAAATTAAATATTACTAAATTTTCCCAATTTGTATGTAGTAATCTTATATTTTAATAAATAGATGAAAAAAATATATATCTTTTGAAATTATTTAATATAAATTTATCAAGAAAATTATAAAATGCATATAAATATTTTAAAATAAATTAGGAATTAAATGAATTACTTTCCAGAAAAAAATAAACGTTCTTTCAAATTTTTTTTTATTTTTCTAAATGTAGCTCACCCCCACCCCCTGAAAAAAAAAATAAAGCACCTATAAACTACTTAAAAATGAAAAACCTCAGAGAAATATAATTAATATCTAGTAAAATATATTTACAAAATATATGCCTTCAATAAATAATTAACAGTTAACAATAATTCATATCGATTTTCATGATTTTATTTTCCAGCAACATTGTTTCCTTTAAATATTCTCCACATCTCTTAAAATTGTTTCTGGATAGAAAAAAAATTAAAAGCATTTTTAGTCAGTATTGAGCACAAAACGTATGTATTGAAATATTTTCTCTATTTCATTCATCATTATAATGTATATTTTATTTTATTAGAGGTTATTATTATTGCTTTAGTAATTAAATGCATAACTTTTTGGTTCAAATTTTAGTGTTGAATTTATTTTCAAATTAAAAAAAATATATTGCAATTTGTTTATTTTTATTATGTAAACTATTAACAATTAAATTTAGAGAAATATATAGATTTTTGTTGGAATTTTTTTTTCTATATATTATTTTCTAAGCTAATTTAAGCTCTTTATTTCCTTTAAAGGATCAGTGCACTTCTTATGAACAGAATATATTCATTTTGGTTGTGGCCAGACGTCATATATTGGAATACGCCATTCAGCAAAGAATTCAAATTTCACCTTAAATTCCTGAAAGAATTTACAAAAAAGGTATTAAAAAAATCGAAATTATCTCGATACGTTTCGGATATTTTGAAAACGTTTTAGGTTTTATTAAACTATTTAGTTTTTCCTAAATATAGTTAAAAGAATTTTCTGCCTTTAATATAAAAAGTACCCTTAATTTTAAGAATAATTAATAACAAAAAGTTTTGAATAAAACTTGTTCTTTACAAAAATATTCCATTCAAGAATAAAAAGTTTTCAATCCTTTATTCATTCAAACATAAAATGTTGAAAGAAAATATCTATATATATCCATCTATCTATCTCTATATCTATATCTACATCCATATCTATATATTGCATACAAGTGTATCATGGATCATTAATCTTGAAAAAAGTAAAATAAGGAATCACTACACATATATTGAATTAAAAAACGTAAAGCATTTATCAAAAATTACGATAAAATAACTTTCATTTATTCCCTTTATTGACTCTAAAATATGAAATAATAATATAAAAAAGTAGTGGAAATCAAATACACACATTTTTGATGAAGTATTATGCAAGAAAGTAAAGGAAATCAAATATACAAGAATGTAAAGGAAATCAAATAAATTTTGATTACGTATTTGGCTAAAAAAAGTAATTTAAATGTTAGATGCCAATGTTATGATTGATAAATAATAATTGTTTTTTAAAAGAATGGATATGCTTCATGATTACCAAGACCACTAAATTTGATATATATACTTTTATTCACCCTTTAAGGTCTTTATCACTATAAATTTCGTTAATTTTACACAAAGTATTGTAATTGAGTAATGCAAATCACCACCTGGAGATGGAATAGAGAATTTAATACAGCCTCTTGATTTGAGGATCATAATTGTTTATCGAATAATTAAATGTTTGCTTGAATTTGAAAGTTTTTCTAAGACATGCTTTTCAATTCTATTTGATATTCAGTCTCACCATTTTGGCAAAATTATTTATTTAAAAAAAAATAAGCTTTTGACTTTGACTTATATAGAATAAACATAATTGATTTAACTTATATAGAGTAAACATAATTGATAATTTGAAATGTTCAAGCAATTAACTCATTGTGAACGACAAATAATACGTTATGAATATGCAGTTAAAGAATTTGCATATTCTGCGCAAATTTTAAACTTGTTTTAATTGAAAGAAATAATTAAAACTTATTCAGTTTTTCAGTAGAATAAAACTCATGTGAAAATAATAATGGTCTTATGTGAAAATAATTGTTGTGCACTGTATCAATATATAAATATATATAAGAGTGAAAATAATTGCTGAGCACTGCATAAAAACACCTATTGCATTCAACAATGAAAGTAAAACATTATATATATATATATATATATATATATTCGAATCCTGTCGGCTAAATAATATGTAACATTATTTTGGTTGAGACAGAATGCTGGTTCGAAGACGTTGAAGAGACATGTTATATTTTTAAATTAATTTTAATTCTCATTTCCTGAAAGCAGTTTATTTACAAGCAGACGCTGTGCGGCACAAAAGCAGAAATAAGAAGAAGGCAAAAAGGGAAGAAGGGCAAAACAAATGATCGCTAGTCTTATATAACATAGGATTTCCCGCCACGGACCAATGGAATACATATGATGACCTTTGGCAAGGGCAACGGAAGTATTACTTTTATTTGATACGTAGTACTGATGGCGCATTAGTTTTAAAGAGGAATTAATTAAACCGAAAGTGGAATCGGATCACGAAATAAGAGATTGAAATTACTATGGGTTAAATTAAGATGAAATTAAGGGAATCAATTTGAATTCAATTATGAGTTTTAAATATCATTATATCTATAGAAATTGAAAATCTATCATTCCTTTTATTTCGAATTAAAAGCATACCTACAAAATTTCTGTATCTTTAGACAAGCAATTTATGATATATTACCGTGACAGTTCTTTACTTTATATCTGAAAATTGATTTAATTTATGATGAACATATTGGACAATATCGTTCTTTTATTAAATGAAGCAATTTTGCACATAAATTTAATTAATACAGATATGATGTTCAAACTATTTATATTTTATCTATTAATTAAAAAAAAATTAGAAGCATATAAATGATTTGTTAAAAATGTTCAGGAGTATCAATCTACAATTATTTGCAGCTTCAATCGACAATTAATTAAGACACATTAGAATTTTTTAAAATTATGTAAATTTTGAGTTTTTCTGTTTTCTAGGGGGGAAAAGAAGAAGAAGAAGAAGAAAAAAAAAAAAAGATAACGACTTGGCTTTATAACGAGAAACCATAAAGTGTTTTCAGTCGAAATTTTATACAACATTGCTTTAAAGATTTGTAATACTATTTTAAGAATAAGTAGTATATGTGACATTAAATTATTTTTGTTGAATTTAGGTATTCAATTTTGCTCGTAAAATAGAAGGCATGCGGCAGTGGCTTTATTCCTCCTTCATTTAATAAATCTGAGAATCTAACAAACTTTAAATTCTGCTTAAAATGAAAAAAAACAAACATTTTTTTAAAATTTAATTTTAATACAAAATTTATTTTTTAATTTTTCTTTTCTTAAGAATTGACCAGTGTTGTGAATTTTAAAAAAAATATGTTACTTTTATTTATACGATTAATTCCTTTTCAGTTTAATTTGATTTTCCCGTTTCATTTATTGATAAAATACTGAGAGATGCAAAAGAAAATATAAGCCATGTAGGAAAAATGTTGTTCTTTCTAACTTCACTCAGTATATTATGCAATATGTAATTATATTATTCATGTAATTATTCATGTATATTATTCATGTATATTATTCATGTAATTATTCATGTATATTATTCATGTAATTATTCATGTATATTATTCATGCAATTATTCATGTATATTATTCATGTAATTATTCATGTATATTATTCATGTAATTCAGTATATTATTCATGTAAATGACAATTAAATATTATTTTGCTAAGAGTGTATAATTATGAAGAAACTAAAAAAAAAAGAATTTGGTATTTCTGAAGGTAATTCGTGAGAAGAAAGAGCGCTATTTATCTCTTGGATCTGGAGCTGACAAAGGAAAGCGCCAAGCATTGTTAGATGTACTTCTGAAATTGCACTTAGTTGAACATGAATTGACAGAAGAAGATGTCAAAAATGAAGTAGACACATTTGCTTTAGGGGTAAATTTATTGTAAATTTATGTTTTTTTGATAATAAGAAATTATTACATTTTCTTATCAAAAATTTCTTTAAATAAATAAGGTAGAACTCTATGAATTCTGAAATATCTCAAACACCCATTTACCAAAATTAAGGAGGGTGTCCAAAACACCCGAATATCATTGAGAGATTCCCTGCGAATTTCTTTCAACGTGATTATTGACTGTAAGTCATACATTCTTTTTTGTTTCAGATTTTCATCCTGATGGTCTTGAGGGATGGGGTGGTTTTTTAAAAAGTTCAAAAGTTGTGCGAGCATATATATACTTTACAGCTATAAGTTAAGCGAGATGATCTTATAACAATGTCATAAGAAAAGAAAAAGGGCTGTCAATTCGGTATTGTGAATTTTTTTTATCATCCGAGAAAATTATTCAGAGGAGTAATCTGGTTGGCGAATGAGAACACTTGGTACTCTCAATTACGATCGTCGAAACGCAGTCTTTCAATTTTTTATTCGATTTAAAAGCAGAGGTGGCCGTTCATCCATCAATTGTACATCAGAAACCTATTTTCATACATGAAATCTGAGAATATCACTTTCCTACGGAACAAAATATGTTTGATTCAATACATTAAGAATCAGCTGTAAAGTAATAATAATAAAAAAATTCTCTCAGAGAATACTCACCTTTCTGTCCTGTAGGGCCAAAATATATTACAAAGACAAGTATATACGGGGAAACATTCAAAGTCTTTACTAAATCCCTAATTTGATTTGTCTACTGCTCAAAAATAAACTATGCATACTATTTTTAAATTAGCTTATTGTGCCTTTACCTTTGACTTTTGCCTTTTCTTAACTTGTTGTGCCTGACAGATTTAAAAGATTTGAGGAATGAATTTTCGTTGTTGCAAGCGTTTTCTGTGAACGTGTCTGATATTGTTTAAAATAACTATATTTGGATGTCAGGAAAACTTTTGACGAATGTTGAAGAATTCAGTTATATTTAAGTATTTAAAAACGCAATTGGTGTCTGAAGCATAGTCCTTCTATGCTTCAGACTAAATTTTCGCTTAGCTATTTTTTTTATTTGCAAACTTCAGATTGTGCATTATCATTTTAATTCAATGCAATTTTTTTTTATATTTCGGGTATATATTTTTATGACAATGAGCATTGTGAATCTTAAATTTTTCGACTTGTATCGGAATACAAAAATAGGAATAGAAATAATATATTTTTAATACATACTGAATATATATAATATGCTCTATTAAATAATATGAACATCAAAATTGCCATATTTTCCATATTTGGTGTTAATTTTTTAAAAAATTGCTATTATACTGAAATTAAAGACTAAAATATACGTATTTATTTCTATAATATGTATATTATATAAATAAATCTATAATATAACATGTATATGAATATTTATTTATATATTTCCTCATAAAAAATGAAAAAATAATATTTTGCATATAAAAACAAGCAAACATGGTATGTCAGAAAATAGAATGAATCATAAAATATCTGCTTCTATTGAAATGTATCTATAGATTCACAAGAAAATTAGCTGGTTGAAAACTTTTTTAAACTAAATGGAAATTTTTGAATCATTCGGAGTAGTCACTCAATTGATTTGGAATTGTCAGACTTATATCACTCATTCTAATGTCTTTGCACAATAAAACACGCAATAAAAATGAGTCTCTAAACACTACATTATTTAAGTTACGTTATTCGGTAAAAACATGCTTGCTCAAGTAAAAAGGACTTCTTGAGGATGGAATTATGCAACTTTCTATGAAATAGAAACTACTAAGAAATAAATCATTCAAAATAATTTTGATTAATTGATTTACATTTTTCATAAATAAATGATCTTTGAAAAAAACCGCATAACAACATAACTGAAATTTTATATTACAATTATTTAAGTATACCATTTATATTCTATAGAGTTTATCATATCAATTACTGAACTTATGGTGTTTATAATGTGTGTTTAAAATTGTTTATTTTTTAAATTGTAATATCTGGTATTTTATTTTTACGTTTAGGGCTATGATACAGCAGCAGTTACTGTTACCTGGGCACTCTACCTAATAGGTCTTTATCCTGATGTCCAAGTAAAAGTTCACGAAGAACTAGATAAAATTTTGGGTGAAAATACTGATAAAGATATTACTGAAAATGACTTGAAGGATCTCTGTTATCTGGATAGTGTCGTAAAGGTGGGGCAAATTTTAATATGAATAGAAAACATAAAAGAGGCTTTTCATAAATCATTAATACAGTTTCAGTATATAACGAATATCGAATGTAATATTGAATGCTTGAATTCTAATAATTGAATGGCAGGGTAATATCAGAAGCAGAATTAAGTTACGGTTGTTATTAAAAAAGGTGGAATTTTATATTATATTAAACCAGATGGTAAAAATGACAGAAAGAGTAATCTTACCAAATAAAGAATTTATATCATCAAAATGGATTAGCAGAAAGGATATATTCGCATGTATACTTTCTAACACAGCAAGATAATGGTTGAAATTTAGAATAAGCTACTATTGATTAACATGAATATGCTCCAAACTGTATATGCATATTGAATTACATGTATGCATTAATCAATTTCTTGCACATTCATTTTAAATCAAAGAATTTTTTTTTTGCTTTTTTCGTCAGGGCAGACTGCTTTCGATTGATTTGCAGTGCAATACATTGCAACAATTGAACGGAAAATCATTATTTAGTAACTTATTAATTATTTCTCTTAGAAGGTGCGGCAAAAAAACCCGGGCAAACAATTTTTAATATAACTTGATTCAAAATTAATACGTTATCCAAATTTAACAAATAATAATAAGAGTAGAATTTTAGCATTAATAAATTTAATTTGTTTCAAAGTGGCCGCCTTTTGTAGTGATGCAAAGGTGCAAACGCTTCTTGAAATTTTCTGCAATGCGCCGCACGTCTTCTACCTTTAATCTATGCCAGTCCCATCGACGCCATTGCTTTAGTAAGTCAAAACATCTAGTTGTAGTTTAGTGCAAGCCCCATACTCCAAAATGGGCCATGCCAGTCCCATGCATGCTCAATCCATTCAGGGATTGAGATTCGGCGAGTATTGTACCCATTATCCAGATGATATCACGTCAAGAAAATGAGCCTTGCACCATTCTTCTGTCTATTTAGTGTTGCGAGAGGGTAGGGAGTCTTGATGAAATTCCCACTTTATATTGCCGAATTGTGTTTTGTCCCACAGAAATTCCGCAACTTCTAGAATGCCCCACTGGTAGACTTTTTGATTTATTTTAACGCCCTTATCCACAAAAACCAGACATGTTTTGTCGTTTGCGCAAATTCGACCCCAGACCCTGACCGACTTTGGATTTTTGCGATGTTAAACTCTTGCTGCAATGCTTGGAACGTCTATAGACTAGATCTTATAGTTCTAGAAATTATGAGGTATTGGACGGTAAAGAGCTCCTCATTAGTGAAAAGGAATCTCTCTCAGCATTGACTTGTGGTCCTTTTCAAGTTTTCGGCGTCTTTGGAGCCGCAAGAATTTGTTTTCTTCAGTGAGAAGTTGAAATTTTGAAACTTGTAAGGCTTCAGCCCAAGTTTTGTTTTTGCCATTCTTTGCAGTGATCAGTCGATCAGATCGATCCCTTATTCCAGTTCACAATCAATCTTTTTCATTGAAACCCTCGAATTCGAATTCTCGTTTTGATAACCTTACGGTTTTATTAATGTTCAGTATAAGTTTTTTTTTTCACTTCCTGGGCTTTCACCATCATTTCTTTGAAACGATAGATTGCATCAGACACTGTTTGCCGAGGCACATTAAGCAAAACGAACGACTTCGTACTCTTCGTTTCCAACTCAAAAATAGCATATCTTTGCTTGGCATAACACAAAAAAGCCCAAAATGAGTACGTAAGCTAAATATACATTATAAAATAAGTTATAATTGAAATGTTTGACCAAAATAAATTTAAAAAAATTAAAAACAAATTAATGAATTTTTATTCTTTGATGCAATAACTTTGTGCGAGTTTTTTAGACGCACCCTGTAATATGGCCACACTACAAAGTAAGAGCACAAAAAAGGAGATTTCCTAAGAAAACTCAAAATATGTCTAAGCATACATCTAATGTATTAGCTAATCTCAGACCTCTTTTGTATTAATAACTTCTTAAGAACAAGTTCTGTCATTTAACTATTGAGGGGACAGGGTTTTCTTAGTTTTCTTTTCTTCGAAAGTTTCATTAGTCTGATATATCTAATTAAAATAGTCTCAGAAATGGGACCATTAATTAAATAGTTTAGTTAATTGTTTATATCTTTATTAAAGGAGACCCTCAGACTGTATCCTGCTGTACCAGAATTCGGAAGACACGTCGAAGAAGATACCACAATTTGTAAGATTTTTTTTGTTACGTTTATACCTAAAAATGCATATTTATCGACCATAGTTTAGAAAGAAATATCGGAATACCGGATTTTCAATAATTTAAAATGTGTATATAATTCTAAAAATTAATAAAAATTGAAACAGAAAAATTTTGATTTTTTTTTATTATTATATAGAAGCAATAAAATATATTATTATAATTCTCTTTTATTTAAATTGAAATTAAACACCATTTTTATAAATGCGCAATGGAAGCTAATTTCACATTTGCATAAATGAATTTAAGTAATGAAGATTTCACCTAGTTTCTTAAGAGCCAAAAAATTTGAAATTTTATATGTTTATGTATGCTTTATGAAAATGTATTTCAGAACATACGCTTATCGATTGATATAATTAAATTTTGATTACATATCAGCGGTACCATATTTAATGAAATTTAGAAAATATTCATGATAATGTACTATTAATTAAAAACTGATAAGTGATAAATAATCATAATAAAAAATACAGCTACTATTTATAGTGTATTAATAAAAATGTGTTTTTTAGTATTCTTTTTCTGAAATTAATTTTAAATAAACGAAGTGAAACGATTGCATTGATGTTGCTATTTAACATTTCACTGTAATACAATCTCCTAAGGGAACGGAAATGGAACGAATAGTCACTAAAATGCCTACTTTAACAAAATGAATGGAATGATGTTTGGTCAAATGATAATTATTCGGCTTTGATATGTGATGTTCAGGCGTTTAAAAACTGATTTTGCTCCCTGTTTACACACCTCTTATCATAATTGCATTGAACAATAGTATTTAATATTCAACTGTATTCATAGTATTGTATAATATTATTGAATATAAAATAATGTATGATATCAAACAATAAAGGACAAAAATCTGGAATATCTGGAGTAAGTTCGCTTATTGCACATTAATACACACACTAATTTCATGCAAAAATCATCTCAATCTTTCATGCAAATATCATCTAATCGTGTAGCTCTAACCTTTACAGGATCTTATTAAAAATGTTTATTAAAAAATTGTTCTCACCTTCAAAATTCATCCTAAATAATTTTTGCTTTCAATCAAACTGCTTTCTTAAATAATTGATTTTAAAATTATTCTGTCTGATAAAGATACTAGACACAAATGTCTGCTAATGGACACTTTTAGTGAAAATCATCGATGGGAACATTGTCTCCGTGGCAAATTATTCCCCGAAGAAAAATTACACGGACATTCCCTTTAATATATTCATCCGCCCAATTATATTAACACAGTAAAGTATATTTTAAAAAGCATGAATTCATTTTCAAATGCATATGAAACTATTTAGTCACAAGACGCACGTGGCTTTCAAGAAAATCGTTGTGTATTTTCTTAGAAAAGAAAAGAGTAAAAATAAAGAAGATTTTCGTATGATCTATGAAATCAAATATATATATGTAATGATATTTTAAATTCAAATTGCAATTCTAAGGAATTAAACAGAAGTTTAAAAAAAATACTGCGTCAGCGGTTCCCACATGCCGAGTGAAGGCATAGAGAAGCTCTCAGGTAAACAGATTCTTCTAATGGATTCCTCTGCTTCTCTTGTCAAGGTGTAAGAAATTACAATTGATATGACATGAATTTAAAGATATTTCTGATTTGTTATGATAATTTTTTATTTTATTTCTTTAGTACATGAAACTTTCGAACGCCTTTAAATAGTTGTTGCAGTAAAATGTATATGAATATATAATGTATTATATATATATATATATATATATATATATATATATATATATATATATATATATATATATAAAATATTGGAACAAGTGGAGCTATACACCTCTTGAAGAAACATTAAATCTGAGTTTTAAAATTTAATTTTTTAAATGAATACATAACTAAGCACGGATAAATTAATTCAATAAACGGATAATATCAAACATTTAAAGTCTTGTGTAAACTTTTAGAGAATTTTTTTCTAAAAAATTTATAGCATTTGAAAATTTGTAAAATATATTTGCCATTTGAGAGTACAAAGTAATTTGTATTAAATATTAGGGTTTTATGCATTATCATTTCAAAATTCTGCATAAAACTATTTCCAATCAACTTTTCAAAATATCTGAATTATATTAAAATGTTTAATCTTTCAAGTACTCATTTATGAAACAGCATTTATTTTTAGGCGGATATACCATTCCCAAAGGAGCATCTTGCTTTATCTTAAGTTACTTCTTACACAGAGACCAAGAAGTGTTTCCCGATCCAGAAAAGTTTGATCCAAATCGGTTTTCACCAGAAAATTCCATAAAAATACCTGAGTATGCCTATATACCTTTTTCTGCTGGTCCAAGAAATTGTATTGGTAAGACATTTAACGATTGTAATCATGTATTTTTAAAATATAAAATTTTCTCTTGTCATAAGCAAGTAAAAATGGATTTTGAAAATTTGATCTATTAACTTTGATTATGTTTATTTTGTTAATAAACATCAGTGACTGAACCTATTTGCTTTAAAAAATTAACTCTTACAACCTAACAAATAATATTTATCTCGATAGATCGTGTTTTTTTTTAAAGTTAATTTGGAATATAATTTAGAAAGAAACACTTAAAAATATCCGTTACCGAACATTCAGCAAAAGAATTGTTTTGTTTATTTTGGAAAAGATGCTGGATTCCCAAAAAATTGCGGCTGTATTATATTAAATGATTTTGAATAATATCCAAAAATAATTTCCCCTCTTTATATTAAGAAATATTTCAGAGAAATTGAAAATGACACCCAAATTCTCTTATGTCATGGTAATGATATTTAAAGATTTTGGTTGCCTTTAAAATAGAAAGCATTTGTTTCTTTTTTTTTTAGTTATGCAGTATCTTTAATGACAATATAAAACGTAAATTTCGGAAATGAAATAACATTCGTTGTAATAATTTTAATTATTTGTTAAGGCCTTTATTCAAAAGACTGTTCTATCTCGCTACTTACAATATCGGAGAATAAAATCACATTGAACTTGAGAAGAAACTGTTAAAAATATTTAGAAAACAATATACCATCCATAAGTAACATGAATTCACTGAACACACACACACACACACAAATTATTTCTAAATGAAATCCGAAAATCGAAAGATAATGAGCATTGAATGTCAAAATTACATATGTGTTGGGCTGAATTCTAATTCTTTCAGAAATGTCTTATGAAAAATTCCAGGAGAAGGATAATTTAAATTTGTTGTGATTAGAAAAAAAGACCTGTAAACGAAGAAAACAATATTTATCTGGAATAAATAGAAACGATGCTTTTTGTATTTTCTCAGTTTTTTAGAAATTTTGTTCACATAAAAAACACATAAATTTGCACTTTTATGCTTTTATTAATATCCATTTTATATTACTAATTGGATTCGTTATATGTGTGCAATCTTTAAAGAATGAAATGGGCAGTAGTTAATGATGCCACAGATTCTTTTGATTAAAGCAGTTTAATTTATATCAAAATAGGATGGATTTAAATGAGTGAAAACTTATGCTTGTATAACTCAAAACTGAATAATAATTGAGCATTAACAATAAAAACTAACCGTCTATACATGGCCTTGCCATGTTAATCTATTCTATATATTGGTAAAAAAAACTAAAATATATGCACTTTTACGTTTTAATAATTTAAGATCCAAATTCGTAAAGAATTGTAATCTGATTACCTACTTATTTAAGTTTTCAAACAAGTGACATTTTTAGTCACAAATTTCGCCCACTTATGTGAAGTTCGCTAAAACTTTCCACTCACTAACAGAATTTGCCGTTAAAACGCTCATATATATATATATATATATATATATATATATATATATATATATATATATATATATATAGGATTTTGAAAATATTTTTGTTTGTGTTTATTAATTTCATTTTTAAGAAAATATTATTGGCTTAACAATAAATTTTATGTTCTGCATTTCCATAGCATTAAAGAAATTTTGAATGAAAATGGTAAATGTCTTGAAAACCCAAAATATCATCTATCTCATATGTTTATATAAACATAAAATATCTATTTTATTTTCTAATTACCGATTAAGATTTCATTTTTCATTTTTTTTTCTTTAGAATAACACAAATGATTCGCTAAGTGAAATTGAGAAAATACACGGAAAATTTCTCATAATCTTACATTTATAACAGTGATTTTATTCAATTTTATTATAGTTATTTGATTTCAAAGTTAAACAATCCTTCTTAGACGAAATTTATCATTTGTGATATTTTTTTGAATAAAAAAAGTATAAATTAGTGTTGAAGCTATGGCTTTGGAATGATGTGAAGGTGATATTAATCGAAATGATGAATCAGTTGAAGAATCTGATATCTAAAAGTTACCAATGAAATTTTCCACAATATAAACTAAAATGCACAAAATTTTTGCTTCAAAAGAGAAGTATTTTTAAGGATTAAATATTGATGAACTATAAATGAAAAATATAAAGATTTTGCGATCCAATTTGTAATTATATTAAATTGATTACTTTAATAAAAATTCATTTCGGTGACAAACATATCCATGATACATTCAAGGTACAGTTTTACGAAATTATAAAATGTCTCCACCAAAAAAAAACAAGAATTCAATTATTATCTTTCTTCGTCAAATACTATTTCAAAGTGTAATTCCGAAAAGCATATTCATTTAGAAAATTTATATATTTATATCTAATATTATATATATATATATATATATATATAATTTTAATATATTTATATCTTAATTTAAATTTGCATCTGTATTTAGGGTATAGATTCGCAACAATGGAAGTTAAGATTCTTCTTGCAACAATCTTGAGAAATTGCACTGTTGAATCTTTGGAAGAAAGAAACAAAGTACTACCAGTAATGCAAGTTGCATTACATCCGTCATCACCAGTTTATGTCAAATTTAGGTCACGGTCAACACAGGTGATTTGAAGATCACTAGATTGCTTATCTGTGATAAAAAATGTCGAATGAAATAAAGATTACTTTATGCCTCACATAAATATATAATGAATGCAAATATGTTTACATTTACTATTGTTGAATGAGGATGTCTTTCTTTATGCGAGTGAGTTAAATTTTTTATCATAATTCTTTAAATTGTAAAGTAATTTATAAAAATGTGTTTAATTTGTAAAGTGGGAATATGTAATTTATTAATTTAATTCTGATATTTTATGCTATATATGCTGAGAATAAATAACAAAAGTTATTTTTACAGCATTATAATATTTCTAAAATTATACATTTGTTGATTAGAATCTGGTTGCCATGAGACCTTTGCATTTTTCTTCTTACTTTTTTATAATATATACATTTTTTACTAAAAAAAGATTTAAATCTTTTCTATTTTGATGAAAAAATTTGATTCTACATTTTCTTTTATTTCTGATAGAAAAATTATAACCAATTTACTTTTGAATGAATAAAAAAATAAATAGGAAAATTCAAAGGGAGGGAGATTTTCTGTTATTTATAAATATGTTAGTGACTAAAAAATTCCGTAAATGTGAATCTACAGCTTTAAGTGAAGTTACATAGTTAAATGTGACGGAATTTCGTCTCTTTTTTGTGTTTATGGGTACTTAAAGATTCTCAAGAAACCTTTTCTTCCTTCAAATTTACCTTTCTCTATTATTTCTGTTATTTTTACCCACTGCCATCTTTAGCTTGCTAGCGAGAGAGCCCGTTTTGAGAAGCAATAGCTGATCTTTATAATTATTCATCGGAATGTCTAACTCTACAGATCCATTATACAGATGAGGCAATGTGATGCCGGTTATTCAAACTGATGGTAACTTGTAACTAGGGATTGCAATAGCGGACCAAAATTTCAATACCGGTATTCGGTATTTTTTAGATCTTAATACCGGTATTAGAAATTTTAGAAAAAGAAAGAAAACACAGGTGTTTTTTTCATATTATTTGCCAGTTTGCCAGAGAGTGTGAATATCACAAAAAATAATATTTAACGTATAAATTATAACAGTATATAAAGACTCACAAAAAAGTAAAGGAACAACTTGTTTATTTAAATTACAACAAAGTGTAAATATCACTATTCAGTCTGTGGTACTATTACAAATTTTTGAAATGTGATCTTAAAAAACATAATGCATCAATTGTACTGTCATTAAGCCTGAAAAGTAATTTTGTGTAAAAATCACCAGCTGTCGAAATCGCTCTTTCGGCATCTACGCTAGTTGGTGGTACTCTTAGCAATGCGCAATATATTTTTTCCAAGTATTTACCTCTAAATCCCTCATCTTCAAATAAATCAAATTCTCGTCGGATGGTTTTGGATATAGCTCATTTATGTATAGTATTTTGGTTCGTTGATTCTTTTATTTATCGCTAATTTTAATTTTTGTTCAAGAGACAATTACTTTTCACTATCGACATTAGTGCCATCATAATCTTCTATCCCTGAACCGAATTTTTGAATGTGAATAGGTTTGTGGGTAAAAAAATTTAAGAAAATTTACTATTAACTTAATCAGATTTGAATTGATTATTTTCTTTTCTTCTTTTTCATTTTCATTTTTAAAATCATTATAATTATGTAAATACCATAAGACATTTTCTATTTCGGTATGCCTTTCTTCTGTGCGATTTTTCAATGTAATATATAATTTTTCAGATAGTGATGTGTGCTGTTCTTTCATGACTACAACATGAAATTTATTGTTGCATTAGCTGTTAATAAATTAAAATCTCTCTGACATAATGCCTCTATAGTCAGTTTTATTGGAAGGAGAGCTGATATAGTTCTGGATATTAAGTCGAATTCACTATCTGAAAAATTAATTTACAGGTTTAGGTCGATTATTGCTTTTTGGATTGGATTTCTAAATTTCAAAAATCGTTCCATCATTAGGAGTAAACTGTTCCAACGTGTCTTAGAATCTATTATTAATATATATTCTGTTTTATTTTCAGTTAGTATATATTTTTGTAATATGACATTTTTTGTAGGGCAACGTTTAATAATCTTAACAATTTTTCGAACTTTATAAATTATAGGAAGCAATTCTTGATGGGTTAATATTTCATCCTCATTAGCAATATCTTTTTCCACAATTACATTGTCATTATCTTCATTGTCAATATCATTCTCACTCTTACTCTCTTCAATGTCGAAATCCGAAGTTTCTATATCCACAGTATTTGGATTCTTCTGTTCTTTATTTTTTTGGTAAAATACATCTATTTCTTCTAATGGAATTCCACGAGCATAGCACAATTGCTGATTTGTACCAATCAACTTTCCAACTTTTTTCATAACTGTTGCTCCATTAGGCGTTATGGATACAATATCTTCTTTCAGGGATAATCCATGTTTCGCTAATTTAGATTTAAGCCATTAATTAGCTAATTAATTTCGCCCGTTAGGGAGACATAAAAACAAAAACGTATGCTATTTTGCTATGTTGGCGATCTCTGAACATATAGTGGTGACAATTTTAAAAATTTCTAGTAAATACCGAAAAACCGGTATTTAAACTTGTGAATACCGGTATTACAAAATTGTACAAATGGCTCAAAATACCGGTATTCGGTATCCCGGTATACCGGTATTGCAATCCCTACTTGTAACCTGAATGGATACTTGTAATTGATAAAAGGAAGGAATTTCTTTATTGGGCGTGTCATTAAATGTGGTCATTCTTCATTGGGAAGTCAAAAATCGACATATGCAATATACAGATGAAGCAATGTGATGCAGGCGTATCAAACGGACGGTAGATAGTAACCTCAATGTTTGTTTGAGATTGATCAAGGGAAGGAATTACTTTACTGGGCACGGCATTAAATGTGATAATTCTTCATAGTTAAGTCCAAAATCGACAGATACATTACATAGATGAGGCATTGTGATGCAGGTGTATCAAACTGACTGTAGATAGTAACCTTAATAGTGGTTTGCTATTGATTAAAAGAGGGAATTACTTTAGTGGACGTTTCATTAAATGTGATCATTCTTTATTGGATTACCATTGTAATTCTACATTGGAAAGTCAAAAATCAACAGATCCATTATAGAGAGGAGGCAATGTGATGCCGATGTATCAAACTGAGGGTTGATAATAAGCCTTCTTATTATATTTATTATCACTGTCATTTTCATTTATTTTCAAGTAATGACATTAAATTAATTGATTTAATTTCAAAAGTACCGGGTGCAGCAGAAATTCATGCGAACTTCAAAAATTCATAATAAAAAATAATGCTAGAAAAAAAAATTGGGGTTTGCTTGAATATGTTCAGAGAGCCTTTGGATTTCGTTATTTTCATTAAAAAAATGTATTTAAAAATGACCGATAAATGGGCGCTCACACAGTCATACCGAGACGGTTTATGCAAATCAGGAAACAGAGCACAGTAACAATGTAGTACATTTTATTTTAAAGCAAAAGATGCTTAACATGACCGACACCACACGGTATTGAGCAAGTGAGGCGCGTAACTACGTCTATTACAGCTACGTGTAACATGTCGGCATCGATGACACTAACGGCCAATTGAATGGCATCTTTCAGTTCCATAAAAGGGGCAAGAGAGCCCCGGTAAACACGAGACTTCAGGTATCCCCACAACCAAAAGTCCGCTGTAGATCTGGCGATCGTAAGGGCCACTCATTCTTACATCCTCTGTTTATCACTCGGTCCTCAGTGAATGTGTCTAGGAGGAACGTCTTAACGGAACAAGCAACGTGGTGCGGGGCACCATCTTGCATGAAGGTGACGGAAGTTAATGCATATCTTTGGTGCAAAGCAGGCATAACGCGCTCTTGCAAAGGCCTAAGATAGCGTTCTGCAGTGACGGAATAGGTTTTCCAACCAGATACAGGACAACGCTCTTCAAAAAGGAAAATGCCTAGAATGAAGTGAAACTGCACCAAACAATCACATGTGGAGAATGTAGTGGTTTGGTCGTGTACGCACAAGGGTGTGATACTGCCCGGATACGACTGTTTTGCGTATTGACGTCACCATGCAATGAAAAGGGGGCTTCATTTGTCCACATGATGTTCAGTAACCATTCTGGCTCACATTCCATTTGTGCGAGCACCCATTCGCAATCTGCTGGCAACAACTGGTGTAATGCCTCTATCTTGTACGGATGCAGTTTCAAGATTTCGTACAGAATGCGTCGGATGGACCATTCCGGAATTCCTGTTATTTTACCTGCTTCACGTGCACTGGAACTCCCCGTTGAAGTCATGGCTGCCACATTTCTCATGACACTTTAGACAACAGGGACGCGGTCAGCGCTGACGGATGGTCTGCCACTTCGTGGATGATCCTCTAATCTTCTCATTTCCTCAAAACGGTGAACCAAATTCAATATCCCATTCAATGAAATTGGGTTTTTCTTCGTCTTAATTCCTTTCACCGTCCGTAAAAGTCGCCATGCTTTAGTCGCGGATTCACTGTTCTTATAGAACAGTTTAACCACTAATGCTCGATCCGGTAGGGCCTGCTACTATTATTTCACCTGCTACTGCATCGAATGATAGATCCATTTCCAGCCTTGTGTTTTATAGATATACTGATTTGCACAAACAGTCTCGGTATGACCGTGTGAGCACCATGTATCGGTCATTTTTAAATACATTTTTTTAATGGAAATAACAATTTCTAAAGGCTCTCAGAACATATTCCAGCAAACCGCAATTTTTTTTTCTAGCATTACTTTTTTTATTATGATTTTTTGACGTTTGCATAAATTTATACCGCACACGGCACATATCAGCAAAGATAAATCTGTATTCAATTTAATTAATTAATAGAATGCTTACTTTTTATACGTGTTGACAGTGTTAAAAGAAAAGTTGCACTATATTTGAAAAGAGAAAAAAAAATTCTAATTTTTAAAAATAATAAAAATTTTCATTAATTAAATAAAATATAATTTAATATAGAAAAATAATAGAAAACATAATGAAAACGTTGTGATCAAGAATAAAAATAGTTATTTCAAATTCACGTTAGAATTGGAATAACAATTTTAAATTAATTATGGCAAACATTATCATTTTATTTACCAAAATTTATACAGTTATTCATTACAAGATTCTTCTAGTTCAGTAATTTATAGATAAGTAATTTTTTACATTGAATATTACAAATACTGTCTTTTATTAAAACCCTGGTGACTTCCTCCCAGAACTAAATAGAGTTCCAAGAACTGAAATTTTATTTTTCCAAAAAGCCTTATGCATAAAAAAGAAATGACATTTAAAATTGATTTGATGTTATTTCCAACTCGTAAGATCTGCAGAGTGAATAATGAATGTATTCTCTCCAGGGAAGATTTCCTACAATTGAATTCAACCATCGCTCTTCTCGCTTTTATAAAAACATAAATTGCGAATATATTTAATACCAATTTAATAAGATGGAAATAATATTAATACCAGCATTGCACTTTTGAAATTTTAATATTCTTTCATTGTTTTGGAATTGTCATTCTGTCGATGGAAATTTATAGCATTTAAATTAAAACGAGAAAAGAAAGGAGTCTTAAACATTATCAAAATGTTGCGTTTGTACAATTTCTATTAAAAGGAAGAATTTTGGTTTCATCTGTCTATACTAGTTAATTTAAATTTCAATAGAGTTCAAATGGTGTTTAGGCATTCTTTGGAATTCAGGAGTTACGTATAAATTATATTAAAATACTAAAATTACTAACAAATAGAATTTGTAAATCTTGTTTTGAATGTAATGTTTATTAATTTGGTAATACAAACTAGTATATTTAATTTAATAAATTAATTGGCAAACAATTTTTTCATTTAAGAATTCAATTTTTTTAGTTTATCTTTTTTCCTAGACTGTAGTATGCGAAAGATCTGACACCAATACATAATATTTTGAAGGCTAAAAGATTACTCAAAATTCATATCTGGTCTAAGGCTTTCTTTTCTCTTTCATTAATGAAAGAGAAAAGAAACAAGGAATCCTTCTTCTTTCTACAAGGAACAAAATTCTTTACTTTAAGATAAGGAACTTTCATCTACAAGGAACAAAAATTATTTAAAGAATATTATAATTATTATAGATATGTCTTATAAATTTACTGCACACAAAAATAAAGTCGCATAAAATATAATTAAATATAATCTTGAATATATTCTGATTAGCAAAATAACATTGCCACAATTTAAAGCAATATTTCACTGTAATAAAGACAGCAATTACTTCAGAATCAAAAGTGTCTTCCAATATTCATTAATTTAGGCATATTTAAAGAATTGGTTTATGAAAATGATTAAATGAAGAAATGGTTTAGCATTTTACCTTAATTTAAAATTAAGATATTAATACACAATTATTTTAGAAATTTATTCTTAATTGGTACCCTGGGTCAAAATTTGATTATTATCTATTAACGAAAGTGTTATATGAAGAAAAATTTTTAATGTAAAATATATTATCGTGAATATTTCGAATTAACAAAATTAAATTGCGATATTTAAAAATAAAAATTGCATTGTAATGAAGATTACTTCATAATAAAAAAATGTCCTCTCATATACATTAATTCAGGCGTTTATAAAGAATTTGTTGTTGGAACCATTAAAATAAATAAATATTTTAGCATTTCATCTTAATATAAAATTCAGAAGCTTACTTTTTTATTAAATAATTATTTTTGAAAATTACTCTCATTTGATTCCAATTGACAAAATTCGAAAAAATTATATTATCAGAAAAGATTATATTATCAGAAATTATATATCAGAAAAATATTTTAGTATACTTATGTTTTATAAATATTTCTTTGATAATTTTTAATGCACTCATTAATATTCCTTAAATGGTGGCTCATACTTTCGAACATGTTATTTAATCAATTTTCATGCAAAGTAGAAAGTGTGAAATATTTTTCAATAACTTTAAACTCTATCATCGAAAATACAAAAGTGACAAATTTAATATTTTTTATATATGAAATTTGATAAATTTAAAATATAATATAATAAAATTCTTTTTAAAATGAGCCGAAATATAATAAGTACAACAAATATCATAATATAGTTTGTAAGTACAAGTAAATAACAATAAAACTATGCAAAATGTAACAAGACATTTGGCAGTGTAAGAGTGAATAAATAAAAATACGACATATTTTATCAAGAGAAAAAGTAAAACCAGAAAATCAAAGCAGAACGTATTTACAAACATTAGGGCAGACAAAACATCAAAATAAAGACGTAACAAAAAGTCAGAAGAAAATTAGCACAGAATTCCAAGAATTTATAAATATGTAAATAAATAACATATAAAACAATAAAAGAAAAAGATATTTCCTTTTGCAATAAACTGCAAGAAGTAATAAATGAAAATAAAATAAAGAAAGAATTAATGTAATTTAATTTTATCAATTCTTAAATAAATTTATTTTAAAATTAAATAAAGTTTATTTAATAATTTAATTTAATTTATTTAAAAATTAAACTTAATATTAAATTAAGTTTAAAATACACAATTAATATTAAATGAAATTTAAAATAAATTTATTTTAAATTTAATTAGAATTATATTTATTTAAAAATAAATTTATTTATTCTTTATAAATAAAAATAAAATAATAGAAAGAAAGAATTAATATAATGTAATTTTATGAATTCCTAAATAAATTTAGGAATTCTTTATTGTGCAGCGAAGCAACTCAATTATTAAATATAATGCTTGGGGTGATTTAATCTACTGCAAGCACTTGTCATGTGTATTCCCAATATCCTAATTCAAGCACTTGAAAGCTCTAATGTCTCATCTTCCGGATGGAACCGAATGAGAGTGTCATATACAAGGTCTTTGATTACCGATGACCTTTCCTTTAAAGTGTATATGTTTGGACATTAAATACATTCTTATTCAGCTAATGCCTCAGATCAATGTAATTTGAACTGTACGGTCGTTACTTTAACGGTACTTATAAGTAGGATATGTATAGCAGCAAGCATCATTATTGCAGTCATTTCCACCCTATTTCGATTTCCAATTTTAAAACAGAATTACGATCAACGCAGTGAACTTTATTTTCTATTTGAATGAATTAAATTTACTGTATTTCTTTATGGCTGGTATTTGCCAAGTTCAGATCTTTCTCATTTTCAATTTATATTGAAAGTTTGTTAAGTATGTTTTATTCGTAATTCGCTTTATTTATACATTAATATTGATTATAGATAATCAATATATGCAGTTAAGTGAGCCTTCTTACCTTTTTTTTCGGTAATGCTATAAAAGCAATTACCAAAAGGGACATTTTTAAGTGCTCCTGAATAGAGTTCATAAATTTTATTATTATAAAAAAAACGGATGTGGATAAAAAATAATGAATATTGCCATTTTATTAAATAGCCATATATATAAATCTTAATGAATATGAGCACTTGTAATTAAATTCAATGCATTTTTACTTTTTTTTTTACCATATGAGAACATTATGTTGTTTTGGCTTGGTCTTTTGAAGCCTCAAAATGCAAGGGCAAAAAACTGACGATTAATTGCATTGGAGGCCTCAATTTTTCGCTTTTAGGTTTGTTAGAAAATGATAAAGAAAGTTGTCACAATTAGCGGCGTATCGCCAACAATAAGTTACAATTGGACACGAATGTCTGTCTGATCAATAAAAGATAGAGTTGTAATAAATTATATCCCAAAGAAGCACACAGAATAAAATGGGAATGAAAGCGAAGCATCGTGGGGATGGAATCGAAATTTCTATAGATATAATATGATATAGTTTTTTTTAGCTGGAGCAAGAAATTTTCTGAAACAATTTTAATAAGAAAAAAAAATTAAATATTGACGCATGCGTAATCTAATAGCCACATGATTGTTTAAAATTAGTTTGAACTTTTTTTTTAAATTCTGGCCTCGGAAGGGGAAAAAAAAAGAATAGAAATCAAATGATTTTGAGATTGTCCAAAACCATCGCTTTTCTAAATGTTGGTGATTGCGAAATATTTGTCATTCGTGAAATCTGATATTTGTTAGTGAAGTTTAATGGCTATCAATTCTATAATGCTCATTAATGAATACTTGCTCTCTGCTTTTACTTTCCTGAAACGTATAGAAAAATGTCATACGAAAAGGCTTCTTCTTCTCGACTACCTTGTTACTATTGCTTGCATTCATAGGGACATTCTCTACGGAAGTCTAATTGTCTTTTCGACGTCTATTTTTGCGATTTTCACCGAATAAACTTCACCTGCCAAACTATGTTCCATGGTAATTTTTCATCTCATTAATGCCTACTATCAACTCTCTGAATTTATCGCTCGAATTTGACAACACCCTCTGCAAAATCGGTACCGATGTTGCATCGTGGTTTTCTGGCCCACAATTCAGTTTTTCTTGAACATCTTAAAATCCCAGTTTTTATACTATATGTTTATATCAAATGAAAGAGCGTGAAATTCCTTATGTTTTCATTCTTTTGTTTTTCTTCAAGTTTTAATATTTTTTCATATAAGATTTATAAACTTTTTTTTCGTTTTCAGTAATTTACGACCATCTATATCATCAAATCGGCATGTTACCTATATTAAGAATAACTTTTAAGAATGTGCTCTCACTTAAAAGAAAATTCATTGTTCAAACGTTTAATCGTTTTTTATTAATTTACAGTTAAATTAAATTACAGTTTCCAACAATTTTCGAACTCCCTATATGTTAGCGATTTTCACCTAATAAACGTCATTTGAGATCCCACGTTGTATGGTGAAGCTTTATCCTCTTGATGCCTACTATCACCCTTCTGAATTTGTCGTTCGAATTCGGCAACACCCTGTACACACACACACACACACACATATATATATATATATTTACAAATTTTGTTTAATGCAGAATGCAGGTTGAAGACATAGACGAGAAGCTGTATTTTCAATTTCGTTTTATTCTCTGTTTCATATAAATCTCGGGAAAGCATTTACAAGCAGACGCAGCACGGCACAAAAGCAGAAGTATGAAAGAAGCGAATAAGGCCAAAACAAATGATCACTAGTCTTATACAACATAGGATTTATGGTCATGTGCCATATGAAGAATATATGGCAGAATCCTATATATATATATATATATTCATTCCTAAAAATAACTGGCTTGAGTTATGTAATTTTAATGCATTAACGGAGGGCATTTAAGGGCATTCCAATGGGGACAGCTTTCTCAAGTGCTTTAGCTAATATTTTCCTGCATTACTATGAGAAAAAAATAATTAAATATAATTTAATAAACGGGTGGAGATATATTGATGACCTACTTTTGATTAACTTCGACAATACTAATATTATTACTAATTGCTATCCAAAAGATTTAATTCTAAAAGATACAAATAAAAATCAACTTGAGGCTACCTTTCTGGATTTAAAAATCGAAATTGCTAATGATAAAACAATAGTTGGTATATACGATAAAAGGGATGATTTCAACTTTAAAAAAATAAAAAAAACTATGTAACTACCATTCCAATCTAAACTCTAAAATTTTCAAAAATCTAATTTTCTCACAAGTTAACAGGATCAAAAGGGTTTGCAATAATAAAAATTCTTATAGTGAAGCATCAAATATCCTCCTTAAAAATTTAATTAAAAATGATTTTCCTAGAAATTACTGTAATGTCAATTTTTTAATTAAACAAGGTATGGTTTGGGATTAATCCTTTGGCTTAAATAAAAATAGAACTTTACTTGCATATTGGATCAGTCAATAGATGGCGCTGGGTGCCTACCTCTGTTTACATATTTTACCGTTAACCTTTTTAAAAACAGGAAATCACAATCGATTGTTTAAAGTTTCCTTGACTGTTGGATGGTATGTACTGGCCTTTTCGTTTTTAATTTTAATTTTAATTTTAATGCTGTTTTTGTCTTTATTGTTATTTTTGTTATTGTATTTTTACTTTGTTGTGGTTATTTTTTTCTAATTTGTTATTCTGTATTTCCTTTCTGTTAAAATGGTATGTCTCTTGAGCGTAATTTCAGGGGATTTTCGGGTCACGAGGAATCATTATTAGACAAAGTCTGTATGTCCTCACAGAAAAAATCCCTTTATTTGAATCCCTGCCTGAGGGTGACTCTTGAAAAAGTCTTCAGGCCGGATTCTTTTTTTAATATTTTTTTAATAATTTTTTTTGGTTTAATTTTTATTTGATTTTTGTTTTTCCTATTAACTTGATTCTAATACTTTTGTATATATATATATATATATATATATATATAGGAACGAATATATATATCAACGAACATTTTTTTTTAATTTTTTTTTTATTTCTGAAGGAAATTCGAGAGGAGAAAGAACGATATTTATCTCTTCTCTTTGATCTGAAACTGACAAAGGAAAGTGCAAAGCATTGTTAGAAGTGCTAATGTTACTGCATTTATATGAGCCTGAATTCACAGAAGAAGATGTGAAACATGATGAAACACTTTTGATTTGGGGGGTAAAAAATTTTTTAAATGATTTTCCAAATGAAAGAGCAATATGCCTTCCAAGAACAAGAAAATATCTACCTTTCTTTTTGAAAATGTGGTTAAACTCTATCACTTTTGAAAGGCACCAAACACGCATATTTCACTCATTCTATAATGCATCATTCAAAATTTGTCGAAACGTATCCAAAATTTGTTAAATTTATCTATTGATACTTACATATCCCAAATGCTTCTAAGGAAAAAAAAAATCGATGACAGACACCAGTAAAAACTGTATATCACAGTGAAATTTCCTTTATCTTTAGAGAAATGCAATTAAAAGAATGTTTGAAAAGCAAACTTTGTTTGTTTATTCGTCCAAATGTACTTCAGTAAGAGGAACGTTTTTTTTTTTTTTGAGAGAGAGTTTTTAAAGAATATTTGATCATGCATTTGCTTTATAGTTATTAGTTAAGGAGGATCTTTATTTTAAAATCAACTGCTTAAGACAAAACTCGGGCTGTCACTGCAGTTTTTAAACAGAGTGAAGAATTTTATATCTTTGAAATAGAAATTAGGGCGTTCCAGGTACCTCAACTCTAATGATTTTAGGAACTAGAGAATTAAACCTAAATTTTCAAAACCTAAAAGAAATTGTTCAGAGAGCTAATCTAGTTGTTGCATGAAAATGATAGTACTTGCAATTACGATCTTGAAAGTGCATTTTTTTTCCTTCGATATAAGATCAAACATGGCTGTGCAAGTCTGAATTTGCACCTGGATGAACGGAAACTGGGAAAAAAACCCACTAGGTTTTTTTCTCTTGTTGGAAGGTTTTGCTGTGGTTAAGATTAATAGGATACTCTCCAGCCAAATGGAGGTAATTATGCATCACAGCGATACTTCTCTTTGAACGTGAAATATGAGGATGTCCTTTTCTTTTCACAGGGGGTGCTTTAATCAGTGCATCAATCATCGAGCCGTTAATCAAAAAAGTAGTTTTCTCAGAGAATATGCACGTTTAGACTAAAATGCATTGCAAAGATAAGAACATCTATGAAATCATCTGATATTTTTTATTCTACTTATAATTGCATTTATTTTCTGTTCAAATTTAAAGTATATTTAATTCTTGGATTGCCTTTAATTTAATTTTAATACCTGTAAGTATTTTCTACGAGAAATCCTAAAATAGGTTATTAAAATTTCGTTTAGATCTTAGCAGTTTAAACATGTGGAAAATTAATGAATTTTTGCTGATGATGTCGTTCAATTTTATAAGGTATCTGAAAACAGAATAGCGATCTGAAGCATAACAATTCCTTTCGTAATAATTATTTTTTCATTTTCTTTTATTTATACATGTTGTATTTTGCATCTTCAGAGCAATTCAATAAAAAAAATCACTTGATTCGAAGATACATATATTTTTGACAACGATAAATGTATATAGTACACTTCCGACTATCCGCCTTCCATTCTATCCTATTTCTTTTATCATAATTAAATGAGGAAGGCGAGACGTTGCATTGGCAGCATTGCCAATCATTGGAAGCAGGATAAAATTTAGATGCAATCATCTATAAGGAACTTTCTAAAAATCTAAAAGCTGTGAGTTTTATATTTTATTTTATAGTTACTTTTTCTTGTGTAATCATTTATCAGTAAAAAAAAAATCAATTAGAAATCAAATTAGAATTAATAAAATTTTTAATATGACTAAAAGAGAAGTTTTCGCATAAAAAAATGACCTTTATGTTGTTGTTGTTACTTATGGTACTTGCCATATACAAGCCCGCTGACGAAGTCAGCGATTTGAGCCAAGTTTGTGCAGTAGGATGCAGTTTGTGCAGTTTCTGAGGATAATGGCCCCTGAGCACCCGAGGGCAGAAGTCCGAATTCTAGCTCATATGAAAATGAGACTCACATACTTGCTTGCACAACCCATTTTTACATGGGGGGCTCTTTCACACACTTCATAGCTAAAACACAGGGTAAAGAAGAAAAATTCCCGAAGCAGGACGGTCCAATTTAAAGGGGAGACACGCTAGCCGTAGGCCAGGACGCAGGCAGAGCCTTTATTGTTTCTACAAGGTGTAAAACATAGCCCGAAAAAAAAATGACATCAGATTTATAGATCATGATACAAAAATAGAAGAAGTCAACGGGAAGTCAATAAAAGAAGTCAAAAGAAGTTTTCCCTGGAAGAGTTATGGTCATCACTACCTTACCATTGTCTCTAATTTCGAATTTAAAAGGACCATTATTTGCAGGAAAATGACTTTCGTCATATAACAAATAAGGCGCCGCCGTTCTCAAAGATTAAAAAATAACTTAAAGTGATGAAGTCTGTAAAATATATCTATTGTTTATAATTAGATCACGATAATATAAAATACATAATTGATTGCAAAACCAAGGAACTTGAGAAATGATGAATCTGTTTAAATATTTTAATATTTATTTCTACATTTTCAATACTTCTAATTTAATCTTTATTATTTGACAAAGATTTAGTATTTTTAAAATAGGCATATATGCTTATTTTATAAATACCAAAGTCAGTTGCTATCATCATTTTAATAATCTATCTTAAATAATATCACCAAAACGTGATTTATCTTGCTTATTTATGATCTTTGCATTAATATTTTGTATAATTACTATGAACTTTGTAATATATATAAATATATTTTAGTCAGTTATTTAGAAAAATAAAAATGTAAAAGATTTGAAAAAAAGAAACTTTACAAAAAATTACGTGATGTATAAAAAAATTTGATTTTCATTGAATGTCGCTATGGACTACAAAATAAATAAGATAAATTAGTAAGAACTTTTCAAAAGTGGATGGTATATTTCGAAACATCCAAAATACTTGCTTCACTTTTAATTGTCAGATTCTTGATTGTGACAGTCTTTTAAAATTCTTTACACAATAACAAAACTTAATCTCAATCGATACTTTGTAAAAATTAGTTGTCTGAGAAAAGCGTGTTTATGAAGAAGAATATATGAAAGAGAAACGTGACTTGCGTACTTTGGTACTTGAGCACATGGTACCCAAGTGCTTTAGTACCTGCGTAAGAAACACCTATGAGATGAAACTATGCAATGAATTTCCATTTTAGATGTACCCATCGTCAAGGGAAATTAGGCTGAAAATTCTGAAGTTTATTTCAAATTTTCTTGAATTTTATACTTTTAATAGTACTTTGAAAATTGGAAATTAATCTAACTAATCTTTTGATTTTTAAGGAAAAAAAACACACACTTTATACTCTGCTGTTCCTGTTTGTACCAATAATCACAAAGATTCCTTATTTGGAAGAATGGGCAACTTCGAAGGACTGAAATAATATCTTAATAGGAAAATATATATGTACAATTTACCTGCTCACTCTAGTGAAATGATTCGATGGTCTTTCTGGATAATAAATATGCATAGTGTTTGATTTGTTTATTAGAGACACTCTTCCAGATGTGTTTGGAGAACAAGGAGCTTTTGTGAGAACTCTGATTAATTTTTGAACATGCATTTTCTTAAGTTATCATGATGAAATAAGATGAATATGATGAGTTAAGCGAAGTACTATTTGGAACACTAAACCTTTAAGAATTCAGATTGATATTATGATTTTTGTGGAAGGGAGGAATTTTCCTCGTACATGAATTCGAATGAACTTAGGAATTAGAGAGTTAATGCAGATTTTAGTTTATTTGGTGGAAGTGACATCAGCTTTGAGTGAGGACAATTACTTTTTAAAGAATATGCATTAAACTATATATTATCTATTCTCCCCATAATGTATAATAAAAATACTTCATTTATAATAAATAAATACTAAATGTTTTTATGTATGTAATATGTTTATAAACTACAATTAGGACCATCTCGGCGCTACACCTAAAATGATGAATATTAGTGAAATCAAAACTAATATAACATTAAATTTATCTATAAAAAGTACAAATGCTGCAAGAATTATTGTAACATATTAATGCATGAGTAAGGCAAATAATAATGATTTTACACTTTATTAACTGCTTACTTTTTTAAATTGTTTTATTATTTACTTTATTTACTGTTTTTTATTATTATGATTTCACCTTTTCGTTACTTTTGCACTTTAAGTTATATAAACATAACAAGTAGATAATAAATCATTCTCATTCATCATGCTAACATCCAATCATGTTTTGATCATGGAGATCACGTTTTGATCTTTGGGGATTACTTCACAATCCCATTTTACTCCGATCTACCACCATATGAAAAATGGGTTTTTATATTATTTAATTTATATGAAACTGCATACTGTATTATCATAAATTTTTCACCATTTACTAGTAATTAATCCTGGGTTTTTAAAATTAAAATTTTCTTGTGGCATGAAATTGCATGTATATGTATATATACAACAAAACTTAAAGATAAAAAAAAATACGTGTTTTATTTACAAAAAAAAAAAATATTCTTTTAAATATGATAAGTCTTAAAATATGTAGTTGAAACAGAAAACATTTTTGAATATTTGTCCAAAAGAGATTTTGAGATATAAAATTAAAGTACAACGAAACTGTTGTTTGCATATAGTATCATATATATAATATGCATCAACTTCCATTTATAAAGTTCGTTATTTTTTCCATATTCTACTTGGTCATAAGAGAGAGAAAAGAGTAGGTAATAAAATGAATTTGTTATCAAAAGTTTTGTACGAAACTTTGCTATAACTTTAATAAAAATAGGACACTTTTATAACATGATCATTTATTCTACAACTTTATAAAACTGGTATCAATAGAAATGACTTAAAAGAACCGGTTTATTTAGATAGATAAGCTAACTAATTATATTAATTAATGATAATTAATTAATAAGCATTTCAAAATTTTCTGTTCATATTTAGCAATTTAGATGAAATATTAAAATGTATGAATCCTAAAAATTGCGTATATTTTTATAATAACTTTTTAAACATTAACAAAACAAATTCTAATGTAATGCGATAACATCTTGCTGAGGGACCGTATATTATTTCTAACTGCCTTCTCGTCAGGGAGGCATGAGTTTTAATTGCCATTATAAAATCCTTGATGTATAATTTTCTAATAAGATGATTTGGATATCAAACGGAATTTCATTTCCATTTTAAAAATAAATAAATTTAATCAGTTGATATAAAAATATGTAAAATATTAATTATAAATCTCTATTAGAAAAAATAATAATGATATTGCTAGATTGCGATTTTTAACAAACATTTATAATTTAGTATCCTTCTGTCTTTCCGAAGATTTAATTATCAACAGTTTGTTCTGAAAAATTGCAGGGTTATAAATTTTTAAATAAAAATTTGGCATCAATCGCATGGTAAAAATACTTTAGATTTCATCTCATTAAAACATATCATATATGGGCAATATATTTAGCCTTGTTTATAAATAAAAGCCAAAGAGAGTTTTTTTTTTCTCTTTTTTTGCCAGCAAAATTAATTTTCTCTTAAAAACATAGAAACTACTGTTTTTTTTCATTCGTCATAAAAATTTCTGAGAGTAAATAAAATGTCTAGGGTTGGAATAACCATATAAGGGAATTCTGAAATATTTTAAAACAATAAAATACTTAAATTTCTTATAAAATCATATATTAGTAGGAATTTGAAAATTAATACTTATGCTAATAAATAATTTGAAATGTTTGAATATTTTTTTTAAAATCTCACTGAAACAAAGTAAACGGTAGGCTTTCTAATAATAATCTTCAAATTACTTAATATATAATATTTAGCGTTTTGGCTTCTTCAGAAAGAGTTTTAGAAATTAATTATATCTTAAATATTTCAAATTTTGCTACGAAATTTCACACACGAATTTAAAATGTAGTACGGTATCGAACCATTAAAAATCTCAGTTTCTATAATGAGAAAATTACAACAAACTTATTATAATTAAGTTAATAAACTCGTTAAACCAGTTTTTTTTATCTAAATAAATCTGATGCTTTCAGCAACATTTATCAATGCCATTTTGTGAAAATTTAATAATTAATACTTGAGTTATAGAATCTTCCTATTTCTTTATAGCTTGATGATAGTACAATCATGGTAAAGTTTGAGAGGTAACTGCTTTAAACAATTAAGAAATTCTAAACTAGGTTTCCTATATCCTCTTCCTCTTCGAAAGATTTATTTATTTATTTTATTTATTTATTTTTTGCTGCTAATGAAAGTCATTATTCATGATGGATGGACTTTAATAATCCCCTGAAGCTTTTCATTTTTCCGGAATTATTACTTTGTCCTCCAGCCTGTAAATTGAAGAAAATCACTCCACATTAAATCACCTTTTTCATGACAATTTACAATATTACAAAACTTTTAGAACAGAAGATCTTGTTGAAAGAATTGATTTCAGCCATTGGAAAGAAACAAAGCAGACATGAATTTCTAGCAAAGAGTTAGCTAACCCGCATGTTATAATCTAGACTTTTTGGGGATGATTGTTTAGAGATTTCTGTTTCATATTCTTTTTCTTAAAAGAAAAATCCATAGAGGAGTTTAATAGAAAATAATAAGAAATAGAAAATAACGAGGAGTTTTACAGGAATGCTATTGGCCATCTCACATAACTAGCGTCAACATTCTTCATGCAGATGATATGAGATCAGGTCTACCGATTTGTCAATGCTTGAATCGCAAAGTGATTATATCGAAAAATACTCTTTGTTTCTCTATCTTTTTACATATTTGGTAATAAATTTCTTTTATTTTCTACATTTGATATTTATTCATCGCCCCACATTAGAATAAAATAATTCCTTTCGATAATTTGGAAGACATCTAAGTTACATCTAAGTTAATATCTTGCAACATAAATTGTTGATGTTAGAAAATGTCATTACTAAGGCTTGAAAATCACTTTTCAATCCCTAACTTTTAAGATATTGCAGTTATCGAAAAGTTTTATAAACAAAGGTTATTCGTCTTGATGAGACACTAATTTGAGTAATTGGATTTATTTTTCTATCTTCAATATTGAGAAATTCATAGCAAAATGAAAATTTCAACTCCTTCCTACTTCCAAGACTTTTAAGGTAATGAGTCATTTACGAACTAGTTCGAGATATTTACATTTATCATAACATATTTCAAGCCATGAGAGCCATTGCAAAGCGGCAATCATAACAATTCATTATTGCAATTAAGACTCGTAGCATTTAAGAAAGCAATTAAATAACTTTGTACAAGCACCAAATTTTGGTAATGAATTTTAATGTTTTTGTAAAAAGAAATTGAAAATAAAATCCCATTTCTTTTAATTCCGTGTTTTAAATTTCATAAGTTAATAAAGGTAAAAAAAATTTCTTTAAAGCAATAAAGAATCAAATTTTGATAAGAAATTCTTTTCCAATTAAAAAAAAAATATTTTAAAAATATTTTATCTAAAGTGCATTAGAATAATAAGGAAATATTAAAGAAAATCAACCATGATATGAAATTTGTTAGACAAAAGAATTAATACATATTTTCTACGTTTATAATATATAAACGCTGCATTTTTATTAAAAAATGCACCTGGTTACATTTGAATTGAATAGTTAGTTGCAACAAGGCTAAATTTTAGAAAAGATTAGGTAAAGTTTAGTTAAATTAGGTAAAATTTCCTTTATTTACTAGCATTCCGGATAGTTTAAAATGTAAATATCTTTACATTACATTAAATTATATTTTAAAATCAAGAATTAAGATCGATTATATTTAATACGAACAATAGAAAAGAATGCATATGACTCTCCTATAAAGTTTTCCGTTTCTCTTAAGATTACAGTTTGTGTCACGTGAATCAATGGTCTAAGATACATATAAATTTTCGCTTACTTTTAGTTGTGATATGAAATGTTATCTTATAAAAAGGAACAATATTAACGAAGTATACATTAAGAGTTAGTTTGAATTCTTGCGTGGAAGATATATAAAATGCTGTTGCTTATATTTTACATATTGATAGGGATGTTTTTCGCTTTCCTTTTAAAATTTTCTTTTTGGAGATATAAATATAGCAGGTTGATGCCAGGAAGAAAACCGAGTGTCTTTAATATTCTTGGAGATATTAGGAAATTGATAGATTTTAGACATTTAGGATCTAAATACTCGATACATCTCAGTAAGTATTTTTTTATTTTGGAAGTTCAACAAAGGTTTCATTTATTAATTAAATCAGTATGAATTTTGAATTTAAGTTACATTTATCTGCATTCAATATTTTTTTCATTTCTTAGAATTATTTGGATATTTCATGTAAAAATAGTTATAGAATGTTTAATCCATTTAAAAATAAATTCATTCCATATTTTTATTTTAAAATTAATATCTTTTTTATAACTTCAACATGTCTATGTCAAATTTCCTATTATTCATTAATTGTAATTACGAAGATAAGTTACTTTATACCATTGATTTTATGAATTCATTAAATCAAGATTAAATGCTTTAATTGTATGCTATATGCGCTCACTCATTAAATACTGTCATTTGAGCTCAAGCTTTAAAAAGATTGCCACATTATAATCTTCTTCTTTGCATGTAAGATTTGGCGCTTTGGAAATGTACGACAAATGGTAACCAATCACTGCCAAAGTGAGAATAATATTCCATGCCCCTGAAAACAAAACGAAGCAACTATCAAAAAAAAATGCTGAAGACCCTTTCAGCGTTTCAGACGTGTGTTAAAATTAATATATAAAATGTGGGAGATTTGCTTTAACAATTTATTATAAAGGAACAAGTTTATAATTTTCCCACATAGAAGACGCTTATAAAAATCATAATTTTGATGGCATAATATAAATATAATCCAATAAACTGAAGTAAAATTTTCGGTTTTATGATTTTATTTTTATATCTCTTACAGATTAAGTTTATTTAACAGAATGAAACAAAAAACAAAGAAAGTACTTTCAATTCAAAATTAAATGAATATCAAGAATGTTTAGTTTTATCAATATGTATGCATGCATATTTGTATATATACATATTCCACAAGCTGATACTTGAAATGTGATAATGTTCAAGTTTATCGAAGAAAAGTCATTGATTTCACTTTTTTTTGCAAAATAATGAGCATGTTTTTTAAAAGAAATAAGAAAGAGATCAAATTAACCATTTTCAAAACAATTACTGATTTATTCGCAGGAAAACATCATTTCGATGAACAAATGTTGATAATTACGGAAATTCGGTGAAATCTGAAAAATATTACTTCATTTTCTAACTAATATACTGTTATATTTAAATGTATAGAATCTAATGTGCCAACAGACGACAAGTAATTTTGACATCTATACGTGCTACATTAAAACGCTTAATTCTCAGATAAAGTATCAAGAGCTAAAGATGTATTTAAATACAAGAGATAGAAATAGTAGAAAAATAAAATTCGTATAAGATTTAAGAGGTATTTCATTTCATTTTATGATTAATGAAACTACTTCAACGAAAAAAAGCCCATCTTAAGCTAAAATAAACAATAATGCTGCGTTATAATTGTTTTACAGATATTCAAATTAGTAGTATTTAGTATAATTGATTTAAATTCATACTCTTTTTTACCTATTAATTATATGGCTGATTTCCTTTAGTATATATAATATATTTTTATTAATAATTTAGTGTGAAAAAAACGATTCCTAAAGATCTAGATATAATTGAGTTGATGAATTCTATAGATATTTAATTTTGAATACCTATAAAATTCATCAACTCCGGATTGTTTCCTGCAGTATCTTAGGTTATGAACAGAAAATTAATTTACATGGCATTTCATTTTATTGAATTTTGAAAAACAAACAAAAAAAAATCTTCTTCGCAGTATTTCAATAGTAACTGTTTTTTTTTCAATACAGAATTCGTAGATAAACTGAGAAATGTATATAAAACTTTTCAGAAGAAATATTTGTTCTGTGTCTGGATTTTATACAAGCCTTTTGTAATTCTGCTCAAAGCTGATGCTGTAAAGGTTCGTATTATATAATTTTTTGGGTAAGTAAAACCACTCAGATTTATCAAAATAACATGATTTCCTTTTTGAAAGTATCAGAATTTTAACTTAAACTCTTTCCTTATTGTTCTGAATCAATATAAATTACTACTCATTTTAGAATTACGTGTTCATCACTTTTGAACGATTTTACTCAGTATAGAGGTAATAGAATTTCATTGGATGTCATTGCTTATCGCGTTTTCTTATCTAGCGATTCTACGAGGACGCTGATTTTCACTTTTTTTTAATAATCGTTTTATTTTGCTGGAAATCGAAATTGCCTGATGTTTCTATATATTGGTTAGTATAAAATAAACATTCCTTCATTTATTATCTACTCTTTTTTCTTAGAAAAATCAAATCCTACGTATGCTTATAAGCGCAGAAATTTTTGGCGTCTGAAAACAGACAATATGTCGAATTTTTATAATTTGGTAAAATCCCAAATAGAATCGCAATCAATCATAAATGTGTTACAACAGTACAGATTCTTTCAAAAATCGTAAATAATCAAATGCATTATAGGAATGGAAATTTTATATTATTGCATTATGGATTTAGAAAAAAATTAAGAGAAGAAAGAATATCTTCTCTTTTACTTTAGAGAAAACTTTATCTCCTTCTTCAGAGTTGATACATGTGCCATGGTGGTCTGGCGGTGAGGTCTAGGCTTTGGAAACGGTGGATTTCAGTTTCTAGATACGATTCCATCGAAGACCGTCGTGTCAGCCGGTCATGTGCATATTAAAATCGTCAGGAACAAACTTCGACCCTGTGGCGAGGGGGTACCAACTAAAGTGTTGTCCTCATCATCTGGCAACGGCTATAAGTTATGAAGTCCCTCCCAAAATACACCTAGTGCTGCTTTAAAACCGGACGTTAATGTAACTAAACGAACTCATAACTAATCTTAAATCATATGTCAGTGTAATTTTTTCAATCAACATATATTTCCTAATTTATTGAAACTACTAATGAATACTAATTTTCTCTAAGTTACATTAAAGAAGACATAATAACCAAGGAACTGGAGACCTGGAAAATTGAGATCTGACATATAATTTCACCCTATAACACGACTGTAAATCAAACGTTTCAAAGACAAATAAACATTGATAACAAGGATATTTATTTAAATAAATGGTGACAAATTAATCATTTTTACCATATAGGAAGCATTGAGAGGGAATAAGATGAAAGAAAAGAGTTGGATCTATAAATTCACGAGACCATTATTTGGTAATGGTTTAGCTACGAGGTATGCTCTTTATAAATGTCATTTTTTATTTTAGTTTTAACAACTCTTTTTACGATATCTTTTATTTAAATTAGAACTACTCTTTTAGCTCTAGAATATTTGCTTTTTATACAGTTATTCGATCTCTCCTAATTTTGAATGCTTTTATGAAGTATGCATTTTATACTTTCAGAAAGAAATTTGCTTGTTTAATCTGGGTGTATAATATTAGCAAGGCACTTTACATAAATATAGAATGAATTTGTTTATTCTATAAATACGGCGTTATTTTGTTTATTTATGAACAAAATGTCCCATATATTATTTTAAAAGCTTATTAATACATTAAAATATAAAAAAATAAATTAATAATTGATAACTAACTTTAATTAAAATACATGCTCTTAAATAAGCATTATAATTTGATGTATATTCTTTGTAATAAATTCAATCATAAAAAAAATTGTGTAATTAATTTATTTAATTATTCCCTTTCCAGTCCAAATGTTATATGGAAGACACGACGCAAGCTGCTAAACCTTTGTTTCCATCCTGATATTTTGAGAAGCTTCTTGCCGGTTTTTAATGAACATGCTCAAGAACTCGTTAAGGTTTTTCGAGAATCTGAAAATAAATTCACTGAAATATTTCATACGATAGAACATTGTGCTCTGGATATAATTTGTGGTATGTAAACAAAACCCTTTTTGCCAGCTTTAGCCAGTTGAATATGAATATATTCAACTGGCTTGCAGAGAATATATTATGAAACAATTAAAAGAATTTGAATTTCGTTTAAACATTGAAATATATTTTTAAAATTATGCAAAAATGTAAATGAAAAACTAAATAAAAAAATATTATTATTTGTTGCAAATTCTTTAACCCTATGCCTAAAGAAGTGTTCTGAGGAACGTCAAACTTACGAAAACGCATTAAAATAAAGGATATCAATATTTACACAATGGAAATCCAAGTGTGGCATCCTGATTTTGCATAGATCCAGACAGATAGATAGATAGATTTTGTATAGATGTGAAGATCCAGACGTTTTGAAGGAAACATTAATTGCAATTTATCTTATTTAAGATCATTATATATTGATTTAGGATAACAATTTCCCTTTCCCCAATATTTATTTAGCATCAATTTGCCTTAAAGATTTTCTGCTACTGAAATTTCATAAGTCTTATATTTTTCCCTTTTGTTTTGTCTCGGTATTTTAATTTTTCTTTCTTATTTCTTGTATAAACTGCAAAGTAAAATATAGAGAACACTTTCATATTTATATTTTCATATTATTATGTTGCTGAAAACTTACGATTGATAGAACTTAAATAAAAATAAAAAGAACCCTTCGAATCTGATAATAATTCTAACTATTCTGTTTCATCTAATTTCCCATCCAAATGCCGATTAAAGTGAATTCCCGTTAAATCAGGTGCGATAACAGATGCTATCGGTGTCTTACCTGAATCTTATCAGTATTTAGTGCATAAAGAGTTTAGAAATATATAGCAATTATTAACCAAATCATGCTCATTAAAAAAACAGACTAATTCCCCTCCTTGAAAGTTCAACAATATTATTTTGATTTAATTCGTTTAGTAATTAAGGTGTGTTTTTTCCTTTCATGAAAATAAATAGCAAGTATAGGGTTACCAAGAGTTAGGTTTATCATTGCCGGTGCCCAGGGGTAGTGCGGCTTCCCCATAATGTGGGATCCCCGGGTTATGAATCCTGGTTTGTGTATAGTTTTTCTCTACTCTGTGTTCTATTATTGAGGTGTGTGAAATAGCCCCTCCCCCCAAAAAAAGGGGCTGCGCAAGTGAATGCATATGTGCTATCTTCACATATGAGCTAAATGTCAGACATCTGCCTTTCATTATTCAGGGGGCGTTTTCCTGAGAACCCATTGCGACTTAATCACTGTTAGTTCGTCCACGAGCTTGTAAAGTGCCATAAGTAAAAACAACAATATTTCTTCTCAATTCAGAAGATTTTAGAATGCATTATGAGTGCGAAATTACGCTAAATTCTCTTCACATATAGAATAGCATTGAATTTAAATGAAAAGAAATGTTGTGAACATTTCTTCATGTGTAATTCTAGTTCCAACAAGAAATGACTTAAAGGTGATAAACTGCTTCTTACTAGACATATTTGCCATCCATGCCCAATCATTGTGTCTAATCTTGAGATCGCGTATTCAATCTAAATTTGCACATTTTGCATAGCGTTAAATAATACATTGTTTAATAAATCAGTCTTAGAGCACTCAAAAATCTAAGATTTTAATGGTGGAATTAATACACCTTGTTTCTACAAATAACTGCTAAGAGGAAAATCCAGTAAGAATGAGATTATTTTAACATTAAAGATTTTCCTGAAATGTAACTTTAATCCTTCAGTTAGAATAAAAATTTCATCCCCGTCACTTGAGAAAAAAAAATTAATTAAGTGTTCTATCAAACACTCTAAAAGATCAAGATGGTTTTATGTCCATTTATTGCATGTTTCATGACATACTATAAATGCGAATTATGGAAATATAAGTGAATATTTGTATTAGCGAATTTTTATAAGTGAATTTTGCACCGTATCAATGACTTCTTCATTGGTTGCAAATTTTTTTTCTCTTAGAACTTTCCGTAATGCTCCAAAGAAAGAAATATTGCTTGGATCCAGGTCTAAACTGTATGGCGGGTATTTTAGTACTTAAATTCCCAACGACTTTATTGTTTCATCCATCTATTCGGCAGAATGTTGCCGAGCTTTATCTTGCAGTTTTCCACGATGTTTGTATCTGATTGCAGATTTCAATTTCTGCATGTTTTACACCTTGTGCAAACAAAAAACGAGTAACAACTTCATTTCCTCCTTGGTGCAACAAGTGAATAGTGGAATTAATACATCTATTGAACAATCGAACTTCAATAACGATTCTTAACCCTTAACTGGGGAGGTGTGGTCTATGAGAAAGCTGACGGTGAACTTCCGGTCACCCATATTTAATTTTTAGCTAAGTCAAATGGATTGACCCAATAACTTCCTGTTTCGGACCTTCAATACGCGTGCACTTTTTCAACCGGTTTCAGCAAATGCTTTATATAATAATTCAGCTAATTCTTTGAGCCACGATAGTATGACCTCGCCTCCCTTTTTGTGTTCCATTACTAAACAATGCTTAGCAGATGACTCCAAAACTTGGTGCTCGAAACATCTACAAACCTACTGAGCCTCGTTATGAAGCAGAGCTCCAGAGACTTTTAAAGGAGTCAGAAAGTAATCTTAGTGATGAGGATAATTGTATTGATTTTTTTTCAATGAAAGTTCGCATTGAGGTAATTTTAATATATATGTTCGAATATAATTAATTTTTCTAGTGAAAATGGATTAAGAAAAATTTTTAAAATATACCAAGAGAAATATTTACAGAATTTATAGGCTGATTTTTATTATAGTACTTTACATGTATGTTCAAAATGCTCTCGAAAACTGATGATGCCGATAAAAGGAAAGGTCAATGTTACCCATTGTCATTTTTTATTTTTTATTTTTCATATAATTGTTGAATTTTTCGTTACATTGTTTTCTATATACCTTCGTATGCTGGAGTAATAAATACAATTAAAAAATAATAAGTAATATGTCTTTTCAAGAATATTGCTTGTTGTAACATGTAATTTGAGAAGAAAATATAGATTCAAACGCAATTACTTTTTTCATTAATAAAAAATTTAGAAAAATTTCTAAAGTATATTTATATATTAAGAAAAATATCTGCAGAATATATTGGCAGATTTTCATACTAATAATTTCAGTAGAAAATAAAACTTGAGAGTAAATACTGCACCTCCCTAGTTAAGTCCTGAATTTTCCTCTTCCTAGTCAAGGGTAAAATATCTGCTGCACTTCGGGACTAATGTGGAAATAAGAGTGACACGTTGTATAGAAGTGTTGCCGATTACATCAATTCAGCGGTTCTTAACCTATGGGTCGCGACCCAAAATTGGGTCGCGAAGCATATTTTTTGGGTCGAGCTGAGTCGAACCAAAAAAGTTAGTAATACACCAAATTTCAAACATTTTAGAAATGACGACTTGAATAAATATCAACAATCGAAAATGAATGTGGTTAACAAGATCAAAAAATATCAACTGATTAAAAAGCGAGAGCAAAAAAAGTACGTGTGGAGAAATAAGGTTGAAGTAAAGAAACTTGCTTCATTCCCGACTCTTAATTTACTTGTTAAAGACAATAATATTGATATCACAGATTTTGAAATACAGAAAATTATTATTAATCATTTAGAAAAACTAATAGCAGACTTTGATCGATATTTCCCTGCAGACGATGTTTCCAAATATAATTGGGTTCGAATGCCATTTAGTTTTGATGTAAGTGATTTGCATGAGGAATTTGTTAATATTAATCAATTTCAAGAACAATTAATAGAAATACAAAGTGACAAAGCACTTCGATACAATTTCTACAAAAACACTGAATCTTTATGTGCTTTCTGGTTAAAATTAAAAACCGAAAAGCCAATAATTGTTAAAGAAGCCCTAAAAGTATTATTGCCCTTTTCAACAACATATATGTGTGAGGCTGGTTTTTCGGCTCTGTGTGTAATCAAAAACAATTACGGGAACAAGTTAAATCCTGAAATAGATATAAGGTGCTCCTTGACAAGCATTCAACCGAGGTTTGAAGATCTTTCAAAATGCATTCAAGCACAAGGTTCTCATTAAAACTGTATGACTTGCATTTAAAATTTAAAAGACTTAACATATGTATTGATATTTCTTTTTTTTAGGAATAAGTTAAAATGTCAATTATTTTCAAAAAGTTATAAATATATTTTAATTTGGTCAATAAAAATTATTAAAAACACTTGATTATTAATTAAATTTTCCTTGGATCGAAAAGTACTTTTGTTTATCTTTATTATTAAAAAAATAAATAAAAAATTTGTAAGTTAAAAAAAATCATCGTTCTCAAATTCTCAAATTTGGGTCGCGGCTTAAAAAGGTTAAGAACCACTGCATTAATTCAACTCTGCATAGTCGCAAAAACCATGAAAATAGAAACTACAAAAGTCCATTGAAATTTTAATTTTCCTTAATAAATATAAATGCTGTTAATTTAAAATTGTCTTCTGCTGGAACATTGAATATACTAAACCATATGTAAAATATACATCTTGTACATCGATTCTGCAGGAATTTACATTTCTGTTATTACGTACGTCATGAGAAATAGAAACAATCACCATAATGTTGGATTTTGTGACTTTTTTACACCTACATGATTATTCACTTCACTCGAACATTAAATCTTATTGGAAAAAATCGTACGAGTTAAAATATAGCTAACATAATAGAAATTATAAGAGGCTTACAGTTATTTACACTGACTTACAACTTGGCACACAAAGAGGTTTACAATTATTCCCTAATTATTCTTTTTGAAATCCCCATACACTATTTCTTTTAAGAGTAATTTTTTATTATACAGAAAATAACAGGTACTTCTATTGAGCTACTTTTATATGATGAATGATTTCTTTTCCTTTGCTTTTTTCCATTTCTTTTTTCTTTTTTCCTTTTCTTTTTGTTATATAAATAATTTTTTTTTTATTTTAGAAACTGCTTTCGATGTAAAGATTAAAACTCTTCGAAATAACAAATCACAATTTGCAGATACAGTTCGAAGGTAAGTGAGTAGCATTGGAAAAATTTGTTCGATGATAGCACGAATTATCTCTATTATTGATTGATCTAAGAGAGAATATAAATACAAATTCAAGAAAGAATATAAATGCATTTTCTCTGTATGAAATAGTAGGATATAGTTTCATAAGAATAAACATACAAAACACACATACAAATACATTTACATATATATTTCTGTGTTTAGTTTAAAGATATAATATATGTATAAGATCCATAAAGTATTCTAAATTGTTAAGTTATTCAATTTTAATAATAATTATTTTAGTTACCTATAGAAATACTTCGATTTTAATTGCTGGTTTAAGTTATTTTTTATCTTATAATTATTTTTTATCTAATTTAATCAGTAAACTATTTTAATAAATAGTTTTTCGAAATTTAAAAGCTTGGCAGAAAAAATATTATACAATATACGCATCTCAGCTTTGTTGAATTTGCTCTTTAAATTAAATACTACTAAATTTTCCCAATATGCATGTAGTAATCTTTTATTTTAATAAATAGATAAATTTTGAAATTATTTATTATAAATGTATCCAGGAAATCATAAAATGTATATAAATATATTATATATAAATATTTTAAAGTAAATTATGTATTAAATGAATTACTTTTCAGAAAGAAAAAAAACGTTCATTCAAGTTTTTTCTAAATGTAGCCCACCCCCTTGAAAAAAAAATAAAGCACCTATAAACTACTTAAAAATGAAAAACCTGATTGATATCTAGTAAAATATATTTACAAAATATATGCCTTTAATAAATTATTAACTGCTTTCAATAATATAAATCGATTTTCATGATTTTGTTTTAAAGCTATATCGTTTCATTTAAATACAATCTTAAAATTTTTTTCTGGATAGGGAAAAAAATTGAAAGCATTTTTAGTCACTATTGAGCACAAAAACGTTTGCATTGACATATTTTCTCTATTTCATTCATCATTATAATGTATATTTAATTATTTATTTATTTTTATATATGTATTTTTTACATATTTATATTTATATTTATGTACATTTTATTTTATTAAAGATTATTATTATTGCTTTAGTAATACAATGCACATCTTTTTAGTTCTAATTTTTAATGATGAAATTATTTCCAAATTTAAAAAATATGTATATTGCAAATTGTTTATTTTAGTTATGTATTTAACAATTAAATTTGGAGAAATAAACAGTTTTGTAAGAAAATGTTTTCTATCTAATATTTTTAAAGCTAATTGATGCCTTTTATTTTTTGTAAAGGTTGAGTGAGCTTGTTCTGTACAGAGTGTATTCATTTTGGTTGTGGCCAGACGTCATATATTGGAATACGCCAATCGGCAAAGAAACCAAAGTCCACCTTAAATTCATGAGAGAATTCACAGAAAAGGTATTAAACTAAATGAAATTATCTCGATAAGTTTCGGAAATTTATAAACGTTTTACGTTTTAATAAACTGTTTAGTTTTTCCTAAATTTAGTTAAAAGAATTCGATGCATTGAAACATAACATATTGAAAGAAAATATACATATATATCTATCTATCTGTATATCTATATCTATATCCATTCATATATATATTACATACAAGTGTATCATGGATCATTAATCTTAAAAAAAGTAAAATAAGGAGTCACAACACAGATATTGAATTAAAAAAAAAACATGAAAACGTAAAGCATACATCAAAACTTACGATAAAATAACCTTCAATTATTCCCTTTATTGACTGTAAAATCTGAAGTAATAATATAAAAAAAGTAGTGGAAATCAAATAAACACATTTTTGATGAAGTATTATGCAAGGAAGTAAAGGAAATCAAATGTACAAGAATATAAAGGAAATCAAATAAACTGATTAAGTATTTGGCTATAAAAAGTAATGGAAATATTAGATGCCAATGTTATGATTGATAGATAATCATTCTTTCTTAAAAGAATTTATCTGTTTCATGATAACCGAGACAACTAAATTTGATATGTATAATTTTATTCACCCTTTAAGGTCTTTATCACTTTAAATTTCGTTAATTTTACAGAAAGTATTGTAATTGAGTGATGTAAATCAACAGCTGAGATGGAATAGAGAATTTTATACAGCTTCTTGATTTGAGGATCATTTTTGTTCATCTAATAATTAAAATGTTTAGTTTCCATGAATTTGAACCTTTTTCGAAACTCTGCTTTTCTATTCTATTTGATATTCAGCCTCACCATTTTGGCAAAATTATTTATTTAAAAAAATAAGCTTTTGACTTTGACTAATATAGAGTAAACATAATTGATTTAACATATATAGAGTAAACAATTGATAATTTGAAATTTTCAAGCAATTGACTCACTGTGAATGACACATAATACGTTATGAATATGCAATTAAAGAATTTGCATATTCTGCGCAAATTTTAAACTTGTTTTAATTGAAAGGAATAATTAAAATTTATTCAGTTTTTCAGTAAAATAAAATTCATGTGAAAATAATTGATGTGCACTGCATAAAACTTCTATTGAAAAAAACATATTGCATTCAACAATGAAAGTAAAACATGATATATATATATATATATACAAAATCTATTATTCTTTTCATTTCGAATTAAAAGTATACCTGCAAAATTTCTCTATCTTTAGACAAGCAATTTATGGTAAAGTTATTCAAATCCAGTCGGCTAAATAATATGTAACATTATTTTGGTTGAGACAGAATGCAGGTTCGAAGACGTTGAAGATACATGTTATATTTTAAAATTAATTTTAATACCGATTTCGTGAAAGCAATTTATTTACAAGCAAATGCAGTTCGGCACAAAAGCGGAAGTAAGAAGAAGGCAAAAAGGGTAGAAGGGGGAAACAAATGATCACTAGTCTTATATAACATAGGATTTCCGGCCACAAGCCAATGGAATACATAAGATGGCCTTTGACAAGGGCAACGGAAGTATTACTTTCATTTGATACGTAATAGTGATGGCGCATTAGTTTTACAGAGGAATTAATTAAACCGAAAGTGGAATTGGATCACGAAATAATATAATGGAATTATTATGGGCTATATATATACATATATACAAGTTGAAAATCTATAATTCCTTTCATATCGAATTAAAATTATACCTGCAAAATTTCTGTATTTTTATGCAAGCAATTTATGATATATTACCATGACAGTTCTTTTGTTTATATCTGAAAATTGATTTAGTTTATGATGAACATCCTAGACAATATCGCTCTTTTCTTAATTGAATCAATTGTGCGCATAAATTTAATTCATACTGATTTGATGTTCAAATTCTTTATATCTTATCTATTAATTAAAAAATGGAAACATATTAGGCAGGGAAAAATTCCATGAAATCTTTTGTTAAAAATTTTCAGGAGTATCAATCTACAATTATTTGTGGTTTCAATCGACAATTAATTAAGACACATTAGAATTTTTTGAAATTATGTAAATTTTGAGTTTTTCTCTTTTTTAGGGAAAAAACAACTTTGCTTTAAACGAGAAGCTTTAATGTGTTTTCAGCCGAAATTTTATACAACATTGCTTTGAAGATTTGTAATGATATTTTAAGAATTAGTAGTATAATTGACATTAAATTATTTTTCTTGAATTTGAGTATTCAGTTTTGCTCGTAAAATAGTAGGCGTGTTTTAGCGGCTTTATTCTCTCTTCATTTAATAAATCTGAGCATCTAACAAAATTTAAAATCTGCTTAAAATCAAAGAAAAAAATATTTTTCGAAATTTAGTTTTAATAAAAATTTTATTTTTTCAATTCTTTTCTTAAGAATTGACAAGTGTTGTAAATTTTAAAAAATGATGTTACTTTTATATATACGATTAATTCCTTTTGAATTTGTTTCATTTTCCTGTTTCATTTATTGATAAAATACTGAGAGTTGCAAAAGAAAATATAGGCCATGTAGGAAAAATTTTGTTCTTTATAACTCCACTCAGTATATTATGCTTTATGTTCATGTAAATGACAATTAATTATTAATTTTGTTAAAAGTGTAAAATTACGAAGAAACTAAAAAAAAAAAAAACAATTTGGCATTTCTGAAGGTAATTCGTGAGAAGAAAGAGCACTATTTATCTCTTGGACCTGGAGCTGACAAAGGAAAGCGCCAAGCATTGTTAGATGTACTTCTAAAATTGCACTTAGTTGAACATGAATTGACAGAAGAAGATGTCAAGCATGAAGTAGACACATTTACTTTAGGGGTAAAACTTTTATTCTTTTCCCAAATGAAATTTTAATATTTTTTTTGATAATAATAAAGTATTAAATTTTCTTATCAATTTTTTTTAATAAATAAGGTAGAACTATATGAATTTCAAAAGATTTTAAACCGCCTTTAACAAAATTAAGGCGTGCACCGAAACAACAAAATATCATTGGGAGATTTCCTGTGAATTTGATTCAACGTGATTATTGACTGTAAGTCATACATTCTTTTTTGGCGCAGATCTTCACCCAGATATATATACTTTACAGCTATAAGTTAAGCGAGATGATCTTATAACAATGCCATAAGAAAAGAAAAAGGGCTGTCATTGCGGATATTGTGAATTTTTCTTATAATCCGAGAAAATTATTTAGAGGAGTAATCTGGTAGGCGAATCGGAAAACTTGGAACTGTCAATTACGATCGAGGAAACTCAGTCTTTTGATTTTTTTATTCGATTTAAGAGCAGAGATGGCTGTTCACCTATCAATTCTACATCTAACACCTGTTTTCAAACATGAAATTTGAGAATATCACTTCTCTACGGAACAAAATATGTTTTATTCGATACATTAAAAATCAGCTGTCAAGCAAAATATATATATATATATATATATATATATATATAAACGTTTTTCACATGGAATACCCACGTTTATGACCTGTAGGGCTAAAATATATAACAAAGACAAATATATCCTAATAAAAGAAACAAATAAAAGAAACATTCGACATCTTTACTAAATCCCTAATTTGATTTGTCTTCTGCTCAAAAATGAACCATGCATAGTATTTTTAAATTAGCATATTGTACCTGCTGACACCTTTAAAAGATTTGAGGAATAAATTTTCGTTGTTGCAAGCGTTTTCGGTGAACTTGTCTGAAATTGTTTAAAATAACTATATTTAGATGTCAGGAAATTTTTTTAATCCATAGCGAATTAATACACTTTTGTTGACGAATTCACTCATATATAAGTATTTAAAAACGCAATTGCGGTCTGAAGAATAGTCATGTTTAAAAGCTTAACTTTTTTTTTTTAATTTTCGCTTAGCTTTTTTTTTATTTGCAAACTTCAAAAAGTGCATTATCATTTTAATTGAATGCAATAATTTATATTTCGGGTATATATTTTTATGACAATAAGTATTGTGAATCTTAAATTTTTCGACTTTCATTGGAATACAAAAAAAGGAAAGAAATAATATATTTTTAATGTATACGGAATATATATAATATGCTCTATTAAATGATATGAAAATCAAAATTTGCCATACTTTCCGTATTTGGAGTTAATTTTTGTAAAATTGCTATTATTATCGTCTATAAATTATCGTCATTATTGCTATAAATTATCGTCAATCAAAGGTTAATACAAATCAATCGAAGGTTGTTTAGACATTTATGTTTCAATTCTTTTCTTCAATGAAAATCCATAGAGGAGTTTTAACAGAATGTAATAGAAAATAACGAGGAGTTTTAAAGGAATGCTAATGGCCATCTCATATCACTAGCGTCAACATTCTTCAATCAGAGGATCTGAGATCAGGTCCACCGATATGTCAAATGCTTGAATCGCAATGTGATTATATAGAAAAATACTCTTTGTTTCTCTATCTTTTAACATATTTGGTAAAAAATTCTTTATATTTTCTATATTTGACATTTATTCATCGACCACAGGAGAATAAAATAATTCCTTTCGGTATGTTGGAAGACAAATGAAGGTCTTTACATCTAAGTTACTATCTGGCAACATAAATAGTTGATGTTAGAAAATGTCATTATTAGGGATGGAAAATTACTTTTTACTCCGTAACTTTTATGATATTGCAGTTACCGAAAAGTTTTAAATACAAATGTTATTCGTCTTGATGAGACACTAATTTGACTAATTGGATTTATTTTTCTATCTTCAATATTGATAAATTCATAGCGAAATGAAAATTTCAACTCCTCACCGCTTCCAAGATTTTTGAGCTAAATCAGCCATTTACGAACTAGTACGAGGCATTTACATTTCTCATAACATATTTCAAACCATTTCAAATCGAAACAGAATTGCCATAGTTATCCTGTTCGCAATATGGGCAAAGAGGAGTTTCGGGTTCTAGAGATCATGATCGATGAAGAACTGAAGAAATTTTCCCGAAATCTTTCTTGCCATGAGAACCATTGCAATAGGCAGTCTTCCAATAGGAATCTACCTAAAAAGCGGCAATCATAGCAATTCGTTATTGCAATTAAGCCCTCGTAGCAATTAAGATGGCAATAAATAACTTTGCATAAGTATCGAATTTTAGTAATGCATTTTAATGTTTTTGTAAGAAAAAATTAAAAAAAAAATATTTTTTTTTAATTCCGTGTTTTAAATTTCATGAGTTAATAATGGTTAAAAATTTTATCTATGAAGCAATAAAGGATCAAATTTAGAAAAAAAGAATCTTTCTTAATTTTAAACAAATTATTCAAGATTTTAATCTATAATGCGTTAGAATAATAAGGAAGAAATAAAGAAAATCAAACTTGAAATGAAACTTTGTTAGACAATGGAATTAATATTTGCTTTCTACGTGTATAATACATAAGCGTTTCATTTTTATTTAAATATACTCCTGCTTACACTTGTATTGAATCGTTATTTGAACAAAGATTAAAAGATAAAAATTAGGTAAAATTGAAGTAAATTAAGTTAAATTTCCTTTACTTACAAGCATTCAGGATAGTTTAAAATGAAATTATCTTTAAATTGCATTATTTATAATTTAAAATCAAAAATTTAGATCGATTATATCTAATACGAACAATACAAAAGTTTGCATATGACTCTTTTAAAAAATTTTCCGCTTCCCTTAAGATTACAGTTTGTGTCACGTGAATAATTGGCCTAAGATACATTTAAATTTTCCCTTACTTTCAGTTGTGTTATGAAATATTATCTTATAAAAGGGAACAATTTTAAAGAAGTATACATTAATAGTTAGTTTGAATTCTTGCGATAAAATGCTATTGCTTATATTTTACATATTGATAGGAATATTTTTCGCGTTCCTTTCGAAATGTTCTTTTTGGAGATATAAATATAGCACGTTGATGCCAGGAAGAAAACCGAGTGTCTTTAATATTCTTGGAGATAATGGGGAATTGATAGATTTTAGACATTTAGGATCTAAGTACTCGATACATCTCAGTAAGTATTTATTATTTTGGAAGTTGAACAAATTTTTCATTTATTAATTAAATCGCTATGAATTTTGAATTTAAGTTACACTTATCTGTATTCAATATTTTTTTATTTCTTAGAATTATTTCGATATTTCATGTAAAAATAGTTATAGAATTATTAATGTATTTAAAAATAAAATCATTCCTTATTTTCATTTTAAAGGTAATTTCTTTTTTAAAGGTAATCTCTTTTTTATAACTTCAACATGTCTATGTCAAATTTCATATTATTCATTACTTGTGATTACGAAGATGTGTTACTTTATACCATTGTTTTTATGAATTCATTAACTCAAGATTGGATGCTTTGGTTGTATGTTATATGCGCTCGCTCATTAAATAGTGCCATTTGAGCTCAAGCTTTTAAAAGGTTGACACATTATAATCTTCATCTTTGCATGTAAGATTCGGTGCTTTGAAAACGGACAAGAGGTTAAAAATCACTGTCAAAGTGAGAATGATATTCCATGTCCCAGATAACGAAAGGAAGCAATAATTTTCGATTTTATTATTTAATTTTTTTATCTCTTACAGATTAAGTTTATTTAACAGAAGGAAAAGAAATACACAGGAAATACTTTAAATTCAAATTTAAATGAATATCAAGAATGTTTAGTTCTATCAATATGTATGTATGCATGCATGTATATTTATTCCACAAGCTGATACTTGAAATTTGCTAATGTTTGTAATTTTGTTTATATTGTAATTTTGAATACCTATAAAATTCATCAACTCTGGATTGCTTCCAGCAGTATCTTAGGTTATGAACAGAAAATGAATATGCAGGGCATTTCATTTTATTGAATTCTGAAAAACAAACCAAAGAAATCTTCGCAGTATTTGAATAATATATATATATTTCCCTACAGGATTTATGGATGTACTGAGAAATCTAAATAAAACCTTTCAGAAGAAACATTTGTTCTGTGTCTGGATTTTATACACGCCTTTTGTATTTCTTGTCAAAGCTGAGGCTGTAAAGGTTCGTATTAATATTGTTGTTGGGTAAGAAAAACCGCTAACATTTAAGAAACTAACATGATTTCCTTTTCGCAAGTATCTATTTTTTAACTTAAACGGTTGCCATATTTTTCTGATTAAATATAAATTACTACTCATTTCAGACTCACTTTTGTGCGATTTTACTCCGTTTAGAGGTGATACGTAGAGAGTAAGAATAGCATTTCCTTGGAGGCCATTGCTTATCGCCTTTCCTTATTTAACGATTCTACTAGGGCGCTGATTTTCAATTTTTTTTGTAATAATTGTTCTATTTTGCTTTAATTCGAAATTGCCTGATGTTTCTATATATTGGTTAGTATAAAATAAATAAACAATAGTCGATAATTAAAAATAGTAAATAATCCTTCCTATATTATCTTGTATCTTTTCTTAGTGAAATTAAATCCGACATATGCTCATAAGAACAGAAAGTATAGGCATCCGAAAACAAGACAGTATGTCAGATTTTTACCATTTGGTAAAATCCCAAAAAGAATTGCAATCAATCATAAGTGTGTTACAATAGTAAAGAGTCTTTCAAAAATTGTAATTAATCAAATTTATTATAGGAATTGAAATTTTATATTATTGCATTATGGATTTAGAGCAAAAGTAAGTTAAGAAGAATATTTCCTCTTTTACTTTAAAGAAAACTTTGTCTCCATCTTCAGAGCCGACACATGTACCGTGTTGGTCTGGTGGTGAGGTCTCATTTTGAAAACGGCGGATTTCAGTTTCTAGATGCAATTTCATCTAAGAATCGTCGTGGGAGCGGGTCAGGAGAACATTCAATTCTTCGAGTTCAAACCTCCAATTACTGATGTGGTGCGAAAGTTTGGAGAGTGGGTGCCAGCTAAGTTGTCAACTTCGTCATCTGTCCGCAGCACAAAATTACGAAGTTCGTCCCAATATATCCCTAGTGTTGCTTAAAACGGGACATTAATATAACTAAAGTAAATCAGAACTTAAATCTAATCTTAGGTTATCCATCAATATAATTATTGGAATAAGCATATTTTTCATAATTTAGTGAAAATAACAATGAATACTGATTGTTTCTAAGTTATTTTAAAGAAGACATAATAACAAATGAACTGTTGATTTGAAAAACTGAGATCTGACATATAATTTCACCCTATAACACGAATGTAAAACAAACATTTCAAAGACAAATAAATATTGATAGCATTGATAGAAAAGTAATAAATGGTGTCAAATTATTCATTTTTATGACAAATTATTCATTTTTTTTTCAAATTATTCATTAAATAAATGGTGACAAATTATTCATTTTTTTCAAATTATTCATTAAATAAATGGTGACAAATTATTCATTTTTATTCTGTAGGAAGCCTTGAGTGGAAATAAGATGAAAGAAAAGAGTTGGATTTATAAATTCATGAGACCTCTATTTGGTTATGGTTTAGCTACGAGGTAAGGGCTTTCTTTATAAATGCCATATATTATTTTAGATTTAGTAACTCATTTTACGGTATTTTTTATTAGAACTACCCTTTTAGCTTTAGAATTATTATTTTTTATTCATTTTTTCTAACTCCCTTATTGTTTATGCTTTTATGAAATATACCACGTTTTTCTTGTCTAAGCAGGTTTTACAATATTAGCAAGGCATTTTAATTAAGATATACTGAATTTGTTTATTCTATGAATACGACTTTTTTGTTTATTTGTGAAAAGAATGGCCCATATTATATTTGAAAAGTTTATTAAAAATTTATCATGCAAATACAACTAATAATCGGCAATAAACTTTTAAATAAAATACATGTTCTTAAATAAGTATCACAATTTGATTGATATTTTGTAATAAATTCAAAAATAAAAAAAAATCTATGTAAATATTTTATTTAATTGTTCCCTTTTCAGGCCACATGTTACATGGAAGCCCCGACGCAAGCTGCTAAACCGTTGTTTCCATCCTGATATTTTGAGAGGCTTCTTGCCGGTTTTTAATGAACATGCTCAAGAACTCGTTAAGGTTTTTCGAAAATCTGAAAATAAATACACTGAAATATCTCATACGATAGCACTTTGTGCTCTGGATATAATTTGTGGTATGTAAACAAAAGCCTTTTTTTGCTTTTGCCAGCTGAATATGGTTCACATCGTAATGGTTTTGAATATGGTTCACATCGTAACCATATTCATATTCAGCTGACTTGCAGGGAATACTGGCTATGCTTATCTTGATTTATCTCTTATGTACAACTTAATATTTATGATTCTTATATACACTGAATTATAAAAGGATAATAGCAATGTTATTTTATTAAACCGACACCTTTTCTTACCTACAGTATATACAAATAATACACAATGATTAGTGAATAAAGTCCCATAAACTACAAGAAAGAAAATATAATTGCCCAATTTAGTTAATTTTTAACTTCCGAGGTACTGTAACTTCATTTTGTTATTTGTTTTCAAATTTCAGAGATAATAATTAGATTCATTTTCTATTAATTGCCATCAATGGAAGAAAATGCAAGCGATCATATATATTATGAAACAATTAAAACAATTTGAATTTCGTTTGAATATTGAAATCTCTTATCAAAATTTTACAAAAATATAAATGCGAAACTAAACAAAAATATATTATTATTTGTTGCAAATTCGTTTACCCTATGCCTAAAGAAGAGCTCCAAACTTATGGAAACTTATAAAAAATGGATATCAGTATTTTCAATCAGCATAAAACCAATGGATTTCCAAGTGTGGCATCCTGACTTTTTATAGATTCAGATAGATACATAGATAGATGTATAGATTTGAAGATCCAGATGTTTTGAAGGAAACATTAATTATAATTAATTTCATTTAAGATCATTATATATTAATTTATGATAACTATTTCCCTTACTCCAATATTTATTTAGCCTCAAATTGCTTTAAAGATTTTCTGCTACTGGAATTTCATATCTTAGTCTTATATCTGTTCCCTTTTGTTTTGTCTCGGTATTTTAATTTTTCTTTCCTATTTCTCGTATAAACTGCAAAGCAAAATATGGAGAATACGTTCATATTTATATTTTCATATTTATATGATGCTGTAAACTTGGGATTGATAGAAATTGAATAAAAATAAAAAGAACCCTTCTAATATGATAATAATTCTAACCATTCTAAGTTTCATCTGATTTCTCATCCACAGGCTGAAACAGGTGAATTCCCGTTAAATCAGGTACGATACCAGATTGTATCTTAGTTATTTTGATTTTTCTTTCCTTTTTCTCGTACAAACTGCAAAGCAAATTACCGAGAATATTTTAATATTTATATTTTCATATTATTATGATGCTGTAAACTTGGGATTGATAGAAATTGAATAAAAATAAAAAGAACCCTTCTAATATGATAATAATTCTAATCATTCTAAGTTTCATCTGATTTCTCATCCATAGGCTGAAACACGTGAATTACCGTTAAATCAGGTACGATACCAGATTGTATCATGTCTTACTTGAATCTTATCAGTATTTAGTACATAAACAGTTCAGAAATATATAGCAGATATTAACCAAATCATGCTCATTAAAGAAAAAGAATAATTTCCCTGATTCAAAGTTCAACAATATTATTTTGATTTAATTCGTTTTATAATTAAGGTGCGTTATTTCCTTTCATCAAAATAAATTGCAAGTACAGAGTTACCAAGAAGAAGGCCTATCATTGCCGGTCCCAAGGGGTTGCGCGGCTTCTCCGTAATCTCTGCTCCATCAAATATTACTAAAAGATGAAGATGGCTTTATGTAGATTTTTTACAAGCTTCAAGACATACTATAAATGTGAATTATGGAAACATAGGTGAATATTTGTATAAGGAATTTTTTAAAAATTTTGATTATAATCATTTATGAGCACAACCTGTACCTTCGTACGCAACTTCGTTGCACTAGAACTTTTTTCCTTGAATCACCCATAGACGGTTACTCTAAATACTATTTCAATTTTCTACAATTGTAATAATAAACGTCAAAAGAAAAGGAACATTTGTGAAAAGATGCCTTTATTCTTATGATATAAAACTGAAACATGCATTATTTTTCTACATATTCAACCAGGACTTCAACCCATTTTCCTCAACGTTTCTCAAGTTTTTTTTTTTTTTAATTCATTCGAAAAAAAAAGATTTTCGTTTATATCTGAAACCAATTGTGCACCGTATCAAACACTTCTTCATTGGTTGCAAATCTCCGTCCCTTACAGCTTTCCTTAATGCTCCAAAGATATGAAAATTGCTTAGAGCCAGGTATAGATTGTATGGTGCGTTTTTTAGTACTTCACTGTTTCAGCCATCCGTTCGGCAGAATGTTGCGGAAGATTACCTTGCCGGATGATACCTTTTTTCAGTTTTCAATGATATTTGTATCAGATTGCAGATTTATATTTCTGCAGGTTTAAACCCCTCCTCAAACAAAAAGCGAATAACAACCACCATTTCCTCATTGGTGCAGACAGACAATTGAGCTTCCATAACGATTCTTAACGTTTAACTGGAGAGGTGCGGTCTGTGAGATCGCTGACGATGGACTTCCGGTCCACCCTATACTATTTTTAGCTGAATCAAATGGATTAACCCTGTAGCTTCCTGTTTCGTGACCTTCACTACACATGCTCTTTTTCAACCGGTTTCAGCAAATGCTTTATAAAAAAATTCAGCTAATTCTTTGAGCGACGATATTAAGACCTCACATTCCCTTTAGTGTTCCATTACTAAACAAGGTTTAGCAGATGACTCTAAAACTTGGTGCTCGAAACATCTTCAAACCTACTGAGCCTCGTTATGAAGCAGAGCTCCAGAGATTTTTAAATGAGTCAGAAAATGATCTGAGTAATGAAGATAATTGAATAGATTATTTTTTCAATGAAAGTTCGCATTGTGTTGATTCTAATATAGATGTTTAAATATAATTAATTTTTCTGGTGAGTATGAATTAAGAACAATTTCTAAAATATATTAATATACCAAGAGAAATATTTGCAGATTTTATAGGCTGATTTTTATTATAATACTTAACCTATATGTTCAAAATGCCCTCGAAAACTGATAATGCCGTTAAAAAAAAGGTAAAGTTTGCACATAGTCATTTTTTTCCTATAATTGTTTAATTTTAAATAATAGTGTTTTCTGTATAGCTTTTTCTATACTGGAAAAATATGTACGATTTCAAAAATAATAAGTAATATGTCTTTTCAAGAATATTGCTTGTTGTAATATATAATTTGAGAAGAAAATGTAGGTTCAAGCGTAATTACTATTTTCACTGATAAAGTATTTAGAAAAAAAAAATTCTAAAACCTATGTATATATCAAGAAAAATATCTGTAGAATATATTGGCAGATGTTCATACTGATACTTTCAATAGAAAATTAAATTTGTGAATAAATACCGCACCTCCCCAGTTAAGGATTAAATATCTGCTGCACTCCGACGACTATTGTGGGAATAAAAGTGACACGTTGTATAGAAGTGTTGCCTATTACATTAATTCAACTCTGCATACTCGCAAAAACCTTGAAAATCGAAACTACAGAAGTCAATTGAAATTTTAATTTACCTTAATAAATATAGAAGTGCTGTTATTTCAAAACTATCTTCTGCGGGAACATTCAATACGCTAAACCATAAGTAAAATATACACCTTGTACATCGATCCTGCAGAAATTTACATTTTTGTCATTACATATGTAATGAGAAATAGAAACAGTCACCATAATGTCGTATTTTGTGTCTTTTTTACACCTACATGATCATTCACTTCACTCGTACATTAGAGTAAATCATATGATTAAAATGTAACTAACATATTTGACATTATAAGAGGTTTACAGTTATTTCCCCTGGCTTACAATTTGGTACAAAAAGAGGCTTACAATTATTCCCTAATTATTTTTTTTGAAATCCCCATACACTGTTTCTTTTACGAGTAATTTTTTTTATAATAGAGAAAACAACAGGTACTTCTTATGAGTTACTTTTATATGATGAATAAAATTCTTTTTATATGTAATATATATATATTTTTTATTTTAGAAACTGCTTTCGATATAAAGCTTAAAACTCTTGAAAATAACGAATCACAATATGCGAATGCAGTTCGAAGGTAAGTGAGAAATACTGAAAAACTTGTTCGATCATAACACAATTTATCTCCAATAGTGATTGTTCTAAGAGCAACTTTTATTTCATCTGTTATATTATCTCCGCTGGGCATGGTGGCCTGGTGGTAAAGTCTCGGCTGTGGAGTAGGAGGGTTTTAGGTTCGAGAGACGATTCCACCGAAGAATTGTCTTGTAAGCGGGTCTAGTGCACGCTTAATCACTCGGGGACAAATATCCTCCCATTGTGTCGGCGTGGAGGGGGGGGGATTCTCGCTTTAATATTTTATTCTCGCTATAGTCGCCTCACCGAGGTTGAAAATTATTTGGCTCTACTGTTGCATTGAAACGATATGTTACTATAACTATACCAAAAACAACTATCTTCCCTACCTGAAAAAACCTTTACTTTTAAGCTGGGTAGAATTTATCTGCGGTACAGCTCATTCATTTAAAGAGAAGTTTATTTGTTAAGGCCTGTTTAATTTCTTGAATAAACAAATGTGCAGCAAAAATAAATCTAAACTTGAAGGGTTTAGTGCAAAAGATAAACAATTTTAATTCTTCAAATTTTTGGATAATTATTTAAAATTAAAAAAAATATATATATAACATCACAGTTGAGGCAAAATATCAATTTTGATTAATTTCCTCAGAATTTAATTATATTATAAAAGTACGTCGAATTGAAAAATATATATATCTTCAGATTATTTGATACTGTTGAACATTTGGTAGTTACATCTTTCTTTCATAGAATGTCGATTCCATCTATTTATGAGAGATATATCTCACAAATAAAGCGTTTTTTTTGGATTTGCGATCAGAAAGCTACTTTTTCCAGTCTCTCATTTTCTTTCAATAAACCCTTCTATACATCTGTTAATTTGTCTGATTTTTATTAATTGTAAAACCACGCATTATTTCGTTATATATATTTAAGTATATACACCATAGCAAATTTATATCTCACAACATTTTTTCAGTCTTGCATGGTCTCTTCAGATTAATAAACATTAAATATTTAAAAAAAATATAATAAAATCTAAGAAGATCAATATCAATGTTCCTCAAGATTTTTCGGAATGTAATCACCTCCTTTTTGAAGACTCTTCAATTTCAAGAAAGAATATAAATACATTTTCTCTATATGAAATAGTAGGATATAGTTTCACAAGAATAAACATACAAGACACAAATACACATACATTTACATACATATGTTTGTGTTTAGTTTAAATATATAATATATGTGTAAGATCCATAAAGTATTTTAAATTGTTAAGTTATTCAATTTTTATAATAATTATTTTAATTACATAGAGAAATATTTCTATTTTAATTGATAGGTTAAAAGGTTGTTTTCTTATAAATATCTTTTTATCTAATTTAATCAGTAAAATGTTTTAATAAATAGTTTTTTTGAGATTTAAAAGCTCGGCAGAAAATTTTTTATACAAAATACGCAATTCCACTTTGTTGAATTTGCTCTTTAAATTAAATACTACAAAATTTTCCCAATTTGTGTGTAGTAATCTTTTATTTTAATAAATAGATTAAAAAATAGATAAGTTTTGAAATTATTTAATATCAATTTATCAAGAAAATCATAAAATGTGTATTAATATTTTAAAGAAAATTATGTATTAAATGAATTTCTTTTCTGAAAGAAATAACGTTCATTCAAGTTTTTGTTTTTTTAAAAATAGCCCATCCCCCCCCCCAAAAAAAAAATAAAGGACCTATAAACTACTTAAAAATGAAAAGACTGATTGAAATATAATTGATATATAGTAAAATATATTTACAAAATGTATGCCTTCAATAAATAATTAACAGCTTTCAATAATCCAAATCGATTTTCATGATTTTTTTTGGAGCTATATCGTTTCCGTAGTTTCTAAAGATTGTTTCTGGATAGAAAAAAAAAGAATTAATAGCATTTTTAGTCACTATTGAGCACAAAGATATCTGCATTGACATATTTTCTCTATTTCATTCATCATTATAATGTATATTTTATTTTAATAAAGATTATTATTATTACTTTAGTAACACGATGCATATCTTTTTGGTTCTAATTTTTAATTTTTAATTTATTTCCAAATATAAAAAAAAATTGTATTGCAATTTGTTTATTTTAATTATGTAAAGTATTAACAATTAAATTTAGAGAAATATACAGCTTTTTGTAAGAAATTTTTTTCTATCTAATATTTTCTAAGCTAATTGATGCCTTTTATTTTCTGTAAAGGTTGAGTGAAATTCTTCTGAATAGAATGTATTCATTTTGGCTGTGGCCAGAGGTCATAGCTTGGAATTCGCCAATCGGCAAAGAAGCCAAAGTTCATCTTAAATACATGAGAGAATTCACAGAAAAGGTATTAAACGAACTGAAATTATCTCGAAACTTTCCGAATATTTTGTAAGTATTTTAAGTTTGACATTTTTAAGTTTGGCCATTTTGACAAAAAGATTTATTTAAAAAAAATAAACTTTGATTTTGATTTTCGTTATGCATTTTTATATATTTTTTAAAGTTTTCCCTAACATATTTAAATATGCTTTCTTGATATATTTATATCAATCAGTATTAGTAATCAGTAGTCAATTGAAAATAAATCTATTTCATTAAAAGAAAACTAACAGATATAGATTAAACATAATCAATATTTGGAAATTTTCAAGCAATTAATTCACTATGAATGACACATAATACGATATGAATATGCAGTTAAAGAATTTGCACATTCTGCGCCAATTTTAAACTTGTTTTAATTGAAAATAATAATTACAACTTATTCAGTTTTTCAGCAGAATAAAATTGACGTGAAAATAATAATAGTCTTATGTGAAAATAATTGTTTTTCACTGTATCAAAACTTCTCCTAAGAAAAAATTATTGCATTCAACAATAAAAGTAAAACATGGCATATATATATATATATATATATATATATATATATATATATATATATATATATATATATATATATATATATACAAAATGAAAATCTATCATTAATTTCATTTCGAATTAAAAGTATACTTGCAAAATTTCTGCATCTTTAGACAAGCAAAATATAATATTTTATCATGACAGTTCTTTTCTTTATATCTGAAAACTGATTTAGTTTATGATAAGTCTCCTACACAATGTCGCTCTTTTCTTAATTGTATCAATTTTGGACATAAATTTAATTAATACTGATATGATGTTCAATCTATGTATATTTTGTTTATTAATTAAAAATTTGGAAGCGTATTAGGGCTAGAAAAATTCCATAAAATGTTTTATTTAAACAATTAAAAGGTATCACTTTACAATTATTTGGAGTTTCATTCGACAATTAATTAACACTAATTAGAATTTTTTGAAATTATGTGAATTTTGAGTCTTTCTCTTTTCTCGGAAAAAAAAACGATTTTGCATTAGAAATAGAAACCATAACATGTTTTCAGCCGAAATTTTATGCAACATTGCTTTGAAGATTTGTAATGCTATTTTAAGAATAAGTAGTATATGTGACAATAAATTATTTTTGTTGAATTTAAGTATTCAGTTTTGCTCGTAAAACAGTAAGCATGTGTTAGTGGCTTCATTCCCCCTTCATTTAATAAATCTGAGTAACTAACAAACTTTAACTTCTGCTTAATATATATATGTATATATATTTAAAAATTAAGTTTTAATAAAAATTATATTTTTTAAAAATGTTTCTTTAGAATTCACAAATATTGTGAATTTAAAAAGTGGTTACTTTTATCTATACGATTAATTCCTTTTGAATTTAATTCATTTTACCGATTCATTTATTGATAAAATACTGAGAGATGCAAAAGAAAATGTAAGCCATTTAGGAAAAATTTGTTCTTTCTAACTTCATTAAAGGACAATTAATTATTAATTTTTCTAATAGTGTACAATTATGAAGAAATTAAAACAACAATTTGGTATTTCTGAAGGTAATTCGTGAGAAGAAAGAGCGCTATTTATCTCTTGGACCTGGAGCTGACAAAGGAAAGTGCCAAGCATTGTTAGATGTACTTCTGAAATTGCACTTAGTTGAACATGAATTGACAGAAGAAGATGTCAAACATGAAGTAGACACATTTGCTTTAGCGGTAAAAATTTAATTATTTCCCCAAATGAAACTTTTATATGATTTTGATATTAAGAAAGTATTAAATTTTCTTATCAAAAATTTCTTTAAATAAATAATTTGAAACTCTATGAATTCCGAAAGATCTCAACCCCCATTTAACAAAATTAAGGTGGGCGTCCAAAACAATCAAATATCATTGCGAAATTTCCTGCGCATTTCTTTCAATTTTCTTCTTTCTCAGATTTCAGGGATTATTCACTGTAAGTCATAAATTTTTTTTTTTGTTCAGATTTTCACACAGATGGACTTGAGGGACGGGGTGATTTTTGAAATAGTTCAAAAGATGTCCGAGCATATATTTACTTAACAGCTATAAGTTAAGCGAGACTTTCTTATAACAATGTCATAAGAAAAGAAAAATGGCTGTCAATGCGGATGTTGTGAATTTTTCTTTGCATCCGAGAAAATTATTTAGAGGTAGACGATCTGGTTGACGAATGAGAAAACTTGGTACTCTCAATTACGATCGAGGAAACGCAGTTTTTAAATTTTTTATCCGATTGAAGAGCAGAGGTGGCCGTTCATCTATCAATTGTACATCTAACACCTATTTTCAAACATGAAATCTGAGAATATCACTTTTCTAAGGAACAAAATATTTTTTATTCGATGCATTAAGAATCAGCTGTAAAGTAAAAAAAAAAAAAAAAAAATGCAAATTTAAATTTGCATCGGAGCACTAAAAAAATGATAGTATTAATATATTTTTAATATATGCTGAATATATATAATATGCTCTATTAAATAATATGACAATCAACATTGCCATATTTTCCGTATTTAGTGTTAATTTTTTAAAGAAATATTGCAATTATAGTAAATATATACACAAAAATAAACTTATCTTTGACGTTTCTTTATAAAAATGAAAAATAAATATTTTTCATAGAAAACCAAACAAACATGGTATATCAAAAAATAGTATGAAGCATAAGATCTCTGCTTCTATTCGGATATATCTGTAGATTTACAAAAAAAATTAGCTAGTTGAAACCTTTTTAAAACTTAATGGAAATTTTTAGAAAAAAAAATGGAAACGTTGTGGTCTAGGAATAAAAATAGTTATTTCAAATTCACTTTGGAATTTGAATAACAATGTCAGATTAATTATAGAAAACATTATCATTTTATTTATGAAAATTGATACATTGAAAAACATTACATGATTCTTCTAGTTCAGTAGTTTACAGAAAATTAATTTATTGCATTAAATATTACAAATACTGCCTATTACTAAAACCCTATTACCGTTCTCTCAAAACTAAATAGATTTCTAAGAACTATAACTTTATTGTTCCAAAAAGCCTTACGGATGAAAAAGAAATGAAATTTAAAATTGCTTTGATGTTATTTCCAACTAGTAAGATTTACGGAGTGAAGAATGAATGTATTTTCTCCAGGGAAAATTTCATGCAATTGAATTCAACCATCTCTCTACTCACTTTTATAAAAACATAAATTTAGAATATATTTAATCCCAATTTAATAAGATGGGAAGAAAATTAATGTCAACATTGCACATTTGAAATTTTCATATGCTTTCATTGTTTTGGAATTGTTATTCTTTCGATGGAAAGATTTATAGTATTTAAATTAAACTAAGAAACGAAAGGAATCTTAAACATTATCAAAATGTTGCTTCTGCACAATTTCTAGGAAAAGTAAGGATTTTGGTATCATCTGACTAAACAACTTAATTTAAATTTCAATAGCATGCAAATGGTGCTAATGCATTGTTTGGAATTCAGGAATTCGTATAATTTATTTTAAAATACTGAAATTACTTACAAATAGAATTCATTCATCTGGTTTTCAATATAATGTTTATAAGTTTGGTAATACCAACTTGTAAGCTGTTGGAAAGATCTGAAACCAATAAATAATATTTTGAAGGCTAAAAGATTACTCAAAATTCATATCTTGTCTAAAGCATTCTTTTCTCTTTTATTTCTCTCTAGAAGGAACAAAAATTATTAAAAGTATATTATAATTATTATAGATATGTCTTATAAATTTACTGCATATAAAAATAAGGTCTTAAAAAATACTATTAAATACGATCGTGAATATATATTTAATCAGCAAAATTACATTGCCACAATTTAAAGCAATATATCACTGTAATCAAGACAGCAATTACTTCAGAATCAAAAGAGTCCTCAAATATTCATTGATTCAAGCATAATTAAAGAATTTGTTTTTGAAAATGATTAAATGAAGAAATGGTTTAGCATTTTGTCTTAATTTAAAATTAAGATATTAATACTTTTAATACACAATTATTTTTGAAATTTATTTTTAATTGGTATCCGGGTCAAAATTTGATTATTCACTATTTACGAAAGTATTATATGAAGCAAAACTTTTAATGTAAAATATGTTATCGTGATTATTTCGAATTAACATAATTAAATTGCGATATTTAAAAATAAATTTTGCATTGTAATGAAGATAGTAATTATTCCATAATAAAAAATGTCCTCACATATACATTAATTCAATCGTTTATAAAGAATTTGTGGTTGAAACCATTAAAATGAATAAATATTTTAGCATTTAATTTTAATATAAAATTCTGAAGCTTACTTTTTTATTAAAGAATAATTGTTGAATATTACTCTCAATTGATACCAATTGACAAAATTAGAAAAATGTATATTATCAGAAAAATATTTTAGTATACTTATGTTTTATAAACATTTCTTTCAAGAGTCTAATAATTTACCAATTAATCTTCTTTAAATGGTGGCTCATACTTTCGAACAGGTTATTTAATCAATTATCGTACAAAGTATAAAGTCTGAAATATTTTTCAAGAATCTTAAACCCAATCATCTAAAATACAAATGTGACAAATTTAATCGAAATTGAATTTTGATGTATATTGGTGACCCTTATATTAAGTCGCTCTTCTGCTTCTTCTTTTCTTTCTTTCTTTTTTTTTTTTTTTTTTTCAAATTTTTACTTACTTGTATTTAATGCTTCGTCGAACTTACAGAAAAAGTTAAAATTTATACATTCTTGTCAAATTGCGAAATTTATCATATTAGCATTGCAATAAAGTATAATTATTTTTAGAAGTCTTGTAATATTATTTTAGTAATATTTTATTTATGACTGATTTGTGAAGTAGAAAAAGAAAAATATTCATTCCTATTTTTCATATTTACAGTGGCAATTGTATTTATTTCCTAAATTACAAACAATTACAATTTTTAACATTTCAAACTAGTTTGAATTGTTTAAAATTTTTATTGAAAAACATTTAGCAGCGAGAAAAAATATTTTATCAACCATAAAGCCAAACTTATCTGGGTAAAAAAAAAAAAAAAAAAAAATAGCACTTTTAAACAACTAAATGCAAGAAAACGGGTAAAATTACAGTTGGTTAAATAATTACAAAATTTATTGTATTTTCAAAAATACAAGAGTGCAGGGAATTTCAAGATAATTATAATTTAAATAGTTATTGTTGTACTTGTTTGTAATAAAATAATTTATTTCGGTTTTTATATTCCTCAGTCCTAGCACCTAACCAAATTTCTTTTTATTTGAATGATAAAGCTGTCACGTTACTTTGATTATATTTTACTAATAGTAAATTTTTGCGTCGTTATTTCCCAGAAAGTGAAAAGAAGGAGAAACCATTTTGAAGAACATTGTTACATGTAGTGAATTATTTTAATTAAAGTACATTACTGTAATCATTTAGTTCGAAATACAATATTTTGGATCTATTTTTTAATAAAAAATAGTAAATATGCCCATATTTGTCTTTACATCCAGCTTTTGATTAAAAAAGATAATTCATTTGTAAAATAGGATTTTATAGAAATTTGGCAATAAATGTATTGGCAAAACGCATCCATTTCTGGTTAAGGTATATGATATCGTTCGGGATGAAGTTTTTGAAATTTTTTCATAAATAGCTATAATTTTAAATATTTGTATAAAAAAGAGTGGGAACACATCTATAAAACTAAAATAAATCAGTTAACTAGAAATTTTTTATAAGAAAAATTAGAAGAACTAACTACTTATTATTAGCTAAATAAAGAAATATAAAGCAAAAAACCTTGTATTTTAAAGGTATATCAAAATGTTTGCAAATAACCTAAGAAACATATTATCTACTTTCAGAACTAAAAAAAATAAGCTGCATTTCTATTCAATCTTTAAGTATTGGTGTTGTTCACTTATAAATAACACAAAATGTTCCGTTTCTTTCACATTGTTAAGCACTAAAACAACAAAAAATATTTCTAGATCAGTAGATTACTTATTCTGTTGTTTAGAAATTGAGAATTTTGAGAATTTATACAAAATTTTAACACAAGTTTTTATTTATACATGTATTTTAATTTATGAGTGTTTTCGTAAAAAAGTTTTTATCAAAGATTAGAATTTAAGGATATACGATCAAAAGATGTTAAACCGCATTAAAATAATGTAAGCATGTAATGCAAATATAAAAATCAATGTCACTTCTGAACAGAACAAAAATTCTAATGATTTTATTAAAAAAAATCCCTTCAATTCCAAATTCATTAACTTATTTCAAAAATAAATTTTGTTGTTAATATAAGACATGACTGAAATGGTTAAAAGACCACATGTGAAAATATGAGCAAAAAATCATAATTTTTCAAGTTTTTTGCATGAACTTTTATCATTAACATTAAATTGTACTCACACATTGAAAAATATTTTATAAATTTCTGGCCCTAAGTTATTTTAGTAATTGTCCTTCTGGAGAAAATATCTCTATTTTTGTTGTTAAAAGTCATATTAAAAATTTTTGCAACCTTTGTGTAAAGCATTTAAGGAAATATAATGCTGAAACAAAATAAGATAAGAAATAAATTAAGTAAGTGAGAATTCTTGATATTTCTTTTTTTTTTTCATTTATCTACTTTTATATTTTCTGTTGTTGAAAAATACAAGCTCGGTAATGAAATATTTTCGAAAGAATTTATAGGGTTTTTATGTAAATAAAAAGTGCTTATTTTGTTGGGCATGAAGATAATTTTTAGAGGAATGGGATATTATGCATAATGCTTTACCAAATACACCAGGGAATAAATCCGTGAAATCCGAATCAAGGGAAAAACTAAGCTTGCGAATGAAAAAACTTATACAAATGCGTAGAAACATTTACATCTCATTCACTATCAATTGAAAGAAACTAATTGAAACAAGAACTTAGTTTAAGGTGCATGAATAAAAGTAAATATTTGCAGTTAACATTTTAAGAGTAAATGACTTTAATTTAATTTTGCAATTACTATGGAAAGTAATTAAAAATCATTGGTCGAAAATTTAAAAGTTACTAGGGGCAAAAGGGAAGAACATTTTCTAATGTCATAAATCTTCGAAAATAGTACTTGTGATTGCTTTCACCTGAAAATGGTTTGGATAGCTAGTAAGTAAGATAAACAAATAAGGCCAAGAGAACAGATAAATTTTCGATCCCAAATTTACGGATTTGACATAGGAATGTGTAAAATCTTATTGTAACGCCAAAATCCCTATAGTAGTCGTACATTTATAAAGATAGCAATCACTTACAATAAAACCTGTCGATACTTCTACCTTCAGTGGTGGCGGGGTTGTCGGTTTTAAACAAGAAGAATTAGTCACAAATACTACTTTAACACAAACGCACTAATTGTTTACCACTTATTATTTTATCTCAAGAATGTCGGATATTTCATATACATTTCATGTAGAAGATACTAGCAGCTACAGCATTGAATTTATTTTCATCAATTTCAATAGGACTTTTGCAAGACATGCTGAAAATGCTTTCATATAACAAAAATCCGAGCGTGTAAAATCGTGTGGAATGGGAGCCCTAATAGAACAGAAAAGCAAGATATACTATATATTCAGGATTCCTTTTAAAAGACATCCTTTTAAATATAGCAAAAGAGGTTCAAAAAACTGAATTAGTTTACTAAAAATAGTAGAACAAATTTAAAATTTTTTAAAGCTTTTAGTTTTTACTTTTAAAAAAAGGCAATGATAAATTTTGCAATGTAACTATTGTTAAGGAATGGAAAATTTCCCAATTCTTATTAGTTAAAAAATAGAAAAAGTTGATATTTAAAAAAATTTAGAATATTTTGAAGAAATAATAAAGAAAGATTTATTATTTTTTTTTTAGCATTTGAAGTATAGAAAGCAAAAATGTTGCAAACGTCAAAAAATCCGAAATCGATATTTTGACGAACTTTTGCACTTTAAATAACAATGAACTGCGAAAGACATATTTTAGGAATTATTACCTTCCCCGCCCCCCGCCATAAACGGATAACGCAAAGATACTTTGACCTAAGTAAATGAAATTTTGTATACGGGATATACATTAAATCAGTGGATTTGGGCCATATATTAAATCTGTGGATTTGTGTCAAAGTTTTAAAGAAATCAAACTTACAGTTATCCTGTCTATCTGAATTTTTAATTATAAGGAACCTCGATAATTTAAAAATGTAAAGAGATAAACAAATCATATTTTGTGCACAAGTTTAGCATCTAAATTATAGCAATTCTTATATTATGTATGCACACTTGAAAAGTGAAGATTAAATTTTCAAGAATTAATGTAGTTTAGAAAAATTATCAAAATTTATCAAAATAATGAAAGGTTAATTCCAATTTATTGAGGGATACGTAATTTTAATTAAATTATATTTCAGATAAAAATTCAAAACAAAAAATTTGCTTGTATATTATCTTACCATATACAATCAAAATTAACATACATATTTATGTTTTGTGATTAATTATATTCATATATTTTATTGCCAGAAAGATAAATAAAAGAATAATGTCATGTTTATAGATTTTATATAAAACTAATTAATTGTGTTATTTACTAATAATATGCATTACTATAAATTTTTTCAATCACCATATTCTGAAAAGGATATTTGGTTTTTATAAAAAGATAAAAAGCATGAGTAATCATTCCCCTATTTTACTGATATTATAACGTTGATAACGATTTTATTTTAATATTTAATCTTTGCAATAAGAATAAAAATAAATTTTGTTGAATATTTTCCTTACTGTTAAATCATTTTGTCTTCTAAGAAAACTATTTATGACAACAATTTTATTTTGAAATAAAATCATTCTTAGTTGTCCTCTTAATGATAACCTTATTTAACAGCGTCTGATGTATTTAGAATGAAAATATTGGTAGCCGATTATTCTATATTATGCATACAAACGCTAAATTCTCTTCATAATTGTCGTGGTAATATAAGAAAAAAAATTACTGTAATGATTTTATATGTGTTTATATTAAGCAAGTATAAATAACTTGATCAGCAACAGGAAAAAAATGCTTTTGTAAGTTAGATCTTCCTGTTATTATTAATGGTTAATAAATTATGTGAAATATTTAAAAAAAATTGATCTTTTTGACTATCAGAATTTGAACTATTTTTACTATTAATGACTACAAAAAAATCTTTCTGAAGAAATATTTTGCTACAAATATATTTGACTGTTATTTTGCAGGCTAAATTACATAAATTATTTAGTTAAAAGTTTTAGCTAGCATTGATCTAGCCGAAATAACTGGTTGCAAAAAACAGATATTTATAAACAATGATTCAAATTCTTCCGTATATTAAAGTAATATTCAATAATTTAAATGCAAATGATTTTATTTTAATTGAAACCAAAAGACTCTATAAGCTGTTAGTAGAATAAAATTACTGAAATGTATTTGAGGATAATCAGATTCAAGTGCGATTTTTGAAATCATATCATAGAACGCATTTTATTGCTTTTAATTGGGACTACTTAAAATATTTGCGATTTTCTGCTTTTTCATAAACATTTCAGAAAAAAATCAAGCAAACAGTATTTATCGAAGAAGACCTTGACTTTTATGAAAGATTATAATTTTAAACTATACAAAAATTATTTTTGAAGGGAAATCACTTTTATTAATTTGTAACAAGAATATATAACTGCGTTACTGTGTTTAGTACTGTTTTGTTCTTTAAGAGTTTCCGTTTACCCTTTTGCACAAATTCGCATAAGTCCTATATTAATGTATTAGCTTCGATTACTTTTGTTTATTACAGATGAAGAAAAAAAATTGATATTCATAGATGTAACTTCACGAATAGTTAAATTTGTCACAGAGACAGTAATTTTATGCTATAGTACTTATAATATTCCAATAATCCTACAGATTTGACATGTGTCTGTGATAGCAAAAAGTTACTGAAGCTGAATAGTTTGGTATAAAAAAAGAAAACATATATGAATTAACAAATATGGAAACAAAATGTCTGCTGAAGAAATATATTACATTCCAGTATTAGACTAAGGGAACAGTGAAATTTGGAAATATAAGAAGCTTTGTAAAACTCAAAGACAACATTTAAAATACTTTTAAATGTTGGAAAAAAATCATTTTTTTTAAATATAAAATATTTTTCAATAAGTTTTGCGGTTGACATGCAAAGGGAACATTGTTCTTAAAGACATCTATACTCAAAATGCCAATGTGAATTATTTCTGTTATATTTATTTTGCTTTAGGAAATAGAATGACGTTTTTGAAAATTAATATCTGAATAATCTGTTTCATACTGCTGCTGGATGGCGGAGAGTACAATTGGGAAAAGTTGAACTTAGTCGAATATTAACCTATGATGGCACAAATCTCTTACATTGGTGGAAAATAATTTTGGTTGTCTGGCATTTGATTGCTGATAATGATCTGCATGCTTTTAAGCATAAATGCAAAAAATCAGAATCTATTAAAAACTATTCAGTTATTCAACACTAAAAACATTTCTTTGGTCTTAGGATTTGACCCTCCAGCTGATGATCTCTTTAGCCGAAAAGAACAGATAGTAATAAATTGCTGAAATAATTTATATTAAATACAGACCAAGCAAAAAACCCAAATAGAGTGATAACAAGTGACAAAAATCAAGAAAAGTGTGATTTAAAATTCTTAAAATATAATATAATAAAATTCTTTTTAAAATAAACCGAAATATAATAGATACAACAAGTATCATATTATAGTATATAAGTATTTGTAAATAACAATAAAACACTACAAACTGTAACGACATTTGGCAGTGTTAGAGTGAATAAATAAAAATACGACAAATTCTAACAAGAAAAAAAAAATAAAAAACAGAAAATCAAAGCAGAACGTATTTACAAACATTAGGGCAGACAAAACATCAAAATAAAGACGTAACTAAAACGCATAAGAAAATTAGCATAGAACTAAAAAAATATACAAACATATGAATAAATAACATAGAAAACAATGAAAGAAAAAGATATTTCCTTTTGCAATAAATTTCAAGAATTAATAAACATAAAATAAAATAAAGAAAGAATTAATATAATGTAATTTTATGAATTCCTAAATAAATTTAATTTTAAAATTAAATTGTTTAATTAAAAATTAAATTAAATTTATTCAAAAATTAAATTCAATATTAAATTAAAAAATAAAAAACAAATACTAAATAATTTTTAAAATAAATTTAATTTTAATTTTAAATCATATTAAATTTAAAAAATATACAAAATTAATATGAAATTAAATTTAAATCAATTTTTTAAATTAAAATTAAATTAAATTACATTTATCTAAAGAGAACTTTATTTATTTTTTATAGAGGAATTAAATTTTTTATGAGGGATTTGAAATTTCATTTATTAAAAATATACAAAGAGAGGAATTTAATTTTTCTGCGTTTTACAAATATGCAATGCTTTAATTAATATATGTCAGTTTAAAAATAAATTATTTGAAATTATAAATTAAAAACGAATTAAATAAATGAGGCAAAACTATCAAAACTGATACACATATATTAGTTTTTCACACGCTTCAAGTTTCTAAAGATAAAAAAATTTTTAAAAAATATATTCAAAATTAAGATGATCAATGGAACAGTCGATAATTTGCCCCCAAGAAATAAAAAGTAAATTTTTTTGGATTGAGAATATTTCGTGAAGAATACCAGCCACATTTGAGAAAATATCAAATGAAATTAAGATTTTAAAAAATTGAATTTAGTCGGATTTCAAGAACGTCCTTTTTACTTCTAAAAAAATTCGAATGATTTGATTCTGACTATCTAAAGTTTCCTATTTTGTATTATCTAAATTTATACAAATATACTAATATACTAAAATACTAATTACTAAATACAAATACTAATACAATATACAATTTATAAAATACTAAATAAAATATACTAAATTTATACAATATTATCCTAATTATCTAAAGTTTCCTATTAAAACTTGTATCCGTTACCAGTTATTGAGCTTTGAAATAAAATTATTTGCTATATAAGCTAAATTTCTAAGGAAATCAAAGTTCTGCAATCTCGAGATAAACCACCGGTTACGCATGTGAGCTAAAGTTTCAGGTTTTTTTGAATAAATTTACTCTGTTGAATGTTGATTATGCTTTCCCATGCGGAAAAGAATATGAAAAGTTGCAGGTTGAAATCAGTCCTGTTATGTGTGGTACAGATGTTATATCAACAGATATACAATGTTTCCTTAAATAGACTGACGATTTTCGAAAGTGAATAACAGGGAAACGGTTAAGGTTAAAAAAACAATCCTAGCAGCAAATACATGTGATAGGCCAGAAATTTTTCTTCCCTCAATTTTTAGTATCAGTTCAAAAATCTATAGATAGATGGCGCTGCAGGAAGGTTTCAAAAAAGATTTTTTTTTTTTTGTTGGAGGAAACATGTTTTCGAATGAATTGTGAGCCATGATTGACGATTTCAATATTGATGTGAACTCTATCTATTTTTCCGACGTTTGCACATTTCCATCTCGATGGATTCGCTAAGAAGCAAAATTGGTGAACTGAAAATTCGTATCTGCGTGTTTCAAAATCATTCTATTCTCAAAATGTGACTGTATGGACAGATGTTTCCTGTACAAGTATAAATGAATTCTTTTTTCTACATGATACAATGACTTTAAAACGATATATTAAAATTTTGAATGCTTTTTGTGGCATTTCAAAAGGTTTTAGTCGAACATTCGTAGCATACTGGTTTATGCAAAATTGCGCGAGGCTCATTGTACTGTTGACGTTTCCCGCTTCTTATAGGGGTATTTTAATAACCGTGTAATTACTTCAAATTATTCTAATTCACATGTAAGAAAATACTTTGGTCAATCAATGACACATGTGTAGCTATTCCGATAGATACTTTCCAGGAAATGTCTAAGAATTTCGTCCTCCACTTATAATATGGGTTTGCGGCTGATAATAGATATTTCGAAATTATTATACTGTTATTTTCATTTATTAAAAGATTTCGTAATATGTGATGTAATTTTCAATTATTTCTTTATTAGCATGTTTATTGTGAGTAGCGCTATCTATCTTCCATTTCTTGAACTAAAATCAAACTTGCCGGAGGTGAAATTTATGTTCTATAACATGAACTTTCTACAAGAATTACATTTAACAGTTTTCCTATTATGCATTTTTGAAAATCGTCAGTCTATTTCAGGACACCCTATGTTTTATATTTCTTAAAAGTTACATTACTGTTTAAGGAGTCCCTCTCTTCCTCAAACGTTTTTAGTAAATGTCAAATTACGTTGTATATACTATTTTTTACTCTGATTAGTCTTAAAATATTTTCAGTGAGTCTTAAATAGTGATTTTTGCATCTTAAAATGTGATCTTCAGTGAATTTTAGTCTTAAAAATAATTCAGTGATATAAATAAAGAATCTTCTGATATAATCGGTCTGAGAGATAGGAATTCTTAAAGTTTATGTTTGTTTAGTTATACAAAAATAAGAAATCAATTATATTGTTATGTTCATAAATTCATTAGAATTAAAAATTTCCTCTTTCATTTTAAACTAAAATGTTCATTCTCTTAATCAAGAAGAAAAATTAAAATATTTGATGAATTAGGATCTTTTACTTAGCAATCTAAAAAAATTAAAATGTTCTAATTTGTTAAAAAAAAAAGGCTCATTCTCTTGTTCTGGAAAACTAAACAAACACTTGATCTTTAAAAATGAAAACGATTATATTCAAAATATCCATACTTTACGAATCTATTCATTTTCTATGCTGGATATTTTTATTTGCTTCCCACTCTACTTCATTTTCTTTTTACTTTACAAAAAATCACTTTCCTGTTTCACTTCATTAGCTTCATTCGAATATGTTCACAAAATGAAACGATTTTCAACTCATTCAATGTCCAACAGCTGTTGCTTCCACTTTCTTACAGACTCTTCCTACTTAATAAATCAATAACTTGAAAAATATCACTCTCTCGCCTTTTTATCCAGATTGCAGCTTTTCTCAAGAAATATCCAATATATTTTCTGAGTATTTATTTTTCTTTCGACTACTTCCCGAGCTCTTTCAAGGGGGCCAATCCATTTCCAAATTTGAAGATCAGAAGACCTTGAATATAAGAAGATGAATTAGAGATTAGACTCTGAAATCAATTGGAATATCTATGAAATGTCTAATAATATTTATAATACAATGTAAATACTTATTTAAGAAGAAGTATATAATAATTGAATAATTGCAATTGAATATAAGAATGTAAATTAGAGATCATACTTGGGAGATAGGTGAAATCTTATGATATATCTGATAATATTTATAAGAATACAATAGAAATACTTATTCTAAGTATTGTACGAAGAATAATATATTAATTGAATAATTGTAATTGAATATAAGATGGTACGTTAGATGTAAGAAAATTTCATTATTAAGGCTTGAAAATCACTTTTCAATCCCTAACTTTTAAGATATAGCAGTTATCGAAAAGTTTTAAATAAAAAGGTTATTCGTTGGCTTTATTTTTCTATCTTCAATATTAAGACATTCATAGCGAAATGACTTTTGAGGTAATGAGTCATTTACGAACTAGTTCGAGATATTTACATTTGTCATAACATATGTAAAGCCATGAGAACCATACCAATAGGCAGTCTTCCAATAGGAATCTACCTAAAAACCGGCAATCATAAGAATTCTTAATACAATTAAGACCTCGTAGCAATTAAGAATACAATTCAATAACTTTGTATAAGCACCAAATTTTAGTAATGAATTTTAATGTTTTTGTAAAAAGAAATTAAAAAAAATCCCATTTCTTTAATTCCGTGCTTTAAATTACATAAGTTAATAAAAGCTTTAAGTTCCATAAGTAAATAAAAAAATATTATCTTTGAAACAATAAAGGATCAAATTTTGATGAGTAGTTTCTTTTCCAATTAAAAAAAAACTATCAAAATTATTCATCTATAGTGCATTAGAATAATAAGGAAATAATAGAGGAAATAATAGAGAAAATCAACCATGATATGAAACGTTGTTAGACAAAGGAATTAACATTTACTTCCTACATTTATTATATATAAACGCTAAATTTTTATTAAAAAATGCAACTGGTTACATTTGAATTGAATAGTTATTTGCAAAATGGCTAAATTTTAGAAAAGATTAGGTAAAATTTAGTCAAATTAGGTAAAACTTCCTTCATTTACAAGCATTCCGAATAGTTAGATATGTAATTATCTTTAAATTTCATTATTTATATTTTAAAATCAAAAATTTAGATAGATTATATTTAATACGAACAGTACAAAAGTTTGCATATGACTCTTTTATAAAATTTTCCGCTTCCCTTAAGATTAAAGTTAAGGTCACGTGAATCGATAGTCTAAGATACATATAAATTTTCGCTTAATTTCAGTTGTGTTATGAAATATTATCTTATAAAAGGGAACAATATTAACGAAGTATACATTAAGAGTTAGTTTGAATTCTTGTGTGCAAGATATATGAAATGCTGCTGCTTATATTTTACATATTGATAGGGATGTCTTTCGCTTTCCTTTTAAAATGTTCTTTTTGGAGATATAAATATAGCAGGTTGATGCCAGGAAGAAAACCGAGTGTCTTTAATATTCTTGGAGATATTGGGGAATTGATAGATTTTAGACATTTAGGATCTACAGACTCGATACATCTCAGTAAGTATTTTTTTTTTATTTTGGAAGTTGAACAAAGGTTTCATTTATTAATTAAATCAGTATGAACTTTGAATTTAAATTAGACTAATCTGCACTCAATATTTTTTATATCTTAGACTTATTTGGATATTTCATGTAAAAATAGTTACATAATTTTTAATCTGTTTAAAAATAAATTCATTCCTTATTTCCATTTTAAAGGTGATCTTTTTTTTTTTCCACCTCATATAACTTCAAATTGTTTCTGTCAAATTTCATATTATTCGTGACTTACAGTTCCGAAGATATGTTAATTTATAACATTGATTTTATAAATTCATCTCTGCATGCAAGATTTAGTGCTTTGAAAAAAAAAGTCAAGTGGAAATCAATCATTGTCAAAGTGAGAATGATATTCTATGCACCTTGTAATGTCTTGAGATAGGAAACATAGTTTTAAAAAAAAACACAAGACATTTATTCGCAGACATAGACACAATTAAAATTAAACATAAATAAAAAAAACAGGTTTAACATCTTAAAATCTCTGGGGCTTTCAAAACCAACTAATTAAAAATCGCTAAATATAACGAAAGTTCAGGATTCGGCCATCACACAGTGCAAAAACTAAAGTCTCTCCTCTCTCTCGTCTCATCCTTTCTTTTTATATCATCGAAGCCCAGCTCCCTTCAGTTGAAGTTCCAATTATTCCGAAGAGGTTCGAACAAATTCGGCTCCAGACCGACTTGATTTCAATTGAACGGAGGGTGGTACACATTGATAACGAAACGAAGCAACAGTCAAAAAAACTATGAAAACTACGTTTCAAATGAAAAACTATGAAAGTTTCAGAAGTGAGTTAAATATAATAGATAAAATATGAGAAATTTGATTAAAAAATTTATTATAAACGAACGCGTTTATAATTTTCCCACACAGAAGAGACTTACAAAAATTATAATTTTGACGGTTATAATTCAAATATAATCTAATAAAGTGAAGTAAAATTTTCGGTATTATGATTTTGTTTTTATATCTCTTAAAGATTAAGTTTATTTAACAGAATAAAACAAATTACAAAGAAAGTACTTTAAATTCAAATTTAAATGAATATCAAGAATGCTTATTTCTAACAATATGTATGCATGCATGTATGTATACATATTCCACAAGCTGATACTTGAAATGTGCTAATGATGAAATTAAATGAAAGAAATGTCGATTTCACTTTTTTTGCAAAATAATAAGCATTTGGTTAAAAGAAATGAGATAGAAATCAAATGAATCATTTTAAAAACAATTCCGGGTTGATTCGCAGGTAAACAAAGTTTCGATAAAAAATGCTGATAATTACGGAAATTCATTGAAATCTGAAAAATATCACTTCATTTTCTGATTAATATACTGTTATATTTAAATGTATATAATCTAATGTGCCAACAATCGACAAGTAATTTCAACATCCATACATACTACATTAAAACGCTTAATTCTCAGATAAAGTATCATGAGCTAAAGAAGTATTTAAATACAAGAAATAGAAACTGTAGAAAAATAAAATTCGTATAAGATTTAAGAGGCATTTTAGTTCATAATATGATTAATGAAGCTACTTCAACGAAGAAAAGTCCATTTAATGCTTATAACTGAAATAAACATTAATGCTGCGTTATATTTTCTTACAGACATTCAAAACAGTAGAATTTACTACAATTGATTTAAATTTATATTCTTGTTTTCCTATAATTTATGTGCTGATTTTCTTTAGTATATATAATATATTTTCATTAATAATTTAGTGTGGAAAAACGATTGTTTAAGATTAAGATATAATTGAGTTGATGAATTTTATAGATATTCAATTTTGAATGCCTATGAAATACATCAACTCATAATTACTTCCAGCAGAATCTTAGTTAAGAACAGAAAATTAATTAACATGTCATCGCATTTTACTAAATTCTGAAAAACAAACAAAAAAATCTTCTTTACAGTATTTGAATAATAATTGGGGTTTTTTTCCCTTTTTTTCCTACAGAATTTATGGAAACATTGAGAAATCTAAATAAAACTTTTCAGAAGGACCGTTTGTTCTGTACCTGGATTTTATACACGCCTTTTGTATTTCTTGTCAAAGCTGAGGCTGTAAAGGTTCGTATTATATAATTTTGTTGGGGAAATAAAACCGCTACGATTTATCAAACTAACATGATTTTCTTTTCAAAAGTATCAAATTTTGAATATAAACTGTTGCCTTATTGTTCTTAATCAATATAAATTACTACTCATTTCAGAATTACGTGTTTATCACTTCTGCACGATTTTACTCCGTATAGAGGTGATACGTAGAGAGTAAGAATGGCATTTCTTTGGATTCCATTGCTTATCGCACTTTCTCATTTAGCGATTCTACTAGGACGCTGATTTTCTATTATTTTTTAATAATGGTTCTATTTTGCTGTAATTCGAATTTGCCTGATATTTCTATATATTGCTTAGTATAAAATAAACAGTAAAATTATATCCGACTTATGCATATAAGTGAAGAAAGTTTTGGCGTCTGAAAACAGACAATATGTCGAATTTTTACATATTGTCTAATTATTACAAATCACAAATGAAATTGCACTAAATCATAAGTGTGTTACAGCAGTAAAGATTCTTTCAAAAATTTTAAATAATCAAATACATTATATGAATTGAAATTTTATATTATTGCATTATGGATTTAGAACAAATCTAAGAAGAATTTCTTCTCTTCAAGAATAAACAACACTTTCCCTTCATCTTCAGAGACGACACATGGGTCGGCGTGGTCTGTTGGTAAAGTTTCGGCTTTGGAACCGGTGGATTTCAGTTTTTAGATCAGATTCCATCGAAATCCGTCGTGTTAGCGGGTATGGTGTTAGTTAAAATAGTCGGGATCAAACTTCCACCTACGGATGTGGTGCGGAAGTTTGGAGAGTGGGTGCTAGCTAAGGAGTCATCTGTCTGCGGCACAAAATTACGTCCCAAAATAGCCCTTGTGTTGCTTTTAAACGGGGCGTTAATATAACGAAACTTACTGAGAACTGAAATCTATTCTTTGGTTATCCGTCAATGTTATTTCTGGAATAAGCATATTTTTCATAATTCAGTGAAAATAATAACGGATACCAATTGTTTCTAAGTTACGTTAAAGATGGAAGAATAAAAAACGAACTGGAGATCAGAAAAACTGATATCTGACATATAGTTTTATGGCTGTAACTGGAATTGTAAAACCAACGTTTCAAAGACAAATATATATTGATTGCAAAGTTAGTTCCTTAAATAAATGGTGACAAATTATTCGTTTTTATTCTGTAGGAAGCCTTGAGTGGAAATAAGATGAAAGAAAAGAGTTGGCTTTATAAATTCCTGGGACCTCTATTTGGTTATGGTTTAACTACGAGGTAAAAGCTTTATAAATGCCATATATTATTTTAGATTAAGTAACTCATTTTACGGTATCAATTATTAGAAGTACTCTTTTAGCTTTAGAATTATTATTTTTTATTCAGTTATTAGAACTCCTCTAATTGTTTATGCTTTTATGAAATATACCATGTGTTTCTTGTCTAATCTGTGTTTATAATAATAGCAAGGCACTTTAATAAATATACACTGAATTTGTTTATTCTATGAATACGACTTTTTTGTTTATTTGTGAAAAGAATAGTCCATATTATATTTGAAAAGCGTATTAATAATTTAACATGCAAAAAAATTAATAATTGGCAATGAACTTTAAACTAAAATATATGTTCTTAAATATGTGTCAGGATTTGATCTATTTTTTTGTAATAAACTCAATAATTAAAAAAAAAACTATGTAAGCATTTTTTTAATTATTTCCTTTCCAGTCCACATGTTATATGGAAGCCACGACGCAAGCTGCTAAACCGTTGTTTCCATTCTGATATTTTGAGAGGCTTCTTGCCGGTTTTTAATGAACATGCTCAAGAACTCGTTAAGGTTTTTCGTGAATCTGAAAATGAATTCACTGAAATATCTCATACGATAGCGCTTTGCGCTCTGGATATAATTTGTGGTATGTAAACAAAAGTCTTTTTTTGCTTCTGCCAGATGAAAATGAACATGGTTCACATAGTAAACATATTCTTATTCAGCTGGCTTGCAGGGAAAACTGGATATGCTTATCTTCATTTATTTCTTATGTACAACTTAATATTTACGATTCTTATATGCATTGAATTATGACAGGATTATAGCAATGTTATTTTATTAGAATGACACCTTTTCTCACCTACAGTATAAGCAAATAATACACAATGAATAGTGAATAAAGTCCCATAACCTACAAGATATAAAAAAGAGATTGCCCAAATTATTTACATTTTAACTTCCGAGGTACTGCAACTTCATTTTGTTATTTGTTATTCAAATTTCACAGATTATTATTAGATTAATTTTCTATTAATTTCCAGAAATGGAAGAAAAATCATTCAATCATATATATTATGAAACAATTAAAACAATTTAAATTCCGTTTAAACATAGAAATCTATCATTAAACTTATGCAAAAATATAAATGCAAATCTAAACAAAAAATAACATTATTTGTTGCAAATTCGTTAGATTTAAACCTAAAAAAGAGTTCAGAAGAGCGTCAAACTTATAGAAACTTATAAAAATAATGGATATCAGTATTTACACATGCATAAAACCAATGTAATTCCAAGTGTTGCATCCTGATTTTGTATAAATTCAGATAGATAGATTCTGTTTGAAGATCCAGATGTTTTGAAGGAAACTTTGATTGTAATTTATTTATATATTTTATATTAATTAATTATATATTGTTAGATTATATATTACTTCGTGATAACTATTTTCCTTACTCCGATATTTATGTAGATTTTCTACTACTGGAATTTCACATCTTAGTATTATATCTGTTCCCTTTTACTTTAACTCCGTTTTTGAATTTTTCTTTCATTCTTTTCTTTCTCGTACAAACTGCAAAGCAAAATACCGAGAATACTTTCATATATGTATTTTCGTATTATTATGATGCTTAAAACTTACGATTGATAGAACTTAAATAAAAATAAACAGATCCCTTCAAATAGTTAGAATAATTCTAACTAATCTAAGTTTCTTCTGATTTCCCATCCAAAGGCTGAAATAGGTGAATTCCCATTAAATCAGGTACGATACCAGATGGTAGCGTGCCTTACCTAAATCATATCAGCATATAGTGCATAAAAAGTTAAGAAATATATATCAATTATTAACCAAATCATGCTCATTAAAAAAATAGAATCATTTCCCTGCTTCATGGTTCAACAATATTATTTTGATTTAATTTGTTTTATAATTAATGTGTGTTATTTCCTTTCATCAAAATAAATAGCAGGTACAGGGTTACCAAGAACAAAGTTTATCATTTCCGGTAGCGTGTGTTCAACATAATGCGGGCTTCCATGGTTCAAGTCCAAGTTTGGGCATGATTATTCTCTACTCTATGTCTATCGTTGATGTATGTGAAAAAGCCCCTCCCCCCCCCACGTAAATAGGGGTTGTGCAAGTGAATGCGTATGTGTCATCTTCATATAAGCTAAAAGTCAGACATCTGCCTTCGGGTATTCAGGGGGCTTTGCCCTGAGAAGCCACTGAACAAGCGGCTTAAATCGCGGACAGTTCATCAGTTGGCTTGTAAACAGCCATAAATAACAACAAGAAGATTGCTTCTCAATTCAGAGGATTTTAGAATGCATTATGAGTGCGAAATTATGATACATTCTGTTCACATATAGAGTAGCATTGAATTTAAATGAAATGTTGTGAACATAACTTCATGTGTAATTCTAGTTCCAACATGAAATGACTTAAAGGTGAGAAACTACTTCTTACGAGACATATTTTCCATCCATGCCCAATTATTGTTTCTAAATTTGAGATCGAGTATTGAATCTCAAGTTGATATTTTCGAAAAGCGTTAAATAATACATTGTTTAATAAATCAGTCTTAGAACACTCAAAAATCTAAGATTTTCTGGTAGAATTAATACACCTAGTTTTTAAAAGTAATTGCTAGGAGTGAAATCCAGTAAGAATGTGATTATTTGAACGTTAAATATTTTCTTGCAATGTAATTTTAATCTTTCAGTTAGAATTTTAAAAAAATTCCCAGTCACTTGAGAAAAAAATTAATTAAGCGTTCTATTAAACACTACTAAAAAATGAAGATGGCTTTATGTCCATTTTCTACATGTTTCATGACATACTATAAAAGCGAATGATGGAAAAATAAGTCAATATTTGTGTAAGTGAATTTTTGAAAATTTTGATTATAATCATTTATGAACACAACCTGTGCTTTCGTACGCAATTGATGTTGCACTAGAATTTTTTTTTTTTGCTTGAATCACCCATAAACGGTTACTCTAAATACTATTTCGCTTTTTTACAATTGTAACAATATACATAAAAAAGGAACATTTGAGAAAAGAAGCCTTTATTCTTATGATATAAAACTGAAACATGCATTATTTTTCTGCATAATCACCCAGGACTTCAAACCATTTCCCTCAACGTGTCACACGTTGTTTTTTTTAATTCATTCGAAAACATTTTTTCGTTTATATCTGAAACCAATTTTGCACCGCATCAATGACTTCTTCATTGTTTGCAAATCTTCTTCCCTTAAAGCTTTCCTTAATGCTCCAAATATATAAAAATGGCTTGGAGCCAGGTATAGACTGTATGGTGTGTTTTTTAGTACTCCGAATCCCAACTCCTTTATTGTTTCAGCCGTCCCTTCCTTTATTGTTTCAATGTTGTCGAGCATTTTCTTGCCGGATGACAGCTTTTTGCCGTTTTCCAAGATGTTTGTATCTGATTTCAGATTTCAATTTCTGCAGCAGCTTGCGCTGCAGCACCTTGCGCAAACAAAAAGCGAAAAACAACTCCATTTCATCCTTGCTGCAGATCGACAATTGAGCTTCCAACACTATTCTTAACTCTTTACTGGGAGATGGGGGTGCGACATGTGAGACTTCTGACGATGGACTTCCAGTCACTCCTATTCTATTTTTAGCTGAATCAAATGGATTGACTCTGTAGCTTCCTGTTTAGTGTCCTTCAATACACGTGTACTTTATCAACCGGTTTTAGCAAATGATTTTTTAAATAATTCAGCTAATTCTTTGAGCGACGAAAATAAGACCCCACCTCCCTTTTAGTGTTACTTTACTAAACAAGGCTTAGCAGATGACTAAAACTTGGTGCTCGAAACTTCATCCGACCTACTAATCCTCGTTAGGAAGCAGAGCTCCAGAGACTTTTAAATGAGTCCGAAAGTGATCTGAGTGATGAGGATAATTGTATAGAATATTTGTTTTCATAAAAATTCGCATTGGGGTGATTCTAATATTTATGTTCGAATATAATTAATTTTTCTACTGAAAATTTATTAAGAAAAATTTCTAAATTTTTTAATATACCAAGAGAAATATTTACATAATTTATAGGCTGATCTTTATTATAGTACTTAACCTGTATGTATAAAATGGCCTCGAAATCCGATGAGAGCGATAAGAAAAAGTCAATTTTACATATTGTCATTTATTTAAAAAATTTTCATATATTGTTTCTATATAGCTTTGTGCACTGTAAAAATTGTTCTTCACACCATATAACTTCCACTATCCAAACGATCCCCGGTAATTTCGTAACAATACGATTTAAAAAATAATAAGTAACATGTCTCTTCAAGAATATTTTTTGCTATAACATGCTATTTGAGAAGAAAATGCTGGTTGGAACGCAATTACTATTTTCACTGATGAAATATACAGACAACAATTTCTCAAACATATTTTTATATCAAGAAAAATATTTATAGAATATTTTGGCAGGTTTTCATACTGATACTTTAGAATATTAAATTTGAGAATAATTATCGCTTCACCCCAGTTAAGTCCCGAATTTTCACCTCTCCTGTTAAAGTTAAATATCTGCTGCACTCCGACAACTAATGTTGGAATAAAAGTGACACGTTGTATAGAAATGTTGCCGATTACATTAATTCAACTCTGAATACCCGCAAAAATCCTGAAAAGAGAAACTACAAAAGTCCATTGAAATTTTAATTTTCCTTAATAAATAAAGAAGTGCTGTTAATTTAAAACTGTCTTCTGCGGGAACATTGAATATACTAAACCATATGTAAAATATACAACTTGTACATCGATCCTGCAGAAATTTACATTTTTGTCATTACGAATATCATGAGAAATCGAAACACTTATCAAAATGTCGTATTTTGTGACTTTTTTACACCTACATGATCCTTCACTTCACTCGAGCATTATCATATCATATGATTAAAATATAACTAACATATTTGACATTATAAGAGGCTTAAAGTTATTTCCCCTGCCTTACAATTTGGTACAAAAATAGGCTTACAATAATTCCCTAATTATTCTTTTTGAAAACCCATACACTACTTTTTTATGAGTAATTATTATATAATAGAGAAAACAACAGGTACTTCTTATGAGTTACTTTTATATGATGAATAAAATTCCTTTTTTTTAAATATCTTTTTTTTATTTTAGAAACGGCTTTCGATGTAAAGCTTAAAACTCTTGGAAATAACGAATCACAATATGCGAATGCAGTTCGAAGGTAAGTGAGAAATACTGAAAAACTTCTTCGATCATAACACAATTTATCTCCAATAGCGATTGTTCTAAGAGCTACTTTCATTTCATCTGTTATATTATCTGCACTGTACACGGTGCCCTGGTGATAAAGTCTCGGCTGTGGAGTCGGAGGGTTTCAGTTTCGAGTCGGGGTTCTACCGAAGAATTGTATTTTAAACGGGACAGTTACACGCCAAATCCCTTGGGTACAAACAACCTCCCGCTGCTGCAGCGTGGATAGGGGAGCAAGCTTAATTCTCTATATCGTCATTTGACCGAGATTCAAAATTAATAGGCTCTACTTTTGCTTTAAAATGGTTGGTTAATATAACTAAACCAAAAACAGCTAACTTCCCTACATGAGAAACCTTTAATTTTCAGCTGGGTAGAATTTATCTGCGGTACAGCTCATTCATTTAAAGAGAAGTTTATTTGTTAAGGCCTATTTAATTTCTTGAATAAACAAATGTGCAGCCAAAATATTTCTAAATTTGAAGGGTTTAGTGTAAAAGATAAGCAATTTTAAATAATTGTATATATATATATATATATATCTTCAGATTATTTCATACTGTTGAACATTTGGTAGCTACATCTTTCTTTCATAGAATGTCGATTTCATCTATTTATGAGAGATATATCTCACAAATAAAGCTTTTTTTTCGAATTTGCGATCAGAAAGCTACTTTTTCCAATCTCTCGTTTTCTTTCAATAAACACTATACGTCTGTTATTTTGTCTGCTTTTTATTCATTGTAAAATCACGCATTATTTTGCTATATTCATTTAAGTACATATACCATAGCATATTTATATCTCACAACTTTTTTATGTCTTTCATGGTCTCTTCAGATTAATAAACATTAAATATTTAAAAAAATGTAATAAAATTTAGCAAGATCAATATCAATGTTCTTCAAGATTTCTCGGAATGCAATCACCTCCTTTTTGAAGACCCTTCAATTTCAAGAAAGAATATAAACACATTTTCTTTATATGAAATAGTAGGATATAGTTTCATAAGAATAAACATGCAAGACAAACATACACATACATTTACATATATATGTTTGTGTTTAGTTTAAAGATATAATATATGTGTAAGATCCATAAAGTATTCTAAATTGTTAAGTTATTCAATTTTTATAATAATTATTTAAAATACATATAGAAATATGTCGATTTTAATTGCTAGGTTAAAGCGTTTTTTTTCTTGTAAATATCTTTATATCTAATTCCATCAGTAAAATTTTTAATATATAGTTTTTCGGGATTTAAAATCTTGGCAGAAAAGTTTTTATACAATATACGCATCTCAACTTTGCTGAATTTACTCTTTAAATTAAATACTACAAAATTTTCCCAATTTGTATGTAGTAATCTTTCATTTTAATAAATAGATAAAAAATAGAAAAGTTTTGAAATTATTTAATATCAATTTATCAAGAAAATCATAAAATGTGTATTTATATTTTAAAGAAAATTATGTATTAAATGAATTTCTTTTCTGAAAGAAATAACGTTCATTCAAGTTTTTGTTTTTCTAAAAGTAGCCCATCCCCCCGAAAAAAAATAAAGCATCTATGAACTACTTAAAAATGAAAAGCCTGATTGAAATATAATTGATATGTAGTAAAATAAATTTACAAGCCTTAAATAAATAAATAACAACTTTCAATAATTCAAATCGATTTTCATTATTTTATTTTCCAGCTATACCGTTTAATTTAAATACTTTCCACATCACCTCCAAAATTGTTTCAGGATAGAAAAAAAAAGAATTAATAGCATTTTTAGTCACTATTGAGCACAAAGATATCTGCATTGAAATATTATCTCTATTTCATTCATCGTTATAATGTATATTTTATTTTAATAAAGATTATTATTATTGCTTTAGTAACACGATGCATATCTTTTTGGTTCTAATTTTAATGTTGGATTTATTTCCAAATTAAAAAAAAAATCCGAAATTTTTTCTATCTAATATTTTCTAAGCTAATTTATGCCTTTTATTTTCTGTAAAGGTTGTGTGAGCTTGTTCTGTACAGAATATATTCATTTTGGCTGTGGCCAGATGTCATAGCTTGGAATACGCCACTCGGTAAAGAAGCCAAAGTTCACCTTAAATTCATGAGAGAATTCACAGAAAAGGTATTAAACGAACTGAAATTGTCTCTTTACTTTCCGGATATTTTGTAAGCATTTTAAGTTTTAATAAACTGTTTAGATTTTCCTAAATGTAGTTAAAAGAATTTTCTGCCTTCAAAATAAAAAGTACTCTTAATTGAGTTTGCTTGAATATGAAACTTTTTTCGAAACCATGCTTTTCTATTCTATTTGATATTCAGTCTCACCATTTTGACAAAAAGATTTATCTAAAAAAGATAAAGTTTTGATTTCGATGTTCGTTATGTAGTTTTATGTATTCTTTAAAGCTTTCCCTAACATATTTAAAAATACTTTCTTGATATATTTATATCATTCAATATTACTAACTCTTCAAATGAAAATAAATGTATTTCATTAAAAGAAAACTAACAGATATAGATTAAACATTATCGATATTTGGAAATTTTCAAGCAATTAATTCACTATGAATGACACATAATACGTTATGAATATGCAGTTAAAGAATTTGCATATTCTGTGCCAATTTTAAACTTGTTTTAATTGAAAATAATAATAATTACAACTTATTCAGTTTTTCAGCAGAATAAAAGTGACGTGAAAATAATAATAGTCTTATGTGAAAATAATTGTTTTTCACTGTATCAAAACTTCTCCTAAGAAAATATTATTGCATTCAACAATGAAAGTAAAACATGGCATATATATATATATATACAAAATGAAAATCTATCATTCCTTGCATTTCGAATTAAAAGTATACCTGCAAAATGTCTGCATCTTTAGACAAGCAATTTATGATATATTATCATTACAGTTCTTTTCTTTTTATCTGAAATTTGATTTAGTTTATGATAAACCTCCTAGACAATGTTGCTCTTTTCTAAATTGATTCAATTTTGGAAATAAATTTTATTAATACTGACATGATGTTCAAAATATGTATATTTTGTCTATTAATTAAAAAAATTGGAAGCATATTAGGACTGCAAAAATTAAATAAAATGTTTTATTAAAACATTTCAGGGGTATCAATTTACAATTATTTGTAGTTTCAATCTACAATTAATTTAGACTTATTAGAATTTTTTGAAATTATGTTAATTTCGAAGCTTTCTCTTTTCTAAGAAAAAAAAACGATTTTGCTTTAAAATTAGAAACCATAACATGTTTTTAGCCGAAAATTTATGCAACATTGCTTTCAAGATTTGTAATGCTATTTTAAGAATAAGTAGTATACGTGACAATAAATTATTTTCGTTGAATTTAAGTATTCAGTTTTCCTTATAAAAGAGTAGGCAAGTGGCAGAGGATTTATTCCTCCTTCATTTAATAAATATCAGCATCTAACAAAATTCAAAATCTGCTTAAAATAAATATATGTATATATTTTTTTAAAATTAAGTTTTAATAAAAATTTTATTTTTTTAAATTTTTTCTTTAGAATTGACAAATATTGTGACTTTAAAAAGTGGTTACTTTTATCTATAAGATAAATTCCTTTTGAATTTAATTCCGTTTACCGATTCATTTATTGATAAAATACTGAGAATTTCAAAAGAAAATATAAGCTATTTAGGAGAAATTTGTTCTTTCTAACTTTACTTAGTATATTATGCAATATGTTCATGTAAATGACAATTAATTATTAATTTTGCTAAGAGTGTATAATTATGAAGAAACTAAAACACAATTTGGTATTTCTGAAGGTAATTCGTGAGAAGAAAGAGCGCTATTTATCTCTTGGACCTGGAGCTGACAAAGGAAAGCGCCATTCATTGTTAGATGTACTTCTGAAATTGCACTTAGTTGAACATGAATTGACAGAAGAAGATGTCAAACATGAAGTAGACACATTTGCTTTAGCGGTAAAATTTTAATTATTTTCCCAAATAAAATTTTAATATGTTTTTTAATAATAAGAAAATATTAAATTTTCTTATCAAAAATTTCTTTAAATAAATAAGTTACAAGTCTATGACTTCCGAAAGATCTGAAACTCCCATTTAACAAAATTAAGGCGGGCGTCCAAAACACCCGAATATCATTGCGAAATTTCCTGCGATTTTTTTTTCAACTTGATTATTGACTGTAAGTCATACATTTTTTTGGTTCAGATTTTCATACAGATGGACTTGAGGGACGGGATGAGTTTTGAAAAAGTTCAAAAGATGTCCGATCATATATATACTTAACAGCTATAAGTTCAGCGAGAATATCTTATAACAATGTCATAAGAAAAGATAAATAGCTGTCAATGTGGATATTGTGAATTTTTTTTATCATCCGAGATAAATTATTCAGAGGAGTAACCTGTTTGGCGAATGAGAAAACTTGTTACTCTCAATTACGATCGATGAAACGCACTTTTGATTTTTCATTTGATTTAAGATCAGAGGTGACCGTTCACCTATCAATTCTACATCTAACACCTATTTTCAAACATGAAATCTGAGAACATCACATTTCTGCGGAAAAAATATGTTTTATTCGATACATTAAGAATCAACTGTAAAGTAAAAAAAAAAATTAAAAATACTTTTCTGATATGGAATACTCACTTTTGTTGTCTGTAGGGCAAAAATATAATACAAAGACAAGTGCATACGGTGAATCATTCGACATCTTTAATGAATCACTAATTTGATTTGTCTACTGCTCAAAAATAAACTATATATAATATTTTTAAATTAGCTTCTTGTACCTGCTGACACCTTTAATAGATATGAGGAATAAATTTTCGTTGTTGCAAACGTTTTCCGTAAACGTGTCAGAAATTGTTTAAAATAACTATATTTAGATGTCAGGATAATTTTTAATCAAATGTGAATTAATAAACTCTTGTTGACGAAATCACTTATATTAAAGTATTTAAAAATGCAATTGCGGTCTGAAGCCTAGTGATGCTTAAAGGCGTATTTTTTTTGTTTTAATTTTTTTTTTTTTTTACAAACTTCAGATTGTGCATTATCATTTTTATTCAATGCATTTTTTTATATTTCCGGTATATATTTTTAAGACAATGAGAAATGTGAATCTTAAATTTTTCGACATGCATCGGGATTTTCATTTTCCATAAAAAATGATCTTTGAAAAAAACAACCCATCATAACATAACTGAAATTTCATATTACAATTATTTAAGTATACAATTTATGTTCTGTAGAGAATTTTATATCAGTTGTTGAACTTCTGGTTTTTATAATATGTGTTTCGAATTGTTCTCAATGAATATTAATATCTCGTATTTAATTTTTACATTTAGGGTCATGATACAGCAGCAGTTACTGCTACCTGGGCACTCTACCTCATAGGTCTCAATCCTGATGTCCAAGTAAAAGTTCACGAAGAACTCGATAGAATTTTTGGCGAAAATATTGATAAAGATATTACTGAAAATGACTTGAATGATCTCTGTTATTTGGATTGTGTCGTAAAGGTTGAGCATATTTTATTATTTGAATAGAAAATGTGAAAGCGGTATTTCATATATCATTAACACAGTTTTTACATATAATGAATATCGAATATACAATTAAACGCTTGAGAATATTCTAATAATTGAATGACAGGGTATTATCCGAAGCAGAATTAACTTACGGGAGTTATTAAATATAGTTGCATTTTGTATTACTTTGAACCAAATGGTAAAATGACAGAAAGAGTAATCACAGCAAATAAAGAAATAATATCATCAAAATGGATTAGCAGGAATTTTATATTCGCATATATACTTTATATAACAGTAACATAATGGTTGAAATTTGGAAGAAGCTAATATTTATTGACATGAATATGCTCTAAAATGTATGTGCATATAGAATTCCATGTATGCAATACTCAATTTCTTGCATATATTTATATTAAATCAAAGATAATTTTTGACTTTTCTCGTCAGTGCAGACTGCCTTCCATTGGTTTGGAGAAGAATACACTGAAACAATTGGACGGAAAATCCTTATTTAATAACTTATTAATTACTTCTCTTACAAGATGCCTTTACACGGACAAATAATTTTTAGTATAAGTTGATTCAAAATAAATAAATTAACAAAATATAACCCCCACTTTTTATTGCCGAATTGTGATTAGGTCCACGGAAATTCAGCCACTTCTAGAAGGTCAAACTATAGACTTCTTGTTTTATTTTAACGCCCTTATACACAAAAACCAGAGATGTATTTGCGACTTGCCCAAACTTCACTTCATAGCATGGCCAACTTTGGATTTTTGAGCTGTTCAAATCTTGCGGAAGTACTTGGAACGTCTACAGACTAGATCCTATAGTTCTAGAAGTTAGGAGCTATTGGACGGTAAATAGCTTCTCATTAGTGAAAAGGAATCTCACTCAGCGATGACTTGTGGCCCGTCTCAAAAGTTTTCGGCGTCTTTGGAGCCACACAAGTTTCTTTTCTTCGGTAAAAAGCTGAACATTTTGGAACTTGTAAGGCTTTTGGAACTTGGAACATATTGGAACTTGTAAAGCTTCAGTCCAAGTTCTGTTGTTGCCATTCGTTGCACTCATCGATACCATATTCCAGTTCACGAGCGGTCTTACTCATTATTACCCTAGAATTTCATTGAATCTGCTTTTCGATACCCTTTGGGCTTTAAAAGTGTTCACCATACTATTTTGTTCCCTTCCCGGACTTTGACCATCATTGCCAAGCTTTTTGAAGCGAGAGATTGCATCAGACACTGTTTACCGATGTAGATTAAGCAAACGAACGACTTCATACAATTCGTTTTCCAACTCTGAAAAAGCATATCTTTTGCTTGGCATGGTAAAAAAGCCAAAAATTAGTACGTAACCTAAAAGATACATTATAAAATATGTTATAATTGAAGTTGTTCACAAAAAGAAAAGAAAAAAAAGATTAAAAAGAAATTATTTAATTTCTGTTTTTTGACGCAATAACTTTGTCGAAGGGTTTTTTTTTTTTTTTTTTTTTTTTTTTTTGCGCATTTTTTAATATGGTCAAACCACAATGTCTCTTCAGTGAAGTTTTGCAATCCTCCTGAGTCACCTGAATACATATTTATATTTCTCTATTTTAAAAATATTATTGATTTAATACCCATGACGCGTGCTTTGCTCATTACAGATGCTCGCCTAAATGTATTTGGGAGAAAGGAGGTTTCCTAAGAACAATCATAGGATATATTAGCTAAGGTATTAGCTAAGTTCAGATCTCTTTTGTATTAATAACTTCTCAAGAACGCGGGCTTTCATTGCGGTTTTGAAGTGGCAGGGCTTTCTTAGTTTTCTTTCCTTCGGACATTTCAGTATTCTGAGATATCTGTATAAAAATAGTCTCTGAAATGGAGCGATTAATTAACTAGTTTAGTAAATTATTCATATCCTTTTTAAAGGAGGCCCTTAGACTGTATCCTGCTGTACCAATGTTCGGAAGACACGTCGAAGAAGATACCACTATTTGTAAGATTTTTTTTTTTTTTTTTTTTTTTTTTTTTTGTTATTGTTGTTACGTTTATAGCTAAAAACGCATATTTCTCGACCATAGTTTAGAAAGAAATATCGAAATAGACGATTTTCAAAAATTTAAAATATCTATTAATTTAAAAAAGTAATAAAAGTTTAAACAGAAAAAATTTGATTTGTTTTTGTTATTATGTAGAAGTAAATATATTTCTGGAATTTCTTTTATTTTATTTCAAATTAACACCATTTTTATAAACGCGCATTGGAAGAAAATTTCCCATTTGCATAAATGAATCTAAGTAATGAAGTTTTTACTTAATTTCTAAAGCGCCAGAAATTTGAAATTTCATATGCGTATGCATGCTTTGTGAAAATATGTTTCAGAATATAGGTTTATCGATTGATATTGTTAAATTTTGATTGCATATCAGTGGTACCATGTTTTATGAATTATAGAAAATATTTATGATAATGAACTATTAATTAAAAACTAACAGGTGATAAATTATCTTAATTAAAAATACAGCTGCTATTTTTAGTGTACTTTTTTTTAATTTACATTTTCTGAAATTCATTTTAAATAAACGAAGTGAAACGATTATATTCATGTTGATACTTAACACATGATTGTAACATGTTCGGCTAAAGTAGCGAAAACTGAACGAAACGACATTAAAATATCTACTTCAATCAAATGAATGGAGGGATGTTTGGTTAAATGATAATTATTTGGCTTTGATATTTGTTGTTCAGGCGCTTAAAACCTGATTACCTGATTTTGTTCCATGAAGCACCTCCTATTACACGTATATTGAACGATAGTATATAATATTCAACTATATTCGCAATATTGCATAATATTATAGAATATATAATAATATATGATATCACATATTATTATGCAGCAATCTATACTATCTGGAATAAATTCGCTTATTGCGCATTATCACACACATATTTGATGCAAAAATCCTCTCAATATTTGATGCAAGTATCATCTAATCGGGCATCCCTAACCCTTTCATGGTCTTATTAAAAATGTCACGTAAGAAATTAAAGTTCTTACCCTCAAAATTCATTGCATATAATTTTTCCTTCTTTGCATTTCTCACAAGGAACTTTTTGTTATTTAGCATTTTTTGTTTGTCCCTTCATTATCTCCCAACAACGATCCACATCTCTTGTTGTCATCTGACCATTTGTTATCTTCCATTTACAATGGAATAATGAAATTGGTTACTAATCCCATATCTTTCAAATGATTGTAATCGGTCTTTGAAACTCTGATTGTCACAGGCATTTTTTTTACAATAAGGACACAAAATTGACCTTCTTTTATACTGACACACACGCACACACATCTCTCTCTCTCTCTCTGTGTATATATATATATATATATATATATATATATATATATATATATATATATATATGATTTTTTATGCATTATTGTTTTTATGTCTGTATTATAAATCATATAATTTGAAAGCCTAAGAATAAGGTCGATCTCAACAATTTACTTTCAAACAAATTCCATTCTTTCAAAAATTGGTTTAAAAATTTTTCTGCCTGATGAAGACAATAGAAACAAATGTCCGCTAATGGATACTTTCAGGGAAAATCATCGATGGAGGCATTGTCTCTGTAGAAATTTATTCCCCAAAGAAAAATTGCACGGACTTTCCTTATAATATATTCAGCAGCCTAATTTTACTAATATAGTAAAATATATTTTAGAAAACATGAAATAATTTTCAAATGCATATGAAACTATTTAGTCAAAAGACGCATGATTACGTTCAAGGAAATCGTAGCGTATTTTCTGGGAAAAGAAAAGATTAACAATTAAGATAAGATTTTCGCATGAGATGTGAAAAGAAATATATATATATGTAACGATATTTTAAATTTTAATTAATTCAACTGAAGCTTTTTAAAAATTACTGCGTGAGCGGTTCTCACGTGCCGAGTGAATTCATAGAGAAGCACTGATGTAGACAGATTCTTCTAATGTATTCCTCTGTTTCTCTTTTCAAGGTCGACACGTGTAAGAAATTCCAATTAGAAGCGACACGTGTCTGAAATATCATGTTATATAACACAGGGATAAAATGTTCAGTTGGCTTTCATTTTTCTTTTTTTCGTTCTGTGTGTGCTGTCACTCCTTGTAAATAATTATGCCTTCTACGGATAGATTGAAGAGAATAAAACGAACTTAAAAATGCAAAGTGTCTTCTCTATCGTCGAAACTGCCTTCTGCTTTTAAAATTATTATGTTTACATTATATATATAAATTGACATTATTACTATTATATATATATATATATATATATATATATATATCCGAAAATGGAATATACTCGCCGACACACTATAGATGGATGTCAAGTATTTCTGTTTCAACTATCTCAATTTCAATAGTTAATAAGAAAATTTTATTTTTAATGCTGAATTTATTTTGGATATATTCATTAAATCTTAATATTTATGTACATAAATAATTGTCTGAGAAAATAACATTCTTAATTTTCAAATAAAAAGGAATCCGTGAAGTAAAAAGACATGGATTTAAAAATATTTTTGATTTGTTATAATTATTATCATTATTTCTCTAGTATATGAAACCTTCGAACGCCTTTAATATGTTTTTATAGTAAAATGAAAAAAGAAACGGTTTATAAATAAATGTTAGAGTGTAAAAATCGCTATACACCGTCTGAGGAAAAATTAAACCTGGGTTTTAAAAATTAGTTTTTAAAGTGAATACATAATTATTTACCGATAAATTAATTCAATAAACGGGTAATATCAAACATTTAAATTCTCATGTAAAATTTTAGAGTAATTTATTTCTTGAAAGATTTATAACATTTGAATATTTAGTAAAATACATTCGGCTTTTGAGAGTACAAAGTGATTTGTATAAAAATATGAGGTAAACTATTTCCTAAACTAACTAAATTAATTAAAACTATTTCCAATCAGCTTTTCTAGATAACTGAATTATATTATCTGAACTGAATTATATTATCTGATAACTGATTTTTTAACCTTTAAAGCACTCATTAATGAAAGAGCATTTATTTTCAGGCGGATATACCCTACCCAAAGGAGCATCTTGCTTTATCTTAAGTTACTTCTTACACAGAGACGAAGACGTATTTCCCGATCCAGAAAAGTTTGATCTAAATCGGTTTTCACCAGAAAATACCATAAAAATACCTGAATTTGCTTATATACCTTTTTCTGCTGGTCCACGAAATTGCATTGGTAAGAGACATTTTACCATTGTAAGCATGCATTTTTAAGATATACAATTTTCTTTTATCATAATCAAGTAAAAATAGATTTTGAAAATTTGATCAATGACTTTGAATATGTGTATATTGTAAATACGCCTTAGTGATTGAATGTAACTGCTTTAAAAATTAATTTTTACAACCAAACAAATAATATTTATCTCGATGGATCTCAATTTTTTAAAGTTAATTTGGAATAAAATTTAGAAAGACAGCTTTTAAAATATCCTTTACCAAACATTCAGCAAATGAAATTATTCGTTTATTTTGGAAAAGATACTGGATTCCCTAAAATTGTGTCTAATTAAAATTAATTGGTTTTGAATAATTTCCAAACATTTTTTCCCTCATAAAATTAAGAAATTTATCAGAGAAATTGAAAATGGCTCCGAAATTCTCCTATGTCACAGTAATTATATTTAAGGATTTTGTTTACCTTTAAAATAGAAAGCATTCGCTTCATTCTTTTAAGTTATGAAGTATCTTTCAAGACAATATATAGTGTAAATATCGGAAATAAAATAACATTAATTTTAATATTTTTTTTTTAATTTGTTAAAGCCTTTATTCAAAAGACGTTTCTATCTCGCTACTTATAAAAAATCCGAGAATAAAATCACATTGAACTTGTACAGAAACCATGTAAGTTATTAAACATATATATATATATATATATGTGTGTGTGTGTGTGTGTGTGTGTGTGTGTACATATATATATATATATATAGATAGATAGATAGATAAAATAGTAATAAAAACCAAGTTAATGGCAAAAATGTATCAAAATTAAAATAAATAAAATAAGAATAAGATAAATAAGCAAATAAAATAAGAACAGATAGTTCAGCCACAAAATGTAAAAAGTAATCTGAATTGAAATTATATAAATATCTCTATTGAACAATATAAAATTTACAAATTATCAAAAGCAGAATTTTGATTCTTACGTCTCTGTTAAAATTGTTTAGAAAACCTTGTATCATCAATAACTGACATGAATTCACTGGAACATATATATATATATAAAATTTTAAATGAAATCACTAAATCTAAAAGGTAAGGGATAGTGAACGACATAAGTATATATGTGGAGGGCTGAATTCAAATTATTCTGAATTCATTCTTTCACAAATGTCTTATTAAATGTACCATTGGAAATTTATATTTGCTGTGATTAGAAAAAATACTGTAAACAAAGCAAAAAAACAAACAAAAAAAAAAAACATTCTTCATCGGGAATAAATGGAAACGATGCTTCTTGTATTTCCAATGTTTTTAAAAATTGTGTTCACATAAAAAAAAAAACATAAATTTTTACTTTTATGCTTTTATTAATATCCCTTTTATATTGCAGATGGAATCGGTATGAGTGCACAATCTTTAAAGATTGAAATTTTCTGTAGTAAATGATGACACAGGTTCTTTGGATTAATGAAGTTTAATTTATAGCAAAATAGGACGGATTGAAATGAGTGAAAACTTGTGCTTATATGACTAAAAACTGAAAAACAATAGAGCATGAACTGTGAAAACTAACAGCCTATACATGGCCTTGCCGTGTTAATCTGTTCTATATATAGGTAAAAAAACGCTAAAATACAAACACTTTTACGTTTTAATAATTTAAGATTCAAATTCTTAAAGACTTTTAATCTAATTTCTTTCTTACCAACGATTTCGAATAAATGAAATTTTTAATCTCAAATTTCAGCCACATATGTGAAGTTTGCTAAACGCGTCCACTCGCAATTAGAATTTGTCGCTGCCAACGCTTATATATAGAAATAAATAGGATTTTGAAAATATTTTTTGTATGTTTTTTAATTTCATTTTTAAGAAAATATTTTTTGGCTAAAAGTAAATTTTATGCTCTGCATTTACATAGCCTTAAATGAATTTAGTTTTCGCAGCATCAATATTTTTAGCTAATATAAAATTTTATAGATAATAACACGAATTGCTAATATCGCAGAGATATTATTACTCAATATTTCGGTTTTTCTTTCTATATTTCAAGCCTGAAAATGGTGAATGTCTTGAAAACCCAAAACATCATCTATCTCATGTGTTTATATAAACATAATATATCGACTGCATTTTCTTATTATCGATTAAGATTTCGTTTTCCAATTTCTTTCTGTAGCATTACGGAAACTATTCGCTAAGTGGAATTAAGAAAATGCACGGAAAATTTCTCAGAATGTTGCATTTATAACAGTAATTTTATTTATTTTTACTTCCGTTATTTGATTTCAAAGATAAAAAAAAAATCCTTCTTAGAGTAAATTTATCATATGTGATATTTCTTTTTCAATAAAAAAATATAAATTAGTGTTGAAGTTGGAATGATGTGAAGGCGATATTAATCGAAATGATGAATTAATTGAAGAATCTGATATCTAAAAGTTACCAATGAAATTTTCGACAACATAAACTAAGATGTACAAGATTTTTGCTTCAAAAGAGAAGTATTTTAAGGATAAAATAATTATGAACAATAAATTTAAATATATTGCAATTTAATTGAATTCATTACTTTTGTTTCTTTCCTTCCAGAAATCATCGCAATAGGTAAAAGAAATTTAATTGAACATATTTCATTAATGGAATGTATGAAGGGGATGAAATTTTTAAATATTTAAAAGTCCTATTAGCAACTGCATTCAATTTTGGGGATTTCGAGTTGCATGTATCATTAAATAAAAACTAACTTCGGTAACTGACATATACATCGTACATTCAAGATATAGTTTTACAAGATTCTATATATGTCTCCTATAAAAAAAAAAGGTCTCAATCATTATATTTCTTCTTCAAATACTATTTGAAAGTGTAATTCCGAAAAACGTATTTATTTACAAAATTTATATATTTTAGTCTCTTTTTATCTTAATTCAAATTTGCATTTCATGTAAATAATTTAATAACTATTTTTCCCAATGCTGCCGTGAATTAGCAAAAGTGGTTAAATGTAAATGTGCGCCAATCAATTATTTTCAAAAACAATTAGTATGCGTTTTACAATAATGTTCTTTTTTAATCTAAATGTGATATTTTTACTGTATTTAGGATACAGATTCGCAACAATGGAAGTTAAGATTCTTCTTGCAACAATCTTGAGAAATTTCACTATTGAATCTTTGGAAGAAAGGGACAAAGTACTACCAGTAATGCATGTTGCATTACATCCCTCATCACCAGTTTATGTCAAATTTAGATCACGGTCAACACAGAAGAATTAAAGATCATTGTATTGCTTATCTGCGATAAAAATGTGGAATAAAATAAGGATTACTTTTTTTCTCACATAAATATATAATGAAAGCAGAAATGTTTAAACTTACTATTGTTTAATGATGATATATACCTTTATGTGAGTCAGTTAAATTTTTATCATAATTCTTTAAATTGTAAAGCAATATATAAAAATGTATGTAATTTGTAAATTGCAAATATATATTTTATTTATTTAAAAGTTGCTTGAAATTATGATATTTTATACTATAAATTCTGAGAAAAAAACACAAATTATTTTTACAGAATTGTAAAATTTTAAAATTATATATTTATTGATTAGAATCTTGTTGCCATGAGATTTTTGCATTTTTATTCTTAATTTTTAAGTATTTTTAATAATATATTCATTTTTTAATAGAAAAGAATAAAATCTTTTCGATTTTGAGAAAAAAATATTCCAGATTTTCTTTTATTTTTGGTAAATAAATTATATCCCATTTATTTTTGAATAAATAGGAAATGAAAAAGGGAATTTCAAAGGGAGGGAGATTTTCCTTTATTTAGAAATATGTTATCGACTAAACAATTCCCTAAATGCGAATGTACAGCATTAATTGAAGTTACACAGCTGAATATGTCGGTATTTCATCTCCTTTTTGCGTTTGCGTATACTTAAAGGTTCTTAAGAGGACTTTTCTTACTTCCAGTTTACCTTTCTATTCTGTTTCTGTTTTCCTTTACCCACTGCCATCCTTAGCTTGCAAGCGAGAGAGCCCATTTTGAGAAGCAATAGCTGATCTTTATACTTCTTCATCGGAATGTCTAACTCAACAGATCCATTATATGGATGAGGCAATGTGATGCCGGTTTTTTAAACTGACGGTAACTTTTAACCAGAATGGATGCTGTAATTAATAATAGAAAGGCATTTCTTTATTGGAGTGGCATTAAATGTGGTCATTCCTCATTGGAATGTCATTGGAATACTTCATTGGCAAGTCAAAAATCTACAGATGCGTGACATAAATGAGGCAATGTGATGCAGGCGTATCAAATGGACGGCAGACAAGTAACCTAAATGTTTGTTTGAAATTCATCAAAAGAAGGAATTACTTTACTGGTCACGACATTAAATATGGTAATTCTTTATTGGAATTTTTCATAGTAAAGTAAAAAATCAACAGATTCATTATATAGATGAAGCAATGTGATGCCGGTGTATCAAAATGAAGGTTGATAATCAGTCTTCTTTTTGTATTTATTATCAATATCATTTTCTTTATTTTCAAATAAGGACATTAAATTGGTTGATTTGATTGATTTAATTTGAAAAATACATATTAGTAATGATAAATCAGTATTAAATTTAATTAATTTACATAATTCTTACTTTATGTACTTGCTGACAGTATTTAAAGAAAAGCTGCATTGTATTTGAAACAAAAAAATTTATAATTTTTAAAAATAATGAAAATGTTCATTAACTAAATGAAATATAATTTAATATAGAAAAATAATAGAAAAAATAAGGAAAACGTTGTGGTCTAGGAATAAAAATAGTTATTTCAAATTCACTATGGAATTTGAATAACAATATCAGATTAATTATAGAAAACATTATCATTTTATTTATGAAAATTGATACATTGAAAAACATTACATGATTCTTCTAGTTCAGTAGTTTACAGAAAATTAATTTATTGCATTAAAAATTACAAATACCGCCTTTTACTAAAACCCTGCTACCGTTCTCTCAAAACTAAATAGATTTCTAAAAACTATAACTTTATTGTTCCAAAAAGCCTTACGGATGAAAAAGAAATGAAATTTAAAATTGCTTTGATGTTATTTCCAACTAGTAAGATTTACGGAGTGAATAATGAATGCATTTTCTCCAGGGAAAATTTCATGCAATTGAATTCAACCATCTCTCAACTCGCTTTTATAAAAACATAAATTAAAATATATTTAATCCCAATTTAATAAGATGGGAAGAAAATTAATGTCAACATTGCACATTTGAAATTTTAATATGCTTTCATTGTTTTGGAATTGTTATTCTTTCGATGGAAAGTTTTATACTATTTAAATTAAACTAAGAAACGAAAGGAATCTTAAACATTATCAAAATGTTGCTTCTGCACAATTTCTAGAAAAAGTAAGGATTTTGGTATCATCTGACTAAACTCCTTAATTTAAATTTCAATAGCATGCAAATGGTGCTTATGCATTCTTTGGAATTCAGGAATTCGTATAATTTATTTTAAAATATTAAAATTACTTACAAATAGAATTCATTCATCTTGTTTTCAATATAATGTTTATAAGTTTGGTAATTCCAACTTGTATATTTAGATTAATAAATTAATTGGCAAACTATATTTTCATTTAAGAATTCAGATTTTTTAGTTTATCTTTTTTCCTTGCCTCTAGTAAGCTGATGGAAAGATCGGAAACCAATAAATGATATTTTGAAGGCAAAAAGATTACTCAAAATTCATATATTGTCTAAAGCTTTCTGTTTTATTTCTCTCTACAAGGAACAAAAATTATTAAAAGTATATTATAATTATTATGTGGGAAAAGGCAAAGACCAGCATTAATATGCGAAATATATTTATTAATATTAAAGTACAAAGGACAAAACAATTCTACATAGAACATAAAAGATACATGAGCGTGAGCTGCACGTCTTGCAGTCTCACTGCCCAACTCTCGTCTGCCAATAATGGCGGGAAAGCATTACGTGATTAATGACGTGACGCAACATGGCCAGCATGGCGCCATACAGGATACGGGATCTGTCAGCGCTTCCCACATCGGCCATCATGACAGGATAGGCGACCTCGCCTTATGGTATACAGTACATTGAAGTAAATATATAAAACAAACAGCAAATACAGGAAAATAATAATATGTAAAATTGAAATATTCACAAGATAAAACAAATAAAATAGTCATACCATCCGTGACAGCATAAGTATATAGCAATACAATAGCGTGCACTGGAAATATCGAATAACTAACTAAAAATAAAAATAATATTAGTGTTGAACATATAAAAATATAATAACACAAATAAACAGAGAAAAAAAAATTAAAGTTTATATCGTCCAAATATACACACACACAAAAAGAAGGCAAATAGTTCTCTTTTTCTTTAAGTAATGTTCACTGTTTTTTTTTGAAACACAATTCAAGTGATATGTTCTATATTGTTGGACCATGGTTTCATATATTCTGCACAAGTTGAAGTTTTTGATGGTCCATCGAAGAAATCACACTTTTCAACATCGTATGTGTCGTTTGCTTTAATTTTGATCACTTTATATGGTCCGAGAAATTTTTGTTTCAATTTCAGACCAGGGCCAAATTGAGTGCGCTTGATTGCGACGAGATCATTCAATTGAAATTTTTGAGCATGTTTCTACGCAGATTGTAGGTACGGCGATTTTCTTCTTGGATTTTGAAGATTTGTTGTTTTGCATCTTTACGGAGTTCATCACGCTGTTGGAGAAATGCAGACTGGATCTCTTCGTTGACGATTTCGAGGATTTTTATATCATGCTCAGATTTCATTTTAGTTCCAAACAGAATTTCGAATGGAGTAGAATTGATATTTCGTTGAAATGTAGAATTAATAATTTGCTGAACGGAAGCAACATGGCTATACCATTTCTCAGGGTTTTCTATGGATAGCTTGGAGAGTACAGATATGATAGTAGAATTAAGTCTTTCTACCTGCCCGTTTGATCTAGGAAGTCCAGCTGTAATATGCTCATCTGTCTGTTGAGCTTTGAAAATGTGAAGATTGACACAGTCTTGAATGATCATGCAGCATGGGCTTCGGCTAAGAACGTCGACATGAGTCATCTTTGAACCGGTTCGATGCTCTATTTCGTAGTCAAAATCCTGAAGGTATAATGCCCATCGCGAAATGCGGGAATTCATTTCTTTTTTATTTAACGTTTTGACGAATGCATTACAGTCAGTGATAATTTTAAAGTGTGATCCGAGGATGTAAATTCGGAATTTTTTAAGAGCTTCTACAATGGCGAGTACCTCCAGTTCATAGCTGGTGTATTTTCTTTCGCTGTCAGACGTTTTCTTGGACATATAATACACTGGATGGAATTTGTTATCATCTTTGGATTTTTGTAGTAGGACTGCCCCCAAGCCATCAATTGACGCGTCTGTATGAATTTCAATGGGACTGCCTTGATTAAAAATAGTTAAAACGGGTTTATCAGGAAGTAACTGTTTTAAGAGTAAAAACGCAGTTTTTTGCTGAGCTTGAAATAGAAAGGGGCTGTCCTTACGAAGAAGATCACTAAGTGGTTTTAGTAGAGTATGAGGGAATAAATTTTCTAAAGTATCCCGTAAGACCTAGAAAACGTTGTACGTCTTTTGCATTTTTTAACTCAGGATAATTAAGAACGGCTTTAGTTTTGGAGGGTGAAGGGAGCAATTTGTCGTGTTCTACTACGTGACCCAAAAATTCAATCTGACTATGCAAAAATTGACATTTTTTAAAGTTTATATCTAGTCCATAATCGCGAGCTACTTTTAGAACAGTGTTAAGGCGTTCGAGAGCCTCAGATTCATTATTTGCGGGAATGACGATGTCATCCATATACGGGAGGACAATGCCTTTTGCAATAAGATCACGAAAAACGGCATTTATGTATCGCATAAAGACAGGAGGACATGAACTTAAACCGAATGGCATATAACGGAATTGAAATTGACCTGTATTTGTGACGAAACTGGTGTAACAACGACTTTTTTCTTTTACCGGCACATGAAAAAATCCGTTACGCAAATCGAGAGTACTGAAAATTTTAGCATTTTGAAGACGATTTAAATGTCATCAATTATTGGTAGTGGATAATGGTCTTTAACTAATTTACGATTTAATTTTCTATAATCTATACAGACTCTATGTTTTCCATCTTTCTTACGAACTACGACAACTTGACTAGCATAGGGTGAAGAACATGGTTCTATAATTCCATTTTTTAACCACTCGTCTATCTGCGCATTTACTATATCACGTTCGGCAAAGGGTAAACGTCGAGGAGTGTGGAAAATTGGCTCATCGTCAGTAAGTGTTATATCAAGTGCGATGTTCGTGGTTTTAGTTTTGTTAGATTTATAGGCTAACAAAATCTGTTCAACCTCATTGAGAGTTTGTTTAGAAATATTCGGACCTATATCCAACGTGGGAGTTTCGGCTGAAATAGCCATTATAAAACTGTCAGTTTCAACAGGATCATCAGATTTAGAAATTTTGGAAAATACAACATCGTCAGGTTTAATTGTCAAATTTGCCTGATTTATTACGTCGCAACCTATTATTAGGTCATAAGTAGTACAATTATTAGGTACCACAGAAATAAAAACAGGAAAACTTTGTTTGTCAATAATAATTTCAGATTCAAAGGAACCTATTATTTTAGTTTGGGAAAAACCGAATCCAGTTAGTGTTATCTTGTTATTCGTCAACGGCGGCGATCCTAGTTTAATCCATGCAGAATGTTTGAGAAGTGTCGAAAAACTACCAGTATCGACTAACCCGGAAAGTGTATTATTAAGAATAACAACCTCTTTATGCATATTCGACGGAGAATACAATAAATGTAAAGTGTTGACATTATCACGTGGGGTAGAACTGTCATTCCGAGTAGTACGGTGACAATCGGAAGATTTATGTCCGAAAAGATTACAAGAAAGACATTTAGGACCACGATTACGATTAGGGCAAGACTTTGAAATATGTCCAAAATCGTTACAATTAAAACAACGCATGTTACTGTTAGTCGGATTACTAAAATTCGATTTTGATTCTCTTTGTTGGACAGGGATTTTATGTATTGTATCACGTCTTTGGCCGTCATTAGCATATATAGAATACGACATCTTTGAATTATTTGCGTTCATTGCACTTACGATAGTTTCGAAAATTCGTAATTTTTCTTTAAACTCAGAATAACATTTTGCACCATAAAGAATAATTTTATTAGAAGGGGAACCCTGTATCCCATTTACTGTGTATTGAATAACAGAACATTCATCAATAAGGGTTTCAGACTGATTCGCAATTTCACGCATTGCAATAAAATATTGCATAAAAGTTTCATTCGAGCGCATTTTACGTCTTTCTAGTTGTTTATGTATTTCAATCGAAGTTACTTTATCGGAAAATTCATTAATTAATGCCCTTTTAAAAGCTTGATAGGAATTTAGATTTCTTTGGGAGAATAAAAAAGATTTAGCAGTACCGGAAACTAACCTCTTTGCAAAGATTAATTTTTGTTGTTCGCTTAAAGAAGGAAAAAGCGAAAAATTCTCTTCAACATCACAAAAAAAACTTTTAATCGAATAGGAATCATTTCCTGTGAAGTTTCTACAACTAACACAGAGATCGCGTAATAAAAAACAAAACTGAAGGTTTATTTCATTCATCGTTTGTTTATTCGTGGGATCATTTTCGAGTGATTCCCTTTTGGCGCCAGTAATTAATGCCTGAGTGTTATTTATTAATGTTTCGTCTGAAGTTACGGGGATGGGGAAGGAAGAATTATTACCCGTATTACTCATAGAGTTGTTATTAATAGATGAACTTTCGGTTTGAGAAACCTTTTGAGGAGACAAAGATTTTTCTTCTGTTTCCGATAAAAAACTAGTATCTATCGAGTTCTGAAATTCATTTAAATTTGTTAGGGCTTTAAAAATATTTTCACACAAAGCATCTTTGTCGGTCTCAGTTACTTCTAAGTGTAATAAATCAGAAATGGAGATAAAATCAGATAAAGAAAAAATCTTCAGCAATTCTTGTTTATGTTTTTCTACATCTAAATTTTCAAATCTTTCAAAATTTCTCATTCTTTTTCGAGAAGAATGGTCAAAATTACTGTAACCTAACACAGAGTTAAGCAATTTTACTGAATTAGTTTTTGCATATTTAAGGGAGTTAGCGATTAATTGAATATCGTCTAGTTTTAAAGACATTGTAATGAATTAAAACAGAACTAATGCACATTCACTCGGGATTAAAATTTAAAGGGAGAATGGAATAAAGTAACGTACTATAAATTACAAACTTGGGAAAAAATTGAGCCTACCTGGTTGGGAGCAGTCGAATTATTCACTCTTAAATGTTCCTTTTTTTTAAAGCAGCCAGTATATGTCAGCACAGTTGCACAAGAACACGAAACTTGAAAGTTATCACTTTTTCACTTCAATGATATCCATGAAAAACATGCACTAACGTCCATTCACTAGTCCAGTAAATCATCCACAGCAAAAATCCACTCTTATCAAAATTTTTAGCATCAATTTAACGCCTTAAATTGTACTAACGTCCACAGCTTTTTCAACAATTTGGCGGGATTTGCTAGGGGTATTCACGAGAAAGGCCGAGCCCCCAAAAATGTGGGAAAAGGCAACGACCAGCATTAATATGTGAAATATATTTATTAAGATTAAAGTACAAAGGACAAAACATTACTACATAGAACATAAAAGATACATGAGCGTGAGCTGCACGTCTTGCAGTCTCACTGCCCAACTCTCGTCTGCCAATAATTGCGGGAAAGCATTACGTGATTAATGACGTGACGCAACATGGCCAGCATGGCGCCATACAGGATACGGGATCTGTCAGCGCTTCCCACAATTATAAATATGTCTTATAAATTTACTGCATATGAAAATAAGATCGTATAAAATAATACTATATATGATCATGAATATATATTTAATTAGCAAAATTGCATTGCCACAATTTAAAGCAATATTTCACTTTAATCAAGACAGCAATTACTTCAGAATCAAAAGTGTCCTCAAATATTCATTAATTCAGTCATATTTAATGAATTTGTTTATGGAAATAATTAAATGAAGAAATAGTTTAGCATTTTATCTTAATTTAAAATAAAGATTTTAATACTTTTAATACACAATTATTTTTGAAATTTATTCTTAATTGGTATCCTGGGTCAAAATTTGATTATTCTCTATTAACGGAAGTATTATATGAAGCAAAACTTTTAATGTAAAATATATTATCGTGAATATTTCGAATTAACAAAATTAAATTCCGATATTTTAAAATTAATTTCTCATTGCAATGAAGATAGTAATTACTTCATAATAAAAAGATGTTCTCACATATATTTTAATTCAGTCATTCAGAAAGAATTTGTGGTTGGAACCATTAAAATTAATAAATATTTTAGCATTTCATCTTAATATAAAATTCTGTAGCTTACTTTTTTATTAAAGAATAATTTTTGAAAATTAATCTCAATTGATACCAATTGACAAAATTAGAAAAATTTATATTATCAAAAAATATTTTAGTATTCTTATGTTTTATAAATATTTCTTTCAAGAGTCTAATAATTTACCAATTAATCTTCCTTAAATGGTGGCTCATACTTTCGAACAGGCTATTTAATCAATTATCTTACAATGTAGAAAGGGTGAAATTTTTTTCAAGAATCTTAAACTCTATCATCTGAAATACCAATATGACAAATTTAATATTTTTAATAGATAAAATCTGATAAATTAATCAATAAATATATTTAATTTATTTAATTACCATAAAATATATTTATATTATATATTATACTTAATTTTATATATATTAAATATAATGTATATAAATATAGTATATAATATAGTATATTTAATTATTATTAATACTTTCAAAGTTTAATATATTTTAAATATACAAATCATATTTTATAATTTAATGAAGATTAATTGTTAAACATGGCTAAAATTATTTTGTTCCTTGTTCTTCTTTCTGAAAATATAATTTAAGCATCATTTCAGTCATTCCAAAATTTTGAAATAGGTGAATAATTATGTATTAATATGAATTGTCATAAAACAAGACGGGGGCATCGAATTTGAATTTTGATGTTTACCGGTGAGCTGTAAGTTAAGTCGCTTTTCTTCTTCTTCTTCTTTTTTTTCGAACTTTTACGTACTCGTATTTTATGCTTCGCTGAACTTACAGAAAAAGTTAAAATTTATACATTCTTGTCGACTTGCGAATCTTATCATATTAGCATTGTAATAAAGTATAATTAATTTTAGAAATCTTAAAAATAGTAATTTATTAATGACTGATTTCGTAACTAGAAAACGAAAAATGTTCATTCCTTTTTTTCATATTTACAGTGGCAATTGTATTTATTTCCTAATTTACAAACAATTACAACCTTTAACATTTGAAACTAGTTTGATTTGTTTAAAATTTTTATTGAAAAACATCTGGCAGCGATAAAGAATATTTTATCAACTATCAAGCCAAACATATTTGTGTAAAAAAAAGAAATAAAATAATCCCTTTCAAACAACTAAATGCAAGAAAACCAGTAAAATTACAGTTGGTCAAATAATTACAAAATTTATTGTATTTTCAAAAATACAAGAGTGCAGAAAATTTCAAAATAATTATAATTTAAATAGGTATTGTTGTACTTGTGTGTAATAAAATTAGATCACTCCACAGATGGAGCTGGGACAGTACAATTGTTTTTTTTTTTTTTTTTTTTTTTACCTCAAATACGTTAGCTTATAGGTGTTAAAAGCTGCTATCACAATCGATAGCTTAAAATTTCTTCGCCTGCTGCTGGGATGTGCTTTCTTTTTTGTTTACATTACTGATTTGAGTGTTATTATAAGGTATTTTTTTATTGTATTTTGCTTATTAATGGACGTATTCTTCTAGTTTATTGTTTTGTATTTTCCTTTCTCCTAAAATGGCATATCTCTTGGGCCTAATTTCGGGGATTTTCGGATCACCAGGAATCATTATTAGACTATCTAGACTATATTCCTTCACAAAAAAAAAATCCTTTTTTGAATCCCTGCCTGAGGGTGATCCTTAAAAAAATCTTCAGGCCGGATTCTTTACTATTTGGTTTAATTTGATTTTCATATTAACTTGATTTTTATTACTTTTAACTTTATTCATCTGCAATTTAGAAGTAACTGCATTTGCGCGCTCTAATACTCTGATGATTTTTCTGTTCCTTTTTTGGTTTTAATTTGAATAAGGAATTATTTTTAGTTGCGATTCCGAGACTATTTATATGTTAAATGCTTGCACCGCAATATGATTATATCGAAAAATACTCTTTGTTTCTTTATCTTTTTATATATTTGGTAATAAATTAATTTTATTTTCTACATTTGACATTTATTCATCGCCCACAGGAGAATAAAATAATTCCTTTCGGTAAGTTGGAAGACAAATGAAAGTCTTTACATCTAAGTTACTATTTGGCAACGTAAATTGTTGATGTTAGAAAATGTCATTATTAGGGCTTGAAAATCACTTTTCAATCCCTAACTTTTAAGATATTGCAGTTATCGAAAAGTTCAAAATACGAAGGTTATTCTTTGGATTTATTTTTCTATCTTCAATATTAAGAAATTTATATTCATGAAATTCATATTCAAGAAACTTTCAACTCTTCCCTACATCTAAGACTTTTGATGTAATGAACCATTTACGAAATAGTTCGAGATATTTACATTTCTCATAACATATTTAAAGCCATGAGAACCATTCCAATAGGCAGTCTTCCAATAGGAATCTACTTAAAAAGCGGCAATCATAAGAATTCATTAATGCAATTAAGACCTCGTAGCAATTAAGAATGCAATTAAATAACTTTGTATAAGCACCCAATTTTAGTAATGAATTTTAATGTTTTTTTTTAAAAAGAAATTAAAATACAATCCCATTTCTTTTAATTCCGTGCTTTAAATTACATAGGTTAATAATAGTAAAAAATGTTATCTTTGAAACAATAAAGGACCAAATTTTGATGAGTATTTTCTTTTCCAATTAAAAAAAATATCAAAATTATTCATCTATAGTGCATTAGAATAATAAGGAAATATTAGAGAAAGTCAACCATGATATGAATCTTTTTTAGACAAAGGAATTAACATTAACTTTCTACGTTTATTATATATAAACGCTTCATTTTTATTAAAAAAATGCATCTTGCTACATTTAAATTGAATAGTTATTTGCAACATGGCTAAATTATAGAAAAGATTAGGTAAAATTTAGTTAAATGAGGTAAAACTTCCTTAATTTAGAAGCACTTCGAATAGTTAGAAATGTAATTATCTTTAAATTTCATTATTTATATTTTAAAATCAAAAGTTTAGATCTATTACATTTAATACGAACAATACAAAAGATTGCATATGACTCTTTTATAAAATTTTCCGCTTCCCTTAAGATTACAGTTTGTGTCACGTTAATCGAGTCTAAGATACATAATTTTCCCTTACTTTATGTTATGAAATATTATATTATAAAAGAGAACAATATTAAAGAAGTATACATTAAGAGTTAGTTTGAAATCTTGTGTGCAAGATATATAAAATGCTGCTGCTTATAATTTACATATTTATAGGGATGTTTTTCGCGTTCTTTTTAAAATGTTCTTTTTGGAGATATAAGTATAGCAGGTTGATGCCAGGAAGAAAACCGAGTGTCTTTAATATTCTTGGAGATATTGGGGAATTGATAGATTTTAGACATTTAGGATCTACAGACTCGATACATCTCAGTAAGTATTTTTTTTATTTTGGAAGTTGAACAAAGGTTTCATTTATTAATTAAATCAGTATGAACTTTGAATTTAAATTAGACTAATCTGCACTCAATAATTTTAATATCTTATACTTATTTGGATATTTCATGTAAAAATAATTACATAATTTTTAATCCATTTAAAAATAAATTCTGTTCAGTACTTTGCTACCAACGCGCCAAGTTGGCAAGCGCCCATTCTAGGGTTGCTCCTTTTTTGTAACTGCGCGGGGTCATGACCCGCCAGAACTGTTAAGAACTCGGAACGCGATGCTTACCGTTGGTAGTGGGGTTGACTCCATGCCCCTTCTCATAGAAATAAACCGCATTTTATAGAAGCATCGTTTTCATCCTTATAGCTACACCGCAATTCCTTAGTTTATTTAAATTAGTTACACCGCATTATTTAGTTCTCAATCTCAATTGTGGAGCCATCATAGACCTCCACAACATTTTTGGTCCGTCGGAGCCTGAGCGCACTGGATTTCGATTTGATATCCATTCAAATTAGTTATGGCAAGTGATTTAGTTGTCTTAAATAGAAGAAAGGGGAGTATTAGAGCACAGTTGACAAAATTGCGAACATTCATTGAAAAAAGAGAGCATTTAACTGAATCGACAGTGATTACCCAACTGGATATTCTTTCGAGAACAAGTACAAGATTTGAAGAACTGAGAAACGAATATTATAGGACTGTGTCGGACAATGACTTTGATCAAGTGGAATCCAATCTATCCGAACTCGAGGATGAAATTTTGAAAATAGAGGTAAGCCTCAAATCCATTTTACATGATCTCAAATCTACTTCTGTTTCTAATTCTACAAATGGTGCTATTATTAAAGAGTCCATAGATAAAGTTACTTCAATTAGATTACCGGAAATACCTCTTCCATTGTTTAACGGTAAAATAGAAGAATGGAATTCCTTTAAGCAACAATTCCTAAATTTAATAAATGATAATCCCAATTTAACTGAAAACCAAAAGTGCTACTATTTACGTTCATGTTTGAGAAACGATGCAAAATTGATAGAAACGTCTGAAGATACATATGATTCCCTTCTGAAAGCTTTAGTAGAAAGATTCGAAAATAAACGTGTAATTGTAGACACCCATATCAAAAATATAATTAATCAAGAAAAAATTGTTCATGAATCCGCGAAAGACTTACGCAATTTAATAGATTGTATTCTTAAAAATTTAAGAGCATTAAATGTTTTAAAATATGAACGTAATGAATTGTCAGATGCTATTTTAATAAATATAATTTTGCAAAAATTAGACCGCGAATCTCGAAAGCAGTTTGAACTTTCCTTAGTAAACAAGGAAGTTCCTGATTTTGATGATTTCATAGAATTTTTAGAAAGAAGATATCAAGTTTTAAATGCCATTGGGCACAATATTCCATACAAATCTAAATATTCGGATGTTAGTGAACAGAAAAATAAAGCACGAACTCTATTTGTTAAGCCATCGAATAATCCCAAGTATTGTATACTGTGTAGAAACGCTGATCATCCATTGCATAAATGCGATCAGTTTTTGCAATTATCCCCGCAAAAGCGATATGAAACTGTTCGAGAAAAACATTTATGTTTAAATTGTTTCGGATCTCACAAAATCGCTCAATGTAAATCGAAACACACTTGTTTCACTTGCAAAGCAAAGCATCATACTCTATTACACCGGATGCAGGTGTCCACAGTAAGCGATGACTCATCCTCAATAAATTCAAGGCAGACTCCCTCAGTTGCTGACCCCTGTTCGTCGTGCAACCCTTCCCCCCTGACTTCCTGTTTCGTTACGCAGGAGAAAAGAGTCATTCTAGCTACGGCTGTTGTTTATGTTTTGGATAGTTTCGGAACTGTCAGAAAGGGTAGGGCTTTATTAGATTCTGGAAGCATGTGTAATTTGATGACATCTGATTTCGCCAATGCACTTGGTTTAAAGAAAGAAAAAATAAATGTTCCAATATCAGGGATTTCCGATACTACTCTTAATGTGAAAAGAAAAAGTACCTCCACTACTTTGAACTCGGATGGTTCTTTTACTGCAACACTAGATTTCTTGGTCATTCCGAAAATCACAGATCTAATGCCATCCACATTTATTGATTTAGAAGGAATAGAAATTCCGCCTTACGTCCAATTAGCAGATTCGGAATTCTTTTCCCCCAAAAAAGTGGATATATTAATAGGGGCAGAAATATTCTTTCGTATCTTAAAAGAAAATAGATTTGATATAAATAATTCCTTAATTTTGCAAGAAACTGTATTTGGACATATACTAAGTGGAACAATTCAAGGTAAACAGGAATCACATCATTGTGGTTTAATCTCTCAAATAGATAACTTAGATAATTTGTTAAAGAAATTTTGGGAAGTTGAAAATATTTTAGATACACCTACATCTAAAAACAAAGAAGAATTAGAATGCGAAGAAAATTTCGTGCAAACTTATCGTAGGGATGAGCAAGGTAAATATATTGTTAACCTTCCTCTTAAGAAGAATATGCAATTAGGCAATTCCATTCAAACTGCAAAACAAAGATTAGATAGTCTCTGGAAGCGATTAAATAATGATCCGAATTTTTCTAATCTTTATTGTAATTTTATGAAAGAATATGAACAATTGGGTCATATGCAAAAATTAGATAATAGTGACAATGTAAAATATGTCATGCCTCATCATGGCATTTACAAGGCTGATAGTACTACAACAAAGTTACGTGTAGTTTTCGATGCCTCAGCTGCATCTACTTCAGGTGTATCTTTGAATAACTGTTTGCTAAAAGGAGGTGTTGTTCAAGATGACTTGTTTTCAATCTTATTGAGATTCCGAAAGCACAAGGTTGCATTTACTGCTGATGTCAAGAAAATGTACAGACAGATTTGGGTTAATCCTGAGCAGTGTAATTTTCAATGCATTCTTTGGAAAACTAGGAGTTCTGAGGAACCTTCATTTTATAAGCTTCTTACAGTTACATACGGCACCAAATCTGCTCCCTACTTAGCTACGAGAGTGCTAAACCAATTAGCAATAGATGAGCAACACAAATTTCCTTTAGCATCTGCTGTAACCTTAAAAGATTTTTATGTTGATGATGTTCTCTCTGGTGCAGATGACGTTTCTACTGCAATAAAATTACAGCAAGAATTGATTTCTCTTCTAAAAGCTGGTGGCATGGATTTGCACAAATGGTGTGCAAACAATGAAATGCTTTTAGAATCTGTTCCATCTGAAGATCAAGGTTATCAGTTTGGTGATTCTGATAAAAATACAATTAAAACACTTGGCTTGAAATGGAACCCAAAAGAAGACTGCTTTGGTTTCAATGTCACTCCATCAACTAGCATTCCCACAAAGCGAACTGTTTTGACTGATATAGCTAAACTTTTTGACCCACTTGGTCTTCTAGGACCAGTGACAGTAAAGGCAAAGATCTTCCTCCAGAGATTGTGGCTACGCAAAATTGAATGGGATCAAGTGTTACCACATCAGGAAAAGCACGAATGGGAAATATTCAGATATTGTTTAGGGGATATTACAAAGATGCAGATTCCTCGTTGCATTCTAACTGACTCCATCAAGGAAGTTGAACTACATGGTTTTGCTGACGCATCGAAAGATGCTTATGGTGCAGTCATCTATCTTCGTTGTGTTACTATATTGAATCATGTGAAGGTTTCTCTACTATGCAGCAAATCTAAAGTTGCTCCTATTAAGGTGATGACAATACCCCGTCTTGAGCTATGTGCTGCTGAGCTTCTTGCTAAGCTCGCTTCTAAAACTGTGTCATCTCTTAACCTGAAAATAGATAAAATTTGCCTCTACTCAGATTCGACTATAGTGCTGGCCTGGATTAATACTTCATTGCATCTGCTTAAGGTGTTTGTGTCAAATAGAATTTCCCGCATCCAAGAGCTGGCGAAAGAATTTTCCTGGCACCATGTAAAAACTTGTGAAAATCCTGCTGATATTATTTCCCGTGGTATGACTCCTCATCACCTTATGAACAATCATTTGTGGTGGAATGGTCCACAGTTTCTTCAACAAGTTACTGTTGAACTTAGTGATGAAAGTAACATTCCTACTGATGACGAATATTTTCATGAACTGAAAGGAGAGACTACTAAGACTCTAACTTTAAGTGTGGATGCTACATTTTTAGATTTACTTTTATGTATTACTAACAAATATTCTAAATTAATTCGTATTGTAAGTTTTCTTTTTAGGTTTTGTAACAATTTAAGAAATCCTAAGAATAGGTTGTATGGACCTCTTTCTACAGTAGAATTACAAAGGGGTAAATCATTCTTGGTAAAATCTGTGCAAGAAATTGCATTTCAGAGTGATATAAATTTACTTCTTCATGGAAAACAACCCACAGGTAAGATTAAAAATCTAAATCCTTTTCTTGATGAAGATGGATTTTTGAGAGTAGGAGGTCGTATTCAACACAGCAGTGTAAATTTTGACCAGAGACATCCAGTTATCTTACCTGACAAAAGTAATTTAACAAAAAGTATTGTTATGTATTTTCATTTGAAAAATTTGCATATTGGGCCACAAAATTTATTGTATTGTGTTCGTAGAGAATTCTGGCCCTTAAATGGAAGGAATGTTTGTAGAAAAATTGTCCACAGTTGTATTACCTGTTTCAAAGCAAAACCTTTGACTAATGAACAAATTATGGGCAATTTGCCAAAAGAACGTGTGAATGTAAATTCTCCTTTTAACTGTACAGGTATCGACTTCTGTGGACCGTTTTTCATAAAGTATAAAGGTCAAAGGAAAGGTTTATATCATAAAATTTATGTTTGTATATTTATCTGTATGGTTACTAAATGTATTCACTTAGATATTGTTTCTGATCTAACTTCTGAAGCATTCATTGCATGCCTCAAAAGGTTCTTTTCAAGACGAGGTAAATCGCAATTTATTTTTAGTGATAATGGTAAGAATTTTGTAAGTGGTAATTCTGAATTAAAGAGATTAGCTCTTATTGTAACTAAACATGATGAATATTTATCAAATTTTTTATCTGAAGAGGGCATTCAATGGAAATTTCTTCCACCCAGAGCACCTAACTTTGGTGGCTTATGGGAGGCAGGTGTCAAATCCTTCAAATACCATCTCAAACGTGTTGTTGGAGTTTCAAAGTTAACATATGAGGAATTTTTTACTATTCTGCATCAGATCGAAGGAATTTTGAATTCCCGTCCTATTACTCCTTTGTCTAGTGACATGGACGATCTGGAAATTCTGACACCTGGACATTTTCTCATTGGTAGGCCAATCACATCCATTGTTGAATCAAATTTAACAAACACGGAAAATAATAGATTGAATTTATGGCAAAGAACCTCAAAAATGGTACAAGTCATATGGAAAAGATGGCAAAATAATTATTTAAGTACTTTGCAACAAAGACATAAATGGATAATTAAGAACCAAAATTTAAAAATTGGTGACATGGTTTTGCTCAAAGAAGAAAATCTTCCATGTTGTAAATGGATTTTAGGTAGAATTGTAAATGTATTCTATGGTAAAGACAATGTAGTAAGAGTAGTAAATGTTAAAACTCATTCTGGTATCTATAAACGATCCATTTCTAAAATTGCACTTTTGCCATTGGAAGTCTAATTTCACCTTACATAATTCATTTCTAAATGTGTACCTTGAAATCTGTAAGATTCTCTTTAATATTTGTAGCGAATATTATATCTAAAAACTGCAATATTCATTGTTATTTATCTTTATTTGTATTTTCTTTTCAGTGCTAGTGCAACTATTTGTATTTCTTAAGAATTATTAATGTCATTTTGTTATTTTCATATATTTACTGCATTAATTGCCTCCCTTGTTTTTACAAAAAATGTAATTGATGTAATTATTGAAATGTATATTTCAACGGGGGCGGCATGTTCAGTACTTTGCTACCAACGCGCCAAGTTGGCAAGCGCCCATTCTAGGGTTGCTCCTTTTTTGTAACTGCGCGGGGTCATGACCCGCCAGAACTGTTAAGAACTCGGAACGCGATGCTTACCGTTGGTAGTGGGGTTGACTCCATGCCCCTTCTCATAGAAATAAACCGCATTTTATAGAAGCATCGTTTTCATCCTTATAGCTACACCGCAATTCCTTAGTTTATTTAAATTAGTTACACCGCATTATTTAGTTCTCAATCTCAATTGTGGAGCCATCATAGACCTCCACAACAAATTCATTCCATATTTCCATTTTAAAGGTTCCATATTTCCATTTTTTTCCTTCGTATATAACTTCAAAATGTCTCTGTCTAATTTCATATTATTCATTACTTACAGTTCTGAATATATGTTCATTTATAACATTGATTTTATAAATAGACTAACTGAAGATTACATGCTTTGGTTGTGTGATATATGCGCACACTCATTAAATAGTACCATTTTAGCTCAAGCTTTAAAATGGTTGCCACATTATAATCTTCATCTTTACATGCAAGATTTATTGCTTTAAAAATGTACGTCAAGTGGTAATCAATCACTGTCAAAGTGAGAATGATAATCCATGCCAATTGTAATGTTTTGAGAAAGAAAACATAGTTTTAAAAACACACAAGACATTTATTCACAGACATAGACACAATTAAAATTAAGCATAAATAAAAAAACAGGTTTAACAATTTAAAATCTCTAGGGTTTTCAAAATCAACTAATTAAAAATCTCTAAATGCAACGAGAGTTCAGGATTCGTCCATTACACAGTGAAAAAACCAAAGCTCTCCTCTCTCTCGTCTCACCCTTTCTTTTTATATCAACGAAGCCCAGCTCCCTTCAGTTGAAGTTCCAATAAGGCCGAAGAGGTTCGAACAAATTCGGCTCCAGAGCGACTTGATTTAAATTGAACGGAGGACGGTATACACGAAACGAAGCAACCGTCAAAAAAATTCTGAATACACCTACAGCGTTTCAGACGTGCGTTAAAAATAATAGATAAAATGTTGGACATTTGATTTAATAATTTATTATAAACGAACGCGTTTATAATTTTCCCACACAGAAGACGCTTATAAAAATTATAATTTTGACGGTTATAATACAAATATAATCTAATAAAGCGAAGTAAAATTTTCGGTATTATGATTTTATTTTTATATCTCTTAAAGATTAAGTTTATTTAAAAGAATAAAACAAAATACAAAGAAAGTACTTTAAATTCAAATTCAAATGAATATCAAGAATGCTTAGTTCTAACAATACGTACGTGTGCATGTATGTATACATATTCCACAAGCTGGTACTTGAAATGTGCTAATGTTGAAGTTAAATCGAAGAAATGTCAATTTCACTTTTTTAGCAAAATAATAAGCATTTGGTTAAAAGAAATGAGATAGAAATCAAATGAATCATTTTAAAAACAATTCCGGGTTGATTCGCAGGTAAACAAAGTTTCGATAAAAAATGCTGATAATTACGGAAATTCGTTGAAATCTGAAAAATATTACTTCATTTTCTAACTAATATACTGTTATATTTAAATGAACGACACGTAATTTCAATATCTATACATACTACATTAAAACGCTTAATTCTCAGCTAAAGTATCATGAGCTAAACTTGTATTTAAATGTAAGAGATAGAAACAGTAGAAAAATAAAATTAGTATAAGATTTATGAGGTATTTCAGTTCATAATATGATAAATAAAGATATATGATATGAAAATCCATTTTATGCGTATAACTAAAACTAACATTAATGCTGCGTTATATTTTCTTACAGACATTCAAAACAGTAGAATTTACTACAAATGATTTAAGTTTATATTCTTGTTTTCCTATTAATTATGTGCTGATTTCCTTTAGTATATATAATATATTTTCATTAATAATTTAGTATGGAAATACGATTGTTTAAGATTAAGATATAATTGAGTTGATGAATTTTATAGATATTCCATTTTGAATGCCTATGAAATGCATCAACTCATAATTACTTCCAGCAGAATCTTAGGTAAGAACAGAAAATTAATTAACATGGCATCTCATTTTACTAAATTCTGAAAACAAACAAAAACAATCTTTTTTACAGTATTTGAATAATAATTGGGTTTTTTCCCTTTTTTCTCCCTACAGAATTTATGGAAACAATGAGAAATCTAAATAAAACTTATCAGAAGGACCATTTGTTCTGTACCTGGATTTTATACACGCCTTTTGTATTTCTTGTCAAAGCTGAGGCTGTAAAGGTTCGTATTATATAATTTTGTTGGGGAAGTAAAACCTCTAAGATTTATCAAACTAACATGATTTTCTTTTCAAAAGTATCAAATTTTTAATATAAACTGTTGCCTTATTGTTCTTAATCAATATAAATTACTACTCATTTCAGAATTACGTGTTTATCACTGCTGCACGATTTTATTCCGTATAGAGGTAATACGTAGAGAGTAAGAATGGCATTTCTTTGGAGGCCATTGCTTATCGCACTTTCTCATTTAGCGATTCTACTAGGACGCTGATTTTCTATTTTTTTTAATAATTGTTCTATTTTTCTGTAATTTGAATTTGCCTGATGTTTCTATATATTGCTCAGTATAAAATAAACACTTCCTTCATTTATTATCTACTCTCTTTTCCTAGTAAAATCATATCCGACTTATGCTTATAAGCGAAGAAAGTTTTGGCGTCTGAAAACAGACAATATGCCGAATTTTTACATATTGTCTAATTATTTTAATTAACATATATAATTGCAATAAATCATAAGTGTGTTACAGCAGTAAAGAGTCGTTCAAAAATTTTAAATAATCAAATATATTATATGAATTGAAATTTTATATTATTGAATTATGGATTTAGAACAAAAGTAAGTTTAGAAGAATATCTTCTCCTGAACAATAAGAAATCTTTTTCTTCATCTTCAGAGACGACACATGGGTGGTGGTGGTCTGGTGGTAAGGTCTCGGCTTCGAAACCGGCGGATTTCAGTTTCTAGATCCGATTCCATCGAAGAACCGTGGTGTGAGTGGGTCTGGTGCACGTTAAAATCGTCGGTATCAAACTTCTACCTACGGATGTGGTGCGGAAGTTTGGAGCGTGGGTGCCAGCTAAGGAGTCATCTGCCCTCGGCACAAAATTACGTCCCAAAATAGCCCTTGTGTTGCTTTTAAACGGGTCATTAATATTACGAAACTTACTGTGAACTGAAATCTAATTTTAGGTTATTCGTCAATGTAATTTTTGGAATAATCATATTTTTCATAATTGAGTGAAAATAACAACGACTACTAATTTTTTCTAAGTTAAGTTAAAGAAGACATAACAAATGAACTGGAGATCAGAAAAACTGAGATCTGGCATATAATTTTATAACTGTAACATGAACTGTAAAATAAACATTTCAAAGACAAATATATATTGATAGCAAAGTTAGTTACTTAAATAAATGGTGACAGATTATTCGTTTTTATTCTGTAGGAAGCCCTGAGTGGAAATAAGATGAAAGAAAAGAGTTGGGTTTATAAATTCGCAAAACATTTATTTGGTTATGGTTTAGCTACGAGGTAAGTGCTTTATAAATTCCATATATTATCTTAGATTTAGCAACTCATTTTGAGATATCTTTTATTTCAGTTAGAACTATTCTTTTAGATTTAAAATTATTCGAATTTTAGATTTAAAATTATTTGAATTAAATTTTGTCAGTTATACGAATTCCCCAAATTTTGTATGCTTTTATGAAATATATCATGTGTTCCTTGTCTAAGCTGCGTTTATAATATTAGAAAGGCACTTTAATAAATATACACTGAATTTGTTTATTCTATGAATACCACTTTTTTTATTTATTTGTGAAAAGAATGGCCCGTATTATATTTGAAAAGCGTATTAATAATTTCACATGCAAAAAATTATTAATTATTATGGTATTAATAATTGGCAATTAGCTTTTAACTAAAATATATGCTCTTAAATATGTATCACGATTTCATCTATTTTTTGTAATAAATTCAAGAATAAAAAAAAATAAAAAACTTTGTAAACATTTTATTTAATTGTTTCCTTTCCAGTCCACATGTTATATGGAAGCCACGACGCAAGCTGCTAAACCGTTGTTTCCATCCTGATATTTTGAGAGGCTTCTTGCCGGTTTTTAATGAACATGCTCAAGAACTCGTTAAGGTTTTTCGAGAATCTGAAAATGAATTCACTGAAATATCTCATACGATAGCCCTTTGTGCTCTGGATACAATTTGTGGTATGCAAACAAAAGCCTTTTTTTTTGCATTTACCAGCTGAAAATGTATATGGTTCACATATTAACCGTATTCATATTCAGGTGGTTTCCAGGAAAAACTGGCTATGCTTATCTTCATTTATCTCTAATGTACAACTTAATATTTTTTTATTCTTATATGCATTGAATTATGACAGGATTATAGCAATGTTATTTTATTAGACTGACACCTTTTCTCACCTACAGTATATATGAATACTACGGAATGAATAGTGAATAAAGTCCCATAACCTACAAGATATAAAAATGTGAGCGCAAAATTTATTTACATTTTCACTTCCGAGGTATTGCAACTTCATTTTTTTATTTATTCAAATTTCACAGATAATTATTAGATTCATTTTCTACTAATCGCCAGCAATGGAAGAAAATCATGCAATCATATATATTATGAAACAATTAAAACAATTTAAATTCCGTTTAAATATTGAAATCTATTATTAAAGATATGCAAAAATATAAATGCTAATCTAAACAAAAATAATAATAATGTTATTTTTTGCAAATTCGTTAGCTCTAAGCCACAAAAGTGTTCTGAAGTGCGTCAAACTTATGGAAACTTATAAAAGTATGAATATCAGTATTTACAATCAGCATAAAACCAATGGATTTCCAAGTGTGGCATCCGGATTTTGTGTGGATACAGATAGATACATAGATAGATTCTGTATAGATTTGAAGATCCAGATGTTTTGAAGGAAACATTAATTGTAATTTATTTCATTTATGATTATTATATATTAATTTATGATAACTATTTCCCCTACCCCAATATTTATTACCCACAGATTGCTTTAAAGATTTTCTACTTCTGTAATTTCACATCTTAGTCTTATATCCGTTTCCTTTTGTTTTGACTCGATATTTTAATTTTTCTGTCATATTTCTCGTACAAACTACAAAGCAAAATGCCGAGAATACTTTCATATTTATATTTTCGTATCATTATGATGCTAAAAACTTATTATTGATAGAACTCAAATAAAAATAAAAAGAACCCTTCAAGTCTGATAATAATTCTAACTATTCTAAGTTACATCTGATTTCCCATCCAAAGGCTGAAATAGGTGAATTCCCGCTAAATCAGGTACGACATTTTCAGCATTTAGTACACAAAGAGTACAGAAATATCTAGCAATTATTAACCAAATCATGCTCATTAAGAAAAATATTATAATATCCCTGCTTCAAAGTTCAACAATTTTATTTTGATTTTATTCATTTTTTATTAAGGTTTGTTATTTCCTTTCATCAAAATAAATAGCAAGTACAGGGTTACCAAGAAAAAGGTTTATCATTTCCGGCGCCCAAGAGTAGCCCGTGTTCCCTATAATGCTGACGTCCTTGGTTCAAGTGCTGGCGTGGGCATGATTATTCTCTACTCTGTGTCTATCTTTGAAGTGTGTGAAAAAGTCACCCCCCATGTAAAATGGAGTTGTGCAAGTGAATGCTTGTGTATCATCTTCATATGAGCTAAAAGTCAGACATCTGCCTTCGGGTATTCAGGGGGATTTGCCCTGAGAAGCCATTGAACAGTCGGTTTAAATCGCGGACAGTTCATCCGTTGGCTTGTAAACAGCCATAAATAACAACAAGAAGAATGCTTCTCAATTCAGAGGATTTTAGAATTCCTTATGAGTGCGAAATTATGCTAAATTCTGTTCACATATAGAGTAGCATTGAATTTAAATGAAATGTTGTGAACATAACTTCATGTGTAATTCTAGTTCCAACATGAAATGACTTAAAGGTGAGAAACTACTTCTTACGAGACATATTTTCCATCCATGCCCAATTAATTGTTTCTAAATTTGAGATCGCGTATTGAATCTCAAGTTGATATTTTCGAAAAGCGTTAAATAATACATTGATTAATAAATCAGTCTTAGAACACTCAAAAATCTAAGCTTTTCTGGTAGAATTAATACACCTAGTTTTTAAAAGTAATTGCTAGGAGTGAAATCCAGAAAGAATGAGATTATTTGAACGTTAACTATTTTCTTGCAATTTAATTTTAATCTTTCAGTTAGAATTTAAAAAAATTCCCAGTTACTTGAGAAAAAAATTAATTAAGCGGTCTATTAAACACTAATAAAAAATGAAGATGGCTTCATGTCCATTTTCTAATTGTTTCATGACATACTATAAAAGCGAATAATGGAAACAAAAGTGAATATTTGTGTAAGGGAATTTTTGAAAATTTTAATTATAATCATTTATGAACACAACCTGTGCTTTCGTACGCAATTGATGTTGCACTAGAATTTTTTTTTGCTTGAATCACCCATAAACGGTTACTCTAAATACTATTTCGCTTTTCTACAATTGTAATAATATACATAAAAAAGGAACATTTGAGAAAAGAAGAATATATTCTTATGATATAAAACTGAAACATGCATTATTTTTCTGCATAATCCCCCAGGACTTCAAACCATTTCCCTCAACGTTTCACACGTTGTTGTTTTTTTTAATTTATTCGATAAAAATGTTTTTCGTTTATATCTGAAACCAATTTTGCACCGCTTCAATGACTTCTTCATTGGATGCAAATCTTCTTCCCTTAAAGCTTTCCTTAATGCTCCAAATATATAAAAATTACTTGGAGCCAGGTATAGACTGTATGTTGTGTTTCTTATACTCCGAATCCCATTTCCTTTATTTTTTCAAATATCCGTTCCTTTATTGTTTCAATGTTACCGAGCGTTATCTTGCCGGATGACAGACTTTTGCAGTTTTTCCCCGATTGTTTGTATCTGATTGCAGATTTCAATTTCTGAAGGTTCAACAGCTTGCGTAAACAAAAAGCGAATAACAACTCCATTTCCACCTTGGTGCAGATGGACAATTGAGCTTCCATAACGATTCTTAACTCTTGACTGGCGAGGTGCGGTATGTGAGACTGCTGACGATGGACTTCTGGTCACCCCTATTCTATTTTTAACTGAATAAAATTGATTGACTGTGCAGCTTCCTGTTTCTTGACCTTCAATACACGTGTACTTTATCAACCGGTTTTAGCAAATGATTTTTTAAATAATTCAGCTAATTCTTTGAGCGACGATAGTAAGATCTCACCTCCCTTTTAGTGTTCCATTACTAAACACGGCTTAGCAGACGACTCTAAAACTTGGTGCGCGAAACCTCATCAAACCTATTGATCCTCGTTATGAAGCAGAGCTCCAGAGACTTTTAAAAGTGTCAGAAAGTGAACTGAGTGATGAGGATAATTGTATAGAATATTTTTTCAATTAAAGTTCGCATTGGGGTGACTCCAATATATATTTTCGAATATAATTAATTTTTCTAGTGACAATAGATTAAGAAAAATTTCCAAATTTGTTAATATACCAAGATAAATATTTACAGAATTTATAGGCTGATTTTTATTATAGTACTTAGCCTGTATGTTCAAAATGGCCTCGAAAACCGATGATGGCGAAAAAAAACAAAAAGTTAATTTTACACATTGTCGTTTTTTTTTATTTTTAATATAATTGTTGAATTTCCCCTTATATTGTTTTCTATATAGCTTTATATACTGTAAAAATATATACGATTTAAAAAATAATAAGTTATTTGTCTTGATAGAATATTGTTTGTTGTAATAAGTAATTTGAGAAAAAAATGTAGGTTCAAACGCAATTACTTTTTTCACTGATAAAATATTTAGAAAAAAATTTCTAAAACATATTTATATATCAAGAAAAAATATATTTAGAATATATTGGCAGGTTTTCATACTGATACTTCCAATAGAATATTAAATTTGAGAATAATTATCGCACCACCCCAGTTAAGTCCTGAATTTTCACCTCTCCAGTTAAAGGTTTAATATCTGCTGCACTTCGATCAATAATGTGGGAATAAAAGTGACACGTTGTATAGAAGTGTTGCCGATTACATTAATTCAACTCTACATACCCGCAAAAATCCTGAAAATAGAAACTACAAAAGTCCATTGAAATTTTAATTTTCCTTAATAAATATAGAAGTGCTGTAATTTAAAACTGTCTTCTGTGGGAACTTGAATGTACTAAACCATATGTAAAATATACACCTTCTACATCGATCCTGCAGAAATTTACATTTTTGTCATTACGTATATCATGAGAAATAGAAACAGTTAACATAATGTCGTATTTTGTGACTTTTTTACACCTACATGATCCTTCACTTCCCTCGAGCATTAAATCTTATTAGAATAAAACATATGATTAAAATATAACTAATATATTTGACATTATAAGAGTCTTAAAGTTATCTCCCCTGCCTTACAATTTGGTACAAAAATACTCTTACAATAATTCCCTAATTATTCTTTTTGAAATCCCCATACACTATTCCTTTTATGATTAATTTTTTATATAATAGAGAAAAGAACATGCACTTTTTATGTGTTAATTTTATATGATGAATAAAATTCTTTTTTTTTATGTAATATATATATATTTTTTATTTAGAAACTGCTTTCGATGTAAAGCTTAATACTCTTGGAAATAACGAATCACAATATGCGAATGCAGTTCGAAGGTAAGTGAGAAATATTGAAAAACTTGTTCGATGATAGCACCATTTATCTCCAATAGTGATTGTTCTAAGAGCTACTTTTATTTCATGTGTTATATTTTCTCCACTGAACATGTTTGCCGTGGTAAAGTCTTGGTTGTGGAGTCAGTGGGTTTCAGGTTCGAGTCGTGATTCCACCGAAGAATTGTCTTGTAAGCGGGACTGTAGCACGCCAAGTCCCTCGTGTACGAATATCCTCCCGCTGCTGTGGCGTGTAGTCGTGGAGAGGGTGTCTTACCTACATGAAAAAACCGTTGAATTTCATCTAGATAGAATTTATCTACTGTACAGCTCATTCATTTAAATAGAGGTTTATCTAATTTCTTGAATAAACAAATGTGCAGCAAAAAATATTTGTAAATTCGAAGTAGTTTAGTGTAAAGAGCAATTTTAATTCTTCAAATTTTTGAATTATTTAAAATATTTGAATAAAATATAACATCAAAGTTGAGCGAAAATATCAATTTTGATGGATTTCCTCAGTATTTAATTATATTATAGAAGTACATGAAATTATAAAATATATATATATTCAGATCATTTGATACTATTGGACATTAGGTAGCTACATCTATCTTTCATAGAATATCGATTCCATCTATTTATAAGAGAAATATCTAACAAATAAAACATTTTTTTGTTTTCGGATTTGCGATCAGAAAGCTACTTTTTCCAATCTCTCGTTTTCTTTCAATAAACACTATACGTCTGTTATTCTGTCTGATTTTTATTTATTGTAAAACCACGCATTATTTTGCTATATTCATTTAAGTATATATACCATAGCCTATTTATATCTCGCAACTATTTTATGTCTTGCATGGTCTTTTCAGATTAATAAACATTCAATGTTAAAAAAATATAATAAATTTAGCAAGATCAATATCAATGTTCTTCATGATTACTCGGAATGCGATCACCTCTTTTTGAATACCCTTCAATTTCAAGAAAGAATATGAATACAATTTCTCTATATGAAATAATAGGATATATTTTCATAAGAATAAACATACAAGACAAACATACACATACATTTACATATATATGTTTGTGTTTGGTTTAAAGATATAATATATGTGTAAGACCCATAAAATATTTTAAATTGTTAAATTATTCAATTTTTATGATTATTATTTTAGTTACATATATAAATATTTCAATTTTAATTTCTAGGTTAAACTTTTTTTTCTTCTTATGAATATTTTTTTATCTAATTTAATCAGTAAAATGTTTTAGTAAATAGTTTTTCGGGATTTAAAACCTTGGTAGAAAAAATATTATACAATATACGCATCTCAACTTTGTTGAATTTGCTCTTTAAATAAATACTTCAAAATTTTCCCAATTTGTATGTAGTAATCCTATATTTTAATAAATAGATAAGTTTTGAAATTATTTAATATAAATTTTTCAAGAAAATCATAAAATGTGCATAAATAATTAAAAGTAAATTATGTATTAAATGAATTTATATTCAGAAATAAATAACGTTTATTCAAGTTTCTGTTTTTCTAAAAGTAGCCCAAACCCCAGAAAAAAAATAAAGCACCTGAATGAACTACTTAATGAACTACTTAAAAATTAGAAGCCTGATTGAAATATAATTGGTATCTAGTAAAATAAATTTATAAGCTTTCAATAAATAAATAACAACTTTCAATAATCCAAATCGATTTTCATTATTTTATTTTTGATCTATACGTTTCCTTAAAAGACTTTCTGCATCGGTTAAAATTGTTTTTGGGTAGAGAGAAAGATTTAAAATAATTTTTAGTCACTATTGTGCCCAAAGATGTCTGCATTGACATATTTTCTCTATTTCATTCATCGTTATAATGTATATTTTATTTTATTAAAGATAATTATTATTGCTTTAGTAACACAATACATAACTTTTTGGTTCTAATTTTTAATGTTGAATTTATTTCCAAATTTAAAAAATGTATATATATTGCAATTGGTTTATCTTAATTATGTAAAGTATTAACAATTAAATTTGGAGAAATATATAGCTTTATATAGGAAAATTTTTCTATCTAATATTTTCTAAGCAAATTTATTTTCTGTACAGGTTGTGCGATATTGTTCTGTACAGACTGTATTCATTTTGGCTGTGGCCAGAGGTCATAGCTTGGAATACGCCACTCGGTAAAGAAGCCAAAGTTCACCTTAAATTCTTGAGCGAATTCACAGAAAAGGTATTAAACGAACTGAAATTGTCTCTTTACTTTCCGGATATTTTTTAAATATTTTAGGTTTTAATAAACCTTTTAGTTTTTCTTAGATGTAATTAAAAGAATTTTCTGCCTTTAAAATAAATAAAAATATACCCTTAATTTTAAGAATAATTCATAATAAATAGTTTCAAATTTAACTAGTTTTTTCAAAAATAATCCATTCAAAAGTAAAAAGGTTTCAAACTCGATGCATTAAAACATAATATATTGAAAGAAAATATCTATATATATAAATTTATCTATCTATATTTTTATATATTACATACAACTGTGCGCGTTCATAGATCATTAATCTTAAAAAAAGTAAAATAAGGAGTCACGACACAGATATTGAATTAATAAACCTGAAAATGTAAAGTGTATATCAATAATTACTATAAAATATCCTTCATTTATTCCCTTTAATGACTGTAAAATATGAAGTAATAATATAAAAAAAGTAGTGGAAATCAAATAAACACATTTTTGATAAAGTATTATGTAAGAAAGTAAAGGAAATCAAATGTACAAGAATGTAAAGGAAATCAAATAAACACATTTTTGATAAAGTATTATGTAAGAAAGTAAAGGAAATCAAATGTACAAGAATGTAAAGGAAATCAAATAAACTTTGATTAAGTATTTGGCTATAAAAAGTACTTGAAGTGTTAGATGCCAATGTTATGATTGATAGTTGATCGTTCTTGCTTAAAAGAATAGATATGTTTCATGATTACCGAAACCACTAAATTTCATATGTATAATTTTATTCACAATTTAGGATCTTTATCACTATAAATTTCGTTAATTTTACACAAAGTATAGTAATTGAGTAATGCAAATCAATACCTGCGACGGAATAGAAAATTTTATATACCTGCTTGATTTGAGGATCATTTTCGTTCATCGAATAATTAAAATATTTAGTTTGCTTGCATATGAAACTTTTTCTAAACCAAGCTTTCCTATTCTATTTGATTTTCAACCACACCATTTTGGTAAAAATATTTATTAAAAAATATCTACTTTCGATTTTGACTTTCGTTATACATTTTTATGTATTCTTCAAAGTTTTCCTAACATATTTAAAAATGTTTTCTTGATATATTAATATCAATCAATGTTAGTAACTCTTCAAATGAAAATAAATATATTTTATTAAAATAAAAGTAATAGATATAGTGTAAACATAATTGATGATTTGAAATTTTCAAGCAATTAACTCATTATGAATGACACATAATACGTTATGAATATGCAGTTTGAAATTTACATATTCTGCGCCAATTTTAAACTTGTTTTAATTAAAAGGAATAATTACAACTTATTCAGTTTTTCAGCAGAATAAAACTGATGTGAAAATAATAATGGTCTTATGTGAAAATAATTGCTGTGCACTGTATCAATATATAAATATATATAAGAGTGTATAGTTATGAAAAAACTAAAAAAACAATTTGGTATTTCTGAAGGTAATTCGTGAGAAGAAAGAGCGCTATTTATCTCTTGGACCTGGAGCTGACAAAGGAAAGCACCAAGCATTGTTAGATGTAATTCTGAAATTGCACTTAGTTGAACATGAATTGACAGAAGAAGATGTCAAACACGAAGTAGACACATTTGCTTTAGCGGTAATTTTTTTGTTTTTGTTTTTCCAAATGAAATTTTAATATGTTTTTTTAATAAGAAGAAAGTATTAAATTTTCTTATCTAAAATTTCTTTAAATAAAGAAGGTACAGATCTATGAATCCCGAAAGATCTCAAACCCCCATTTAACAAAATTAAGGCGGGAGTCCAAAATACCCGAATGTCATTGCGAAATTTCCTGCGAATTTCTTTCAACGTGAGTATTGACTGTGAGTCATGCATTCTATTTTGGTTCAGATTTTCCCCAGATGGACTTGAGGGGCGGGGTGGTTTTCGAAATAGCTCAAAAATGTCCGATCAAATATATACTTAACAGCTATAGTATAAGCGTGATTATCTTATAGCAATGTCATAAGAAATGAAAAAGGGTTGTCAATGTGGATATTGTGAATTGTTCTTATCATCCGAGAGAAATTATTCAGAGGTATAATCTGGGGCGAATGAGAAAACTTTGTTTCTAAATTACGATCGAGGAAACGCAGTCTTTTAATTTTTTATTCGATTTAAGGGCAGAGGTGGCCGTTCATCTATCAATTGTACAACTGACACCTGTTTTCAGACATGAAATCTAAGAATATCACTTTTCCACGGAACAAAATATGTTTTATTAAATACATAAAGAATCAGCTGTAAAAAAAAAAATCTCACGTTTGTGGCCTGTTGGAATAAAATATATTACAAAGACAAGTGTATACGGTGAAATATTCGACATGTTTACGAAATCCCTAATTTGATTTGTCTGCTGCTCAAAAATAAGCTATTCATAATATTTTGAAATTAGCTTATTGTACCTGTTGACACCTTTAAAAGATTTCAGGAATAAATTTCCGTTCTTGCAAACGTTTTCCGTGAGCGTGTATGAAATTGTTGAAAATAACTATATTTAGATGTCAGGATAATTTTTAATCAAAGTCGAATTCATAAATTCTTATTGACGAATTCACTTATATTTATCTATTTAAAAAAGCGTTTGCGGTCTGAAGCATAGTCATGCTTGAAGGCGTGTTTTTTTTTTTTTTTTTTTTTTTTTTTTTAATTTTTGCTAACTATTTTTTTATTTGCAAACTTCAGATTGTACATTATTATTTTAATTTAAGGCAATTTTTTATATTTCAGGTATATATTTTTATGACAATGAGTATTGTGAATCTTAAATTTTTGGACTTGCATTGGAACACAAAAAAGAAACAGTAATAATATATACTGAATATATATAATATGCTCTATTAAATAATACGACAATCAAAATTGCCATATTTTCTGTATTTAGTGTTATTTTTATTTAAAAAATGCTATTATAGGGAAAATATGTACAAAAATAAACGTATCTTACATATTTCACCATAAAAATTAAAAATTAATATTTTAATTAAAAATTAATATATATATATCAGAAAATATTATGAAGCATAAAATATCTGCTTCTATTTGAATATATCTATAGATTTACAAAAAAATTAACTGGTTGAAAACTTTTTAAAACTCAATGGAAATTTTTGAATCATTCGGAATACTCACTCGATTGATTTTCAATTGTCAGACTTCTAAATACATCACTCATTCTAATGTCTTTGTACAATAAAACACGCAATACAAATCAGTCTCTAAATATTTACATTGTTTAAGTTACGTTGTTCGGTAAAAGCATGCTTGCTCAAGTAAAAAGGACTTCTTGTGAACGGAATTATGCAACTCCTTTTGAAATAGAAAGTAATAAGAAATAAATAAATAAAAGTAATATTGATTAATTGGTTTTAATTTTTCATATATAAATTATCTTTGAAGAAACACCATCATGACATTTAATGAAATCCAATGACCAATCAAAGTAATATTGATTAATTGATTTTCATTTTCTACAAAAAAATGTTTTTTGAAAATAAAAATACATTATAACACAACTGAAATTTCATATTACAATTATTTAAGTATACAATTTATGTTCTGTAAAGGATATTATATAAGTTATTGAACTTTTGGTGTTTATAATGTGCATCTCAAATTGTTTTCGTAGAATTGTAAAATCTCGTATTTAATTTTTACGTTTAGGGCCATGATACAGCAGCAGTTACTGTTACCTGGGCACTCTACCTCATAGGTCTTTATCTTGATGTCCAAGTAAAGGTTCACGAAGAACTCGATAGAATTTTTGGCAAAAATATTGATAAAGATATTACTGAAAATGACTTGAATGATCTCTGTTATCTGGATTGTGTCGTAAAAGTTGGTTAAATTTTAGTATTTTATATATCATTAATACAGTTTTTACATATAATGAATATCAAATGCATAATTCAAAGCATGAGAACATTCTAATAATTGAATGACAGGTTATTATCAGAAGCAGAATTAACTTTCGGAAGTTATTAAAAAAGGTGGTATTTTATATTACATTAAACCAAATGTTTAAAATGACAGAAAGAATAATCAAAGCAAACAAAGAAATAATATCATCAAAATAGATTAGGAAAAATTATATATTCGCATATATACTTTATGTCACAGAAAGATAATGGTTGGAATTTGGAATAAGCTAATATTTATTAATATGTATATGCTCTGAAATGTATGTGCATATTGAATTTCATGTATGCAATACTCAATTTCTTGCATATATTCATATTAAATCAAAGATAAGTTTTGACTTTTCTCGTCAGTGCAGACTGCCTTCGATTGATTTGGAGAGCAATACACTGAAGCAATTGGACGGAAAATCCTTATTTAGTAACTTATTAATTACTTCTCTTACAGGATGCTTTAACTTGCACAAACAACTTTTACTATAACTTGATTCAAAATAAATAAATTAACAAAATATCACCCCACCTTTATATTGCCGAATTGTGTTTTGGTCCAAGGAAATTTAGCAACTTCCCACTGGTAGATTTCTTGTTTTATTTCCCCATCCACAAAAATCAAAGATGCCACCGCTTGCTTTGCCGCCTTGACCGACAACGCCCTCATCCCCCAAAACCAGAAATGTTTTGCCGATTGCGCAAATTCCACCCCAGACCATGACCGACTTTGGATTTCCGCGATGTTCAACTCTTGCTGAAGTGCTTGGAACGTCTACAGACTGGATCCTATAGTTCTAGAAGTTATGAGCTGTTGGACGGTAAAGAGATTCTAATTAGTGAAAAGGAATCTCGCTCAACGCTGTCTTTCGATGTCTTTGGAGCCGTACAAGTTTCATTTCTTCAGAGAGAAGCTGAACATTTAGGAACTTATTAGTTCAAGTTCTGCTTTTGCCATTCGTTGTACTCATCGATCCCTTATTCCAGTTCACAAGCGTCCTTTCTCATGATAACCCTAGAATTTCATTGAATTCGCTTTTTTGACACCCTTATGGCTTTAAAAGTGTTCATCATACGATTTTGCTCCCTTCCTGGACTTTGACCATCATTGCCAAGCCTTTTGAAATGACAGATTGCATCAGACACTGTTTACCGAGGTACAGTAAGCAAACGAACGACTTCATGCAGTTTGTTTTCCAACTCTAAAACAGCGTATCTTTTGCTAGGCATGGTAAAAAAGCCAAAACTGAGTACGTAAGCTAAAAGATGCATTGTAAAAAATGTTATAATTGAAGTGGTTGACAAAAAGAAAAGAAAAGAAAAATAAATTAATTAATTTCCATTTTTTGATGCAATAACTTTGTCCGATTTTTTTTCCACACTCTGAAATATGGTCAAAATACAAAGTCTGCTCATTGAAGTTATGGACTCCTCCTGAGTCATCTGGATATCTGTATATATCTCCTTTTTTTAAAAATATTATTGAGTGATTTCCCATGACGCGTGCTTTGCTTATTGCAGATGCTCGCCTAGGTTGATTTGGGAAATAGGAAGTTTCCTAAGACCCCTCATAGGATGTCTAATCATACACCTAAGAACGTGTCTCAATAACACAGGCTGTCATTGCGGGTTTGAAGGAGCAGGGTTCTCTTATTTTTCTTTTCTTCGGACATTTCAGTTTTCAGAGATATCTGTATTAAAATAGTCTCTGAAACGAAACGATTAATTTAAAGATTAATTAACTAGTTTAGTAAATTATTAATATCCTTTTTAAAGGAGACCCTCAGACTGTATCCTGCTGTGCCAATCTTCGGAAGACAAGTCGAAGAAGATACCACCATTTGTAAGATTTTTTTTTTTTGTTATTGTTGTTACGTTTATAGCTAAAAATGCATATTTCTCGACCATTGTTTAGAAAGAAATATCAGAATACAGGGTTTTCAAAAATTTAAAACACCTCTATTATTTAAAAAAGTAATAAAAGTTTAAACAGAAAATTTTTGATTTTTTTTTTATTATGTAGAAGTAAAAAAAATATATTTCTGGAATTTTCTTTTATTTAATTTCAAATTAACATCATTTTTATAAACGCGCATTGGAAGCTAATTTCACATTTGCATAAATGAATCTAAATAATGAAGTTTTTACCTAATTTCTAAAGCGCAAGAAATTTGAAATTTCATATGCGTATGCATGGTTTGTGAAAATATGTTTCAGAATATTGGTTTATCGAATGATATTGTTAAATTTTGATTATATATCAGTGGTATCATGTTTTATGAATTATAGAAAATATTTATGATAATGAACTATTAATTAAAAACTAACAGGTGATAAATTATCTTAATTAAAAATACAGCTGCTATTTTTAGTGCACAAATAAAAATGATTTTTTTAATATCAGTTTTCTGAATTTAATTTTAAATAAACGAAGTGAAATGATTACATTGATGTTGCTATTTAACATCTGATTGTAACACATTCTGTTAAAGTAGCGAAAACGGAACGAAACGACATTAAAAAGTCTACTTTAATCAAATGAAGGGAGGGATGTTTTGTCAAATGATAATTATTCGGCTTGCTTTGATATTTGTATCTCAGACGTTTAAAACCTGATTTTGTTAAATATTTAAGCACCTCTTATCACACGTATATTGAACAATCTCCACGCCTTCTTCAATAAGTGCCTCCAACTGCAATGCTTCCCTACTCCACTCAAAAAAGGAATGATAATACTGTTTCACAAGAAGGGTAAGAACAAAATAGACATCAGTTCTTATCGCCCCATCTCTTTTCTTCCCACCATTGGCAAAACCCTTGAGAAACTCCTTTTGCAGAGACTTAATCATCAACTCAGAGTAAATGACTTGCTCCATCCAAACCAATTTGGTTTTAGGGATGGAAAATCCACAGACCACGCAATACAGCAATTAACAGAAAAAATCCATAATTTCAAACAGCAAAACGAACACATTCTGGTAATTTCTTTAGACATCCAAAGAGCTTTCGATAATCTGCAATTCTCTTCCATCCGCAATAGCCTCGATAAACTTAAATTCAATTCAAAAACTACAGAAACACTTAAAGATGTCCTAGAAAATAGAGAAGTCCTTCTTCAAACATCTCAAGGTACTGTCGCCTGGTCACAGCAGAAAGGCTGCGAGCAAGGATCCTGTTCTGGACCAGTTTTTTGGAATCTTGTCGCAAACGAAATTCTTTCTGAAAAATGGCCACCTAACATTCACCTCCAGGCATTTGCAGACGACTTTGTTTTTGTAGTAGCCGAATCAACAAGAGCAAAATTGAAATCAGCCGCCCAGGATGCTCTCTCAATCTTCAAGCGCTGGACCGACAAGCATCACCTTCAAATCTCCGTAGAAAAATCATGTAATATCTTGATAAGCAAATTAGTCAATGGCCCAACAATTAAATGGAATAACGTAACAATAAAAAGGCAACAATCTTTAAAATATCTCGGTGTTACTATCGACAATAAGCTAAACTGGATTCCTCACCTCCTTAACACCAAAACGAAGGCGATTCTCTTATACCAAAATCTCTGCAGAATTGCTGGTTCCACATGGGGTCTGAAAAAAGAATTCAGGCGTCATCTCTACTTCACCGTTGCCGAGAGAATGATCCTACATGGAGCATCAGCTTGGGTCTATCCTCTCTCATCCCGACAACAAAGAATCCTAATCTCAATACAGAGAAAATTTCTCCTGAGTATTTCTGGAGCATTCCGAACAACATCCACGGCAGCACTGCAAGTTATAGAAGGAATTCTTCCACTTCACATCAAAGCGCAAGCAGAAGCAACCTATGTAAGAGTAAGTCGTCTTCAATTACCTAGCCATTTTCAGAATATAATATTCCATCGTGAGAACTTCGAGATGAAATGCTCTCACACAAAAATCTTCCCCTCAAACTTTCTTCTTGAGGACATAATTTCCTTCAAACAAGAATTCCAACCTACAAACAAGACGGATATTTTTACAGATGGGTCCAAAATCGAGGGGAAAACCGGCTTTGCCTACTGAGTATTCCAAAACGGACAAATTACTCATCAGTGGCTCGGCAAACTGAACGAAAATAATTCTGTCTTTCAGGCAGAGCTGCTGGCCATTAAGGAAGCATGTAAATGGGCTAGCAAATACGATCATAACGCTAAAATATGGAGTGATAGCGAGTCCAGCTTAAAAGCGATCAGTTCATTCTCCACCTCAAGCCCAATTGTTCAGGAAATTCAAGCCATTCTGCTCCCCCAACCTTCTATTAAGTTAGGATGGGTTAAAGCACATGTAGGCCCCAACGGAAACGAGGTTGCAGATTCCTTATCTAAACAGGCCATTTCTGCAGGTACGCCCGTTCAATACCCAGCTCCTAGAAGCCATCTGAAAAGTATTGTAAATGAATTGAGCCTACAGCGATGGCAAGAAGAATGGGATAATGGCTCAACTGGCAGAAACATCCATTAAATCATCTCGAAAGTGTCCTTTAACCCATCATCTTGGAATAGGCTTGACATTATCTTTGCAACTGGCCATGGCCCTTTCCCTTCATATTTCAAGAGATTCCATATTAAAGGATCTGATCAATGTGGCTGCGGCGAAGTAGGCGATCCCCTTCATTATGCCACTAGTTGCCCTCTCAACACATCTTTTCATCTCAAAAAACCCATCCACGACCTAGAAAATATCTGGTGGACCAACATTATGAGAAACAAGTTGTCCAAGGTTAAAATTAGAAATCTTGTGCGGTTCCTACAAGAGAACGAGGAATTGATTTCTCCAGACCCAAGCCCAGTATAAATTTTCGTTTCATTTCTCAACCAAGCTCTTCTCCAGAATATATTACCTTCAATAGATTTCATCTGCTCATACTCCCCACCGAACACCTCAATCATCATTATAATATTGTATATAGTTACTTTTTATGTGTATTGATGATATTTTATGCCTTTTTATGTGTATATTGATATTTTATGTCTTTTTTGTGTATATTGATTTTTTTTGTCTTTTTATGTGTATTTCTTTTATCTTAATAAATACTCCCACGTATATCCTTTCAACCGACAGGGAATCCTAGAGATTCCAAGTTCGGGGATATTCTGTGGCGAAAGAAAGTATATAAAATTCAACTGTATTCGCAATACTGCATAATATTATAGAATATATAATAATATATGATATCACATAATATTATGCAACAATCTAAACTATCTGGTGTAAATTCGCTTATTGCGCATTATCACACACATATTTGATGCAAAAATCATCTCAATATTTGATGCAAATATCATCTAACCGTGCATCCCTAACCCTTTCAGGGTCTTATTAAAAATGTCACGTAAGAAATTAAAGTTCTTACCCTCAAAATTCATTGCATATAATTTTTCCTTCTTTGCATTTCTCACAAGGAACTTTTTGTTATTTAGCATTTTTTGTTTGTCCCTTCATTATCTCCCAACAACCATCCACATCTCTTGTTGTCATCTGACCATTTGTTATCTTCCATTTGCAATGGAATAATGAAATTGGTTACTTATCCCATATCTTTCAAATGATTGTAATCGGTCTTTGTAACTCTGATTGTCACAGACATTTTTTTACAATAAGGACACAAAATTGACCTTCTTTTATACTGACACACACGCACACACATCTCTCTCTCTGTGTGTGTATATATATATATGATTTTTTATGCATTATTGTTTTTATGTCTGTATTATAAATCATATAATTTGAAAGCCTAAGAATAAGGTCGATCTCAACGATTTACTTTCAAACAAATTCCATTCTTTCAAAAATTGGTTTAAAAATTTTTCTGCCTGATGAAGATAATAGAAACAAATGTCCGCTAATGGATACTTTCAGGGAAAATCATCGATGGAGGCATTGTCTCTGTAGCAATTTATTCCCCAAAGAAAAATTGCACGGACTTTCCTTATAATATATTCAGCAGCCTAATTTTACTAATATAGTAAAATATATTTTATAAAACATGAAATAATTTTCAAATGCATATGAAACTATTTAGTCAAAAGACGCATGATTACGTTCAAGGAAATCCTAGTGTATTTTCTGGGAAAAGAAAAGATTAACAATTAAGATAAGATTTTCGCATGAGATGTGAAAAGAAATATATATATATGTAACGATATTTTAAATTTTAATTAATTCAACTGAAGCTTTTTAAAAATAATTGCATGAGCGGTTCTCACGTGCCGAGTGAATTCATAGAGAATCACTGATGTAGACAGATTCTTCTAATGTATTCCTCTGTTTCTCTTTTCAAGGTCGACACGTGTAAGAAATTCCAATTAGAAGCGACACGTGTCTGAAATATCATGTTATATAACACAGGGATAAAATGTTCAGTTGGCTTTCATTTTTCTTTTTTCGTTCTGTGTGTGCTGTCACTCCTTGTAAATAATTATGCCTTCCACGGATAGATTGAAGAGAATAAAACGAACTTAAAAATGCAAAGTGTCTTCTCTATCGTCGAAACTGCCTTATGCTTTTAAAATTATTATGTTTACATTATATATATAAATTTATATTATTACTAATATATATATATATATATATATATATATATATATATATATATATATATATATATATATATATATATATATATATATATATATATATATATATATATATATATATATATATATATATATATATATATATATATATATATATATATATATCCGAAAATGGAATATACTCGCCGACACACTATAGATGGATGTCAAGTATTTCTGTTTCAACTATCTCAATTTCAATAGTTAATAAGAAAATTTTATTTTTAATGCTGAATTTATTTTGGATATATTCATTAAATCTTAAGATTTATGTACATAAATAATTGTATGAGAAAATAACATTCTTAATTTTCAAATAAAAAGGAATTCGTGAAGTAAAAAGACATGGATTTAAAGATATTTTTGATTTGTTATAATTATTATCATTATTTCTCTAGTATATGAAACCTTCGAACGCCTTTAATATGTTTTTATAGTAAAATGAAAAAAGAAACAGTTTATAAATAAATGTTAGAGTGTAAAAATCGCTATACACCGTCTGAGGAAAAATTAAACCTGGGTTTTAAAAATTAGTTTTTAAAGTGAATACATAATTATTTACCGATAAATTAATTCAATAAACGGGTAATATCAAACATTTAAATTCTCGTGTAAAATTTTAGAGTAATTTATTTCTAGAAAGATTTATAACATTTGAATATTTAGTAAAATACATTCGGCTTTTGAGAGTACAAAGTGATTTGTATAAAAATATGAGGTAAACTATTTCCTAAACTAACTAAATTAATTAAAACTATTTCCAATTAGCTTTTCTAGATAACTGAATTATATTATCTGAACTGAATTATATTATCTGATAACTGATTTTTTAACCTTTAAAGCACTCATTAATGAAAGAGCATTTATTTTCAGGCGGATATACCTTACCCAAAGGAGCATCTTGCTTTATCTTAAGTTACTTCTTACACAGAGACGAAGACGTATTTCCCGATCCAGAAAAGTTTGATCCAAATCGGTTTTCACCAGAAAATGCCATAAAAATACCTGAGTATGCCTATATACCTTTTTCTGCTGGTCCAAGAAATTGCATTGGTAAGAGACATTTTACCATTGTAAGCATGCATTTTTAAGATATACAATTTCCTCTTATCATAAACAAGCAAAAATAGATTTTGAAAATTTGATCAATTACTTTGAATATGTATATATTGTTAATAAGCCTGAGAGACTGAATCTAACTGCCTTAAAAATTAAATTTTTACAACATAACAAATAATATTTATCTCTATATATAGAAATCTTTTAAAGTTATTTTGGAATAAAATTTAGAAAGAAACATTTTAAAATATCCGTTACCGAAAATTCAGCAAATGAAATTATTTATTTTGGAAATTATTATTTTGGAAATGATACTGGATTCCCTGAAATTGTGGATGTATTATATTAAATGGTTTTGAATAACAACCAAACATTTTTCATCTCATAATATTAAAAAAATATTTCAGAGAAATTAAAAATGACTCCCAAATTCTCTTATGTCAGAGTAATTATATTTAAGGATTTTGTTTACCTTTCAAATAGAAAGCATTTGCTTCATTCTTTTAAGTTATGCAGTATCTTTCAAGACAATATATAGTGTAAATTTCGGAAATAAAATAACATTATTTTTTTTTTAAATTTGTTAAAGCCTTTATTCAATAGACTGTTCAATCTCGCTACCTACAAAATCCGAGAATAAAATCACATTGAACTTGAACAGAAACCATGTAAGTTATCAAACATATATATATATATATATATATATATATATATATATATATATATATATATATATATATATATATATATATATATACATGTGGTGTTCAAAGGAAAAGGTACGAAACGATACTGCGGATATAAATGAAGATTTTATTCAAAATTATCCACCACAGGCCTGAGTACAACGATTCCATTGACTAACGAACCAAAGGATTCTTCGTTCCCAGAATTCCTGTAAACGTGACTAGGCCGAATCCTTCACAGCGTTCTCATGGAGCCGAACTACATCCTCCGTGAGTAACCCCGGGCTTTTATTCTTGATGTACCTGTGTAGTCTTCGGAGTGTCTCATCGGAGTTAATGGTTCTTCTGTGCTCGTGGAATTGAACAATTTTCGGACCTTCGGCGGCGCTCTTTATAAGAGCCTCAGCTCTTTTCTGCTCATGCGGTCATCCGCGCATACTCCGATCAACGCCAGAGAATCCAATCGCATCCCAAAATGACTCGCTACGTTCTCCAATCGAGGCACAGACATATAGTTAACGGTTACGTTGTTAAGACGTTTCGTAAATTTTCATTTGAACACCCCTTATATATATATATATATATATATATATATATATATATATATATATATATATATATATATATATATATATATATATATATATATAAGAATAAAATAAATAAGCAAATAAAATAAGAACAGCTAGTTTAGCAAGGAGATGTAAAAAGTAATAATCCGAATATAAATAATATAAATATCTCTATTCAACAATATTAAATTTACAAATTATCAAAAGCAGAATTTTGATTCTTAGGTCTCTTTTAAAATTATTTAGAAAACAATATATCATCAATAAGTAACATGAAGTCACTGGGAAAAAATATATTTTTAAATGAAATCACTAAATCTAAAAGGTAAGGAATTTTGAACGACAAAAGTATATATGTGGAGGGCTGAATTCAAATTCTTCTGAATTCATTCTTTCACAAATGTCTTATTAAATGTACCAAGGGAAATTTATATTTGCTGTGATTAGAAAATAAGACCTGTAAACGAAGCAAAAAAAAAAAAATCTTCATCGGGAATAAATGGAAACGATGCTTCTTGTATTTCCAATGTTTTATAGAAATTGTGTTCACACAAAAAAACACATACATTTTTACTTTTATTAATATCTCTTTTATATTACAGATGGAATCGGTATTGGTGTAAAATCTTTAAAGATTGAAATGGGCTGTAGTAAATGATGACACAGGTTCTTTAGATTAAAGTAATTTAATTTATATCAAAATAGGACGGATTCAAATGAATAAAGACTTATGCTAACATAACTCAAAACTGAATAACAATAGAGCATGAACTATGAAAACTAACTGTCTATACATGGCCTTGCCGTTTTAATCTGTTCTATATATAAGGTAAAAAAAAACTAAAATAAAAAGACTTTTACATTTTAATACTTTAAGATTCAAATTCTTAAAGACTTTTAATCTAATTTCTTTCTTACCAAAGATTTCGAATAAATGAAATTTTTAATCTCAAATTTCGCCCACATATATGAAGTTTGCTAAAAGCTTACTAACAGAATTTGTTACTGCCAGCGCTCACATAAAAAAATAAATAGGATTTTGAAAATATTTTTGGTTATGTTTATTAATTTCATTTTTAAGAAAATATTTTTTAGCTAAAAGTAAATTTTATGCTCTGCATTTACATGGCATTAAACGAATTTAGTTTTCGCAGCATCAATATTTTTAGCTAATATCAAATTTTATGGATAATAACACGAATTGCAAAATCGCAGAGATATTATTACTCAATATTTCGGTTTTCCTTTCTATATTTCAAGCCTAAAAATGGTGAATGTCTTGAAAACCCAAAATATCATTTATCTCATGTGTTTATATAAACATAATATATCTATTGCATTTTCTAATTACCGATTAAGATTTCGTTTTCCAATATCTTTCTGTAGCATTACGCAAACTATTCGCTAAATGGAATTGAGAAAATGCACGGAACATTTCTCAGAATGTTGCATTTATAACAGTGATTTTATTCAATTTTATTATTGTTATTTGATTTCAAAGATAAAAAATCCTTCTTAGAGTAAATTTATCATATGTGATATTTTTTTTTCAATGAAAAAATATAAATTAGTGTTTAAGTTGGAATGATGTGAAGGCGATATTAATCGAAATGATGAATTAATTGAAGGATCTGATATCTAAAAGTTACCAATGAAATTTTCGACAACATAAATTTAAGTATTTTAAGGATAAAATATTTATGAACAATAAATTTAAATATATTGCAATTTAATTGAATTAATTACTTTTGCTTTTTCTTTCCAGAAATCATCGCAATAAGTGAAAGGAATTGAATTGAACACATTTTATTAATGGAATGTATGAAGGGGATGGACATTTTTAAATAATTTAAAGTGCTATTAGCAACTGCATTCAATTTTGGGGATTTCGAATTGCATATATCATTAAATAAAAACTAACTTCCGTGACCGACATATACATGATACATTCAAGATACAGTTTTACAAGATTCTATACATGTCTCCTCCTAAAAAAAGGGTCTCAATCATAATCTTTCTTCTTCAAATACTATTTCAAAGTGTAATTCCAGAAAATGTATTTATTTACAAAATTTATATATGTTGGTCTCTTTTTATATTAATTTAAATTTGCATCTCATATAAATAATTTAAAAACTATTTTCCCGAAGACTGCCGTGATTTAGCAAAAGTCGTTATAAGTTAATGTGTTTCAATCAATTACTTTCGAAAACAATTAGTATGCTTTTTACAATAATGTTCTATTTTAATCTAAATGTGATATTTTTACTGTATTTAGGGTACAGATTCGCAACAATGGAAGTTAAGATTCTTCTTGCAACTATCTTGAGAAATTTCACTGTTGAATCTTTAGAAGAAAGGGACAAAGTGCTACCAGTAATGCAAATTGCATTACATCCCTCATCACCAGTTTATGTCAAATTTAGATCACGGTCAACACAGGAGATTTAAAGATCATTGTATTGCTTATCTGTGAAAAAAATGTAGAATAAAATAAGGATTTCTTTTTGTCTCACATAAATATATAATGAAAGCAAAAATGTTTAAACTTACTCTACCTTCATATGAGTGAGTTAAATTTTTATCATAATTCTTTAAACTGTAAAGTAATATATAAAGATGTATATAATTTGTAAATTGCAAATATATATTTAATTTATTTAATAGTTACATAAAATTCTGATATTTTATGCTAAAAATTCTGAGAAAAAAAAACACAAATTAGTTTTACAGCAGTGTAAAATTTTAAAATTATATATTTATTGATTAGAATCTTGTTGCCATGAGATTTTTGCATTTCTCTTCTTAATTTTTAAGTATTTTTAATAATATATTCATTTTTTATTAGAAAAGAATAAAATCTTTTCGATTTTGAAAAAAAAAAGTTATTCCAGATTTTCTTTTATTTTTGGTAGATAAATTATATCCCATTTATTTTTGAATAAATAGGAAATGAAAAATTGAATTTCAAAGGGAGGGAGATTTTCCTTTATTTAGAAATATGTTATCGACTAAACAATTCCATAAATGCAAATGTAGAGCATTAATTGAAGTTACACAGCTGAATTGTCGGTATTTCATCTCCTTTTTTGCGTTTACGTATACTTAAAGGTTCTCAAGAGGCCTTTTCTTCCTTCAAGTTTACCTTTCTCTGCTATTTCTGTTTTCCTTTATCCGCTTCCATCCATAGCTTGCAAGCGAGAGAGCCCATTTTGAGAAGCAATAGCTGATCTTTATACTTCTTCATCGGAATGTCTAACTAAACAGATCCATTATATAGATGAGGCAATGTGATGCCGGTTTTTCAAACTGACGGTGACTTTTAACCAGAATGGATACTTGTAATTAATAAAAGGAAGGAATATTTTTATTGGCGTGGCATTAAATGTGGTCATTCCTCTTCGGAATGTCATTGGAATTCTTCATTGGCAAGTCAAAAATCTACAGATGCGTGACATAAATGAGGCAATGTGATGCACGCGTATCAAATGGACGGTAGACAAGTAACCTAAATGTTTGTTTGAAATTCATCAAAAGAAGGAATTACTTTACTGGTCACGGCGTTAAATGTGGTAATTCTTCATTGGAAATTTCCATATTAAAGTCCAAAATCAACAGATCCATTATATAGATGAGGCAACGTGATGAAAATAATGAATATTTTCATTAATTATATGAAATATAATTTAATATAGAAAATTTATAGAAAAAATAATGAAAACGTTGTAGTCTAGGAATAAAAATAGTTATTTCAAATTCACTTTGGAATTTGAATAACAATATCAGATTAATTATAGAATACATTATCATATTATTTATGAAAATTGATACATTGAAAAACATTACATGATTCTTCTAGTTCATTAGTTTATAGATAATTAATTTCTTGCATTAAATATTACAAATACTGTCTTTTACTAAAACCCTGTTATCGTTCTCTCAGAACTAAATCGATTTCAAAGAACTATAACTTTATTGTTCCAAAAAGCCTAAAGGATGAAAAAGAAATGAAATTTAAATATGCTTTGATGTTATTTCCAAATAGTAAGATTTACGGAGTGAATAATGAATGTATTTTCTAAAGGGAAAATTTCCTACAATTGAATTCAACCATCTCTCTACACGCTTTTTATAAAAACATAAATTAACAATATATTTAATCCCAATTTAATAAGAGGGGAATAATATTAATGCCAACATTGCACATTTGAAATTTTAATATGATTTCATTGTTTTGGAATTGTTATTCTTTCGATGGAAAGATTTATAGAATTTAAATTAAACTAAGAAACGAAAGGAATCTTCAACATTATCAAAATGTTGCTTTAGCACTATTTCTAGGAAAAGTAAGGATTCTGGCATCATCTGACGAAACTCCTTAATTTAAATTTCAATAGCATGCAAATGGTGCTTATGCATTCTTTGGAATTCAGGAATTTCGTATAATTTATTTTAAAATACTAAAGTTACTAACAAATAGAATTTATTCATCTTGTTATGAATGTAATGTTGATAAGTTTGGTAATACCAGCTTGTGTATTTAGATTAATGAATTAATTGGGAAACTATATTTTTATTTAAGAATTCAGATTTTTTAGCTTATCTTTTTTCCTTGCCTCTAGTAAGCCGATGGAAATATCTGAAACCAATAAATGATATTTTGAAGGCAAAAAGATTACTCAAAATTCATATCCTGTCTAAAGCTTTCTTTTCTCTTTTATTTCTCTCTACAAGGAACAAAAATTATTAAAAGTATATTATAATTATTAAAAATATGTCTTATAAATTTACTGTATATAAGAATTAAGTTGTATAAAATATTATTAAATATGATGGTGAATATTTATTTAATTAGCAAAATTACATTGCCACAATTTAAAGCAATATCTCACTTTAATCAAGACAGCAATTACTTCAGAATCAAAAGTGTCCTCGAATATTCATTAATTCCGGCATATTTAAATAATTTGTTTATAGAAATAATTAAATGAAGAAATGGTTTAAAATTTTATCTTAATTTAAAATAAAGATTTTAATACTTTTAATGCACAATTATTTTTGGAATTTATTCTTAATTGGTATCCTGGGTCAAAATTTGATTATTCTCTATTTACAAAAGTATTATATGAAGCAAAACTTTTAATGTAAAATATATTATCGTGAATGTTGCAAATTAACATAATTAAATTGCGATATTTAAAAATAAATTTTGCATTGTAATGAAGATAGTAATTATTTCATAATCAAAAATGTCCTAACATATACATTAATTCAGGCGTTCATAAAGAATTTGTGGTTGAAACCATTAAAATGAATAAATATTTTAGCATTTTATCTTAATATAAAATTCTGAAGCTTACTTTTTTATTAAAGAATAATTTTTGAAAATTACTCTCAATTGATACCAATTGACAAAATTAGAAAAATTTATATTATCAGGAAAATATTTTAGTATACTTATGTTTTATAAATATTTCTTTCAAGAGTATAATAATTTACTCATTAATCTTCTTTAAATGGTGGCTCATACATTCGAACAGGTTATTTAATCAATTATCTTACAATGTAGAAAGGGTGACATATTTTTCAAGAATGTTAAACTCTATCATCTAAAATACCAATGTGACAAATTTAATATTTTTAATAGATAAAATCTGATAAATTAATCAATAAATATATTTAATTTATTTATTTACCATAAAATATATTCATATTATATATTATACTTAATTTCATATATATTAAATATAATATATATAATATTAAATATAATATATTTTATAATTATTAATACTTTCAAAGTTTAATATATTTTAAATATATAAATCACATTTTATAATTTAATGAAAATTAATTGTTAAACATGGCTAAAATTATTTTGTTCCTTGTTCTTCTTTCTGAAAATATAATTTATGCATCATTTCAGTCATTTCAAAATTTTGAAACAGGTGAATAATTATGTATTAATATGAATTGTCATAAAACAAGATGAGGGCATCGAAATTGAATTCTGATGTTTACTGGTGAGCTTTAAGTTAAATCGCTCTACTTCTTTTTTTTTTTTTTTTTTTTTCGAATTTTTACTTACTCGTATTTTATGCTTCGTCGAACTTACAGAAAAAGTTAAAATTTATATATTCTTGTCGAATTGCGAAAGTTATCATATTAGCATTGTAATAAAGTATAATTACTTTTAGAAGTCTTAAAAATAATATTTCATTTATGACTGATTTCGAAACTAGAAAAAGAAAAATATTCATTCCTATTTTTCATATTTACAGTGGCAATAGTATCATGTTACTTCCATTATGTTTTACCAATAGTACATTTTTGAGTGAAAGTGAAAGGAATGAGAAATCGTTTTGAAAAACTATGTTACATGTAATGAATTGTTTTAATTAAAGTGCATTACTGTAATCATTTAGTTCGAAATACAATATCAGGGATCTATTTTTTATTAAAAAAGAGTAAATATGCCCATTGTTGTCTTTACATCTAGCTTTTGACTAAAAAAGAAAATTTATTTGTAAAATAGGATTTTATAGAAATTTTGCCAATAAATGTATTGGCAATTCCAAATTATGTAAAAATTTATTCGAACCTAAGGGTAATAAATATTGCTACATTAATTACCGCCATTTCGTCGTTTTATGTAGGCGGTGGAAAGCATCCATCTGTGGTTAAAGTATATGATATCATTCGGGATGAAGGTTTTGAAAAAATTTCATAAATAGCTATAATTTTAAATAATTGTATAAAAAGGAGTGGGATCTATAAAACCAAGATATATAATTTAACTGGAAATTTTTTATGAGACAATTGAAAGAATGAACTTCTTATTTTTTTAGCAAAAAAAAGAAATATAAAGCAAAAATCTTCTATTTTAAAGGTATATCAAATGGTTTGCAAATTACTTAAGAAATATATTATCTACTTTCAGAACTAAAAAAATAAGCTGCATTTCTATTCAATCTTTATGTATTGGTGTTGTTCACTTATAAATGCCACAAAATGTTCTGTTTTTTTCACATTGTGAAGCACTAAAACAACAACAAAAAATATTTCTAGATCAGTCGATTACTTATTCTGTAGTTTAGAAATTGAGAATGCTGAGAATGTATACAAAATTTTAACAAAAATTTGTATTTATTCATGTATTTTAATTTATGAGTGTTTTCGTAAGAAAGTTTTTATCAAAGATTAGAATTTAAGGATATACCATCAAAAGAAGTTAAACAGCATTAAAATAATGTAAGCATGTAATGCAAATATAAAAATCAATGTCACTTCGGAACAAATAGACAGAAACAAAATTCTAATGATTTTATAAAAAAATCCCTTCGAATCCAAATCCATTATCTTATTTCAAAAATAAATTTTGTTGTTAGTATAAGACTGCACTGAAATGGTTAAAAGACCACAAGCGAAAATATGAACAAAAATCATAATTTTTTCAAGTTTTATGCATGAACTTTTATCATACATTAAATTGTACTCACACGTTGAAAATTATTTTATAAATTTCTGGCCCTAAGCTATTTTAGTAATTGTCCTTCTGGAGAAAATATCTCTATTTTTGTTGTTAAAAGTCAGATTAAAACATTTTTCAGCCTTTGTGTAAAGCACTTAAGGAAATATAATGCTAAAATAAAATAAGATAAGAAATAAATGAAGCAAGTTATTATCCTTGATATTTCTTTGTTTTATTTTTATGCTTTTATCTTTTCTGTTTTTTTGAAAAATATCAGCTCGATAATGAAATATTTTCGAAAAAATTTATAGGATTTTTTTGTAAAAAAAAAGTGCTAGTTTTCTTAAGCACCAAGATAATTTTTAGAGGAATGGAATATTATGCATAATGCTTTACCAAATACACCAAGGAATAAATCCGACTAAGCATAAGCATGAATTAACTTATACAAAAGCATAGAAATATTTACATTTTATTCCCTATCAATTGAAAGAAACTAATTGGAACAAGAACTTAGTGTAAGGTGTATGAATAAAAGTAAATATTTTCAGTTAACATTATAAGAGTAAATGACTTTAATTTAATTCTGCAATTATTATGCAAAGTAATTACAAATCATTGGTCGAAAATTTAAAAGTTACTAGGGGCAAAAGAAAGAACATTTTCCAATGTCATAAATCTTCGAAAATAGTACTTGCGATTGCTTTCACTTGAAGAAGATTTCGATAACTAGTAATTAAGACAAACAATTAAGGCCAAAAGAACAGATACATTTTTTATCCCAAATTTAGAGATGTGGCATAGGGAAGTGTAAAATCTAATTGTAACGCCAAAATCCCTATAGTAGTTGTACATTGCTAAAGGTAGCAATCATTTACAATAAATCATGTTGATACTGCTATCTTCAGTGGTGTTGGGGGGTTATCGGTTGTAAACAAGAAGAATTAGTAACACATGCTACTTTAACACAAAAGCACTAATTGTTTACCACTTATTATTTTATCCCAAAAATATTGTTTATTTCATATACATTTCCTGTAAATGATACTAGCAGCAACAACATTGAATTTATTTTCATCAATTTCAATAGGACTTTTGCAAGACATGGTGAAAAACAAAAATCCGAGCATGTAAAATCGTGTAATAAGGGACCCCTAATAAAACAGAGAATAAAACAGTTAACATTATAAGAGTAAATTACTTTAATTTAATTTGCGATTACTATGGAAAGTAATTGCAAATCATTGGTGGAAAATTGAAAAGTTACTAGGGGCAAATGAAAGAATATTATCTAATGGCATATATCTTCGAAAATAGTACTTGCGATTGCTTTCACTTGGAGAAGATTTCGATAACTAGTAAATAATACAAACAAATAAGGCCAAAATAACAGATAAACTTTTGATCCCAAATTTACGGATTTGGCAAAGGAAAGTGTAAAGTCTTCTGTAACGCCAAAATCCCTCAGAGAAAGTCGTACATTTCTAAAGATAACAATCACTTACAATAAAACCTGCCGATACTGCTACCTTCAGTGGTGGCGGGGTTTTCGCTTGTTAAGAAGATTTAGTCATGCATACTAGTTTAACACATAAGCACTAATTGTTTACAACTTATTATTTTATCTGAAAAATGTCGTATATTTCATATACATTTCCTGTAGAAGATACTACCAGCAACAACATTGAATTTTTTTCATCAATTTCAATAGGACTTTTGCAAGACATGCTCAAAATGCTTTCCTACAAGAAAAATCTAAACATGTAAAATCGTGTGAAATGGGAGCCCTAATAGAACAGAAAAGCAAGATAAACTATATATTCCAGATTCGTTTCAAAAGACGCCCTTTTAAATATAGCAAAAGAGGTTAAAAAACTGAATTAGTATACTAAAAATAGTAGAACAAATTCTAAATTTTTTAATGCTTTTAGTTTTTACTTTTACAATATGGCAATGATAAATTTTGCAATGTAACTATAATTCAGGAATGGAAAAATCCCCAATTCTTATTAATTAAAAAATAGAAAAAGTTGATATTTAAAAAATTTTGAATATTTTGAAGAAATAATGAAGGAAGATTTATTATTATTATTTTTTTTTTTAGCATTTGAAGTATAGAAAGCGAAATTATTGCAAACGTCAAAAAATCCGAAATAGAGATTTTGATGAACTTTTGCACTTTAAATAGCAATGAACTGCCAAAGACATATTTTAGGTATTTTAACCCCCCCCCCATAAACCGGATAACACAGATATTTTGACTACAGAGCCGTACAAGTTTCATTTCTTCAGAGAGAAGCTGAACATTTAGGAACTTATTAGTTCAAGTTCTGCTTTTGCCATTCGTTGTACTCATCGATCCCCTATTCCAGTTCACAAGCGTCCTTTCTCATGATAACCCTAGAATTTCATTGAATTCGCTTTTTTGACACCCTTATGGCTTTAAAAGTGTTCATCATACGATTTTGCTCCCTTCCTGGACTTTGACCATCATTGCCAAGCCTTTTGAAATGACAGATTGCATCAGACACTGTTTACCGAGGTACAGTAAGCAAACGAACGACTTCATGCAGTTTGTTTTCCAACTCTAAAACAGCGTATCTTTTGCTAGGCATGGTAAAAAAGCCAAAACTGAGTACGTAAGCTAAAAGATGCATTGTAAAAAATGTTATAATTGAAGTGGTTGACAAAAAGAAAAGAAAAGAAAAGAAAAATAAATTAATTAATTTCCATTTTTTGATGCAATAACTTTGTCCGATTTTTTTTCCACACTCTGAAATATGGTCAAAATACAAAGTCTGCTCATTGAAGTTATGGACTCCTCCTGAGTCATCTGGATATCTGTATATATCTCCTTTTTTTAAAAATATTATTGAGTGATTTCCCATGACGCGTGCTTTGCTTATTGCAGATGCTCGCCTAGGTTGATTTGGGAAATAGGAAGTTTCCTAAGACCCCTCATAGGATGTCTAATCATACACCTAAGAACGTGTCTCAATAACACAGGCTGTCATTGCGGGTTTGAAGGAGCAGGGTTCTCTTATTTTTCTTTTCTTCGGACATTTCAGTTTTCAGAGATATCTGTATTAAAATAGTCTCTGAAACGAAACGATTAATTTAAAGATTAATTAACTAGTTTAGTAAATTATTAATATCCTTTTTAAAGGAGACCCTCAGACTGTATCCTGCTGTGCCAATCTTCGGAAGACAAGTCGAAGAAGATACCACCATTTGTAAGATTTTTTTTTTTTTGTTATTGTTGTTACGTTTATAGCTAAAAATGCATATTTCTCGACCATTGTTTAGAAAGAAATATCAGAATACAGGGTTTTCAAAAATTTAAAACACCTCTATTATTTAAAAAAGTAATAAAAGTTTAAACAGAAAATTTTTGATTTTTTTTTTATTATGTAGAAGTAAAAAAAATATATTTCTGGAATTTTCTTTTATTTAATTTCAAATTAACATCATTTTTATAAACGCGCATTGGAAGCTAATTTCACATTTGCATAAATGAATCTAAATAATGAAGTTTTTACCTAATTTCTAAAGCGCAAGAAATTTGAAATTTCATATGCGTATGCATGGTTTGTGAAAATATGTTTCAGAATATTGGTTTATCGAATGATATTGTTAAATTTTGATTATATATCAGTGGTATCATGTTTTATGAATTATAGAAAATATTTATGATAATGAACTATTAATTAAAAACTAACAGGTGATAAATTATCTTAATTAAAAATACAGCTGCTATTTTTAGTGCACAAATAAAAATGATTTTTTTAATATCAGTTTTCTGAATTTAATTTTAAATAAACGAAGTGAAATGATTACATTGATGTTGCTATTTAACATCTGATTGTAACACATTCTGTTAAAGTAGCGAAAACGGAACGAAACGACATTAAAAAGTCTACTTTAATCAAATGAAGGGAGGGATGTTTTGTCAAATGATAATTATTCGGCTTGCTTTGATATTTGTATCTCAGACGTTTAAAACCTGATTTTGTTAAATATTTAAGCACCTCTTATCACACGTATATTGAACAATCTCCACGCCTTCTTCAATAAGTGCCTCCAACTGCAATGCTTCCCTACTCCACTCAAAAAAGGAATGATAATACTGTTTCACAAGAAGGGTAAGAACAAAATAGACATCAGTTCTTATCGCCCCATCTCTTTTCTTCCCACCATTGGCAAAACCCTTGAGAAACTCCTTTTGCAGAGACTTAATCATCAACTCAGAGTAAATGACTTGCTCCATCCAAACCAATTTGGTTTTAGGGATGGAAAATCCACAGACCACGCAATACAGCAATTAACAGAAAAAATCCATAATTTCAAACAGCAAAACGAACACATTCTGGTAATTTCTTTAGACATCCAAAGAGCTTTCGATAATCTGCAATTCTCTTCCATCCGCAATAGCCTCGATAAACTTAAATTCAATTCAAAAACTACAGAAACACTTAAAGATGTCCTAGAAAATAGAGAAGTCCTTCTTCAAACATCTCAAGGTACTGTCGCCTGGTCACAGCAGAAAGGCTGCGAGCAAGGATCCTGTTCTGGACCAGTTTTTTGGAATCTTGTCGCAAACGAAATTCTTTCTGAAAAATGGCCACCTAACATTCACCTCCAGGCATTTGCAGACGACTTTGTTTTTGTAGTAGCCGAATCAACAAGAGCAAAATTGAAATCAGCCGCCCAGGATGCTCTCTCAATCTTCAAGCGCTGGACCGACAAGCATCACCTTCAAATCTCCGTAGAAAAATCATGTAATATCTTGATAAGCAAATTAGTCAATGGCCCAACAATTAAATGGAATAACGTAACAATAAAAAGGCAACAATCTTTAAAATATCTCGGTGTTACTATCGACAATAAGCTAAACTGGATTCCTCACCTCCTTAACACCAAAACGAAGGCGATTCTCTTATACCAAAATCTCTGCAGAATTGCTGGTTCCACATGGGGTCTGAAAAAAGAATTCAGGCGTCATCTCTACTTCACCGTTGCCGAGAGAATGATCCTACATGGAGCATCAGCTTGGGTCTATCCTCTCTCATCCCGACAACAAAGAATCCTAATCTCAATACAGAGAAAATTTCTCCTGAGTATTTCTGGAGCATTCCGAACAACATCCACGGCAGCACTGCAAGTTATAGAAGGAATTCTTCCACTTCACATCAAAGCGCAAGCAGAAGCAACCTATGTAAGAGTAAGTCGTCTTCAATTACCTAGCCATTTTCAGAATATAATATTCCATCGTGAGAACTTCGAGATGAAATGCTCTCACACAAAAATCTTCCCCTCAAACTTTCTTCTTGAGGACATAATTTCCCTCAAACAAGAATTCCAACCTACAAACAAGACGGATATTTTTACAGATGGGTCCAAAATCGAGGGGAAAACCGGCTTTGCCTACTGAGTATTCCAAAACGGACAAATTACTCATCAGTGGCTCGGCAAACTGAACGAAAATAATTCTGTCTTTCAGGCAGAGCTGCTGGCCATTAAGGAAGCATGTAAATGGGCTAGCAAATACGATCATAACGCTAAAATATGGAGTGATAGCGAGTCCAGCTTAAAAGCGATCAGTTCATTCTCCACCTCAAGCCCAATTGTTCAGGAAATTCAAGCCATTCTGCTCCCCCAACCTTCTATTAAGTTAGGATGGGTTAAAGCACATGTAGGCCCCAACGGAAACGAGGTTGCAGATTCCTTATCTAAACAGGCCATTTCTGCAGGTACGCCCGTTCAATACCCAGCTCCTAGAAGCCATCTGAAAAGTATTGTAAATGAATTGAGCCTACAGCGATGGCAAGAAGAATGGGATAATGGCTCAACTGGCAGAAACATCCATTAAATCATCTCGAAAGTGTCCTTTAACCCATCATCTTGGAATAGGCTTGACATTATCTTTGCAACTGGCCATGGCCCTTTCCCTTCATATTTCAAGAGATTCCATATTAAAGGATCTGATCAATGTGGCTGCGGCGAAGTAGGCGATCCCCTTCATTATGCCACTAGTTGCCCTCTCAACACATCTTTTCATCTCAAAAAACCCATCCACGACCTAGAAAATATCTGGTGGACCAACATTATGAGAAACAAGTTGTCCAAGGTTAAAATTAGAAATCTTGTGCGGTTCCTACAAGAGAACGAGGAATTGATTTCTCCAGACCCAAGCCCAGTATAAATTTTCGTTTCATTTCTCAACCAAGCTCTTCTCCAGAATATATTACCTTCAATAGATTTCATCTGCTCATACTCCCCACCGAACACCTCAATCATCATTATAATATTGTATATAGTTACTTTTTATGTGTATTGATGATATTTTATGCCTTTTTATGTGTATATTGATATTTTATGTCTTTTTTGTGTATATTGATTTTTTTTGTCTTTTTATGTGTATTTCTTTTATCTTAATAAATACTCCCACGTATATCCTTTCAACCGACAGGGAATCCTAGAGATTCCAAGTTCGGGGATATTCTGTGGCGAAAGAAAGTATATAAAATTCAACTGTATTCGCAATACTGCATAATATTATAGAATATATAATAATATATGATATCACATAATATTATGCAACAATCTAAACTATCTGGTGTAAATTCGCTTATTGCGCATTATCACACACATATTTGATGCAAAAATCATCTCAATATTTGATGCAAATATCATCTAACCGTGCATCCCTAACCCTTTCAGGGTCTTATTAAAAATGTCACGTAAGAAATTAAAGTTCTTACCCTCAAAATTCATTGCATATAATTTTTCCTTCTTTGCATTTCTCACAAGGAACTTTTTGTTATTTAGCATTTTTTGTTTGTCCCTTCATTATCTCCCAACAACCATCCACATCTCTTGTTGTCATCTGACCATTTGTTATCTTCCATTTGCAATGGAATAATGAAATTGGTTACTTATCCCATATCTTTCAAATGATTGTAATCGGTCTTTGTAACTCTGATTGTCACAGACATTTTTTTACAATAAGGACACAAAATTGACCTTCTTTTATACTGACACACACGCACACACATCTCTCTCTCTGTGTGTGTATATATATATATGATTTTTTATGCATTATTGTTTTTATGTCTGTATTATAAATCATATAATTTGAAAGCCTAAGAATAAGGTCGATCTCAACGATTTACTTTCAAACAAATTCCATTCTTTCAAAAATTGGTTTAAAAATTTTTCTGCCTGATGAAGATAATAGAAACAAATGTCCGCTAATGGATACTTTCAGGGAAAATCATCGATGGAGGCATTGTCTCTGTAGCAATTTATTCCCCAAAGAAAAATTGCACGGACTTTCCTTATAATATATTCAGCAGCCTAATTTTACTAATATAGTAAAATATATTTTATAAAACATGAAATAATTTTCAAATGCATATGAAACTATTTAGTCAAAAGACGCATGATTACGTTCAAGGAAATCCTAGTGTATTTTCTGGGAAAAGAAAAGATTAACAATTAAGATAAGATTTTCGCATGAGATGTGAAAAGAAATATATATATATGTAACGATATTTTAAATTTTAATTAATTCAACTGAAGCTTTTTAAAAATAATTGCATGAGCGGTTCTCACGTGCCGATTGAATTCATAGAGAATCACTGATGTAGACAGATTCTTCTAATGTATTCCTCTGTTTCTCTTTTCAAGGTCGACACGTGTAAGAAATTCCAATTAGAAGCGACACGTGTCTGAAATATCATGTTATATAACACAGGGATAAAATGTTCAGTTGGCTTTCATTTTTCTTTTTTCGTTCTGTGTGTGCTGTCACTCCTTGTAAATAATTATGCCTTCCACGGATAGATTGAAGAGAATAAAACGAACTTAAAAATGCAAAGTGTCTTCTCTATCGTCGAAACTGCCTTATGCTTTTAAAATTATTATGTTTACATTATATATATAAATTTATATTATTACTAATATATATATATATATATATATATATATATATATATATATATATATATATATATATATATATATATATCCGAAAATGGAATATACTCGCCGACACACTATAGATGGATGTCAAGTATTTCTGTTTCAACTATCTCAATTTCAATAGTTAATAAGAAAATTTTATTTTTAATGCTGAATTTATTTTGGATATATTCATTAAATCTTAAGATTTATGTACATAAATAATTGTATGAGAAAATAACATTCTTAATTTTCAAATAAAAAGGAATTCGTGAAGTAAAAAGACATGGATTTAAAGATATTTTTGATTTGTTATAATTATTATCATTATTTCTCTAGTATATGAAACCTTCGAACGCCTTTAATATGTTTTTATAGTAAAATGAAAAAAGAAACAGTTTATAAATAAATGTTAGAGTGTAAAAATCGCTATACACCGTCTGAGGAAAAATTAAACCTGGGTTTTAAAAATTAGTTTTTAAAGTGAATACATAATTATTTACCGATAAATTAATTCAATAAACGGGTAATATCAAACATTTAAATTCTCGTGTAAAATTTTAGAGTAATTTATTTCTAGAAAGATTTATAACATTTGAATATTTAGTAAAATACATTCGGCTTTTGAGAGTACAAAGTGATTTGTATAAAAATATGAGGTAAACTATTTCCTAAACTAACTAAATTAATTAAAACTATTTCCAATTAGCTTTTCTAGATAACTGAATTATATTATCTGAACTGAATTATATTATCTGATAACTGATTTTTTAACCTTTAAAGCACTCATTAATGAAAGAGCATTTATTTTCAGGCGGATATACCTTACCCAAAGGAGCATCTTGCTTTATCTTAAGTTACTTCTTACACAGAGACGAAGACGTATTTCCCGATCCAGAAAAGTTTGATCCAAATCGGTTTTCACCAGAAAATGCCATAAAAATACCTGAGTATGCCTATATACCTTTTTCTGCTGGTCCAAGAAATTGCATTGGTAAGAGACATTTTACCATTGTAAGCATGCATTTTTAAGATATACAATTTCCTCTTATCATAAACAAGCAAAAATAGATTTTGAAAATTTGATCAATTACTTTGAATATGTATATATTGTTAATAAGCCTGAGAGACTGAATCTAACTGCCTTAAAAATTAAATTTTTACAACATAACAAATAATATTTATCTCTATATATAGAAATCTTTTAAAGTTATTTTGGAATAAAATTTAGAAAGAAACATTTTAAAATATCCGTTACCGAAAATTCAGCAAATGAAATTATTTATTTTGGAAATTATTATTTTGGAAATGATACTGGATTCCCTGAAATTGTGGATGTATTATATTAAATGGTTTTGAATAACAACCAAACATTTTTCATCTCATAATATTAAAAAAATATTTCAGAGAAATTAAAAATGACTCCCAAATTCTCTTATGTCAGAGTAATTATATTTAAGGATTTTGTTTACCTTTCAAATAGAAAGCATTTGCTTCATTCTTTTAAGTTATGCAGTATCTTTCAAGACAATATATAGTGTAAATTTCGGAAATAAAATAACATTATTTTTTTTTTAAATTTGTTAAAGCCTTTATTCAATAGACTGTTCAATCTCGCTACCTACAAAATCCGAGAATAAAATCACATTGAACTTGAACAGAAACCATGTAAGTTATCAAACATATATATATATATATATATATATATATATATATATATATATATATATATATATATATATATATATATATATATATATATATACATGTGGTGTTCAAAGGAAAAGGTACGAAACGATACTGCGGATATAAATGAAGATTTTATTCAAAATTATCCACCACAGGCCTGAGTACAACGATTCCATTGACTAACGAACCAAAGGATTCTTCGTTCCCAGAATTCCTGTAAACGTGACTAGGCCGAATCCTTCACAGCGTTCTCATGGAGCCGAACTACATCCTCCGTGAGTAACCCCGGGCTTTTATTCTTGATGTACCTGTGTAGTCTTCGGAGTGTCTCATCGGAGTTAATGGTTCTTCTGTGCTCGTGGAATTGAACAATTTTCGGACCTTCGGCGGCGCTCTTTATAAGAGCCTCAGCTCTTTTCTGCTCATGCGGTCATCCGCGCATACTCCGATCAACGCCAGAGAATCCAATCGCATCCCAAAATGACTCGCTACGTTCTCCAATCGAGGCACAGACATATAGTTAACGGTTACGTTGTTAAGACGTTTCGTAAATTTTCATTTGAACACCCCTTATATATATATATATATATATATATATATATATATATATATATATATATATATATATATATATATATATATAAGAATAAAATAAATAAGCAAATAAAATAAGAACAGCTAGTTTAGCAAGGAGATGTAAAAAGTAATAATCCGAATATAAATAATATAAATATCTCTATTCAACAATATTAAATTTACAAATTATCAAAAGCAGAATTTTGATTCTTAGGTCTCTTTTAAAATTATTTAGAAAACAATATATCATCAATAAGTAACATGAAGTCACTGGGAAAAAATATATTTTTAAATGAAATCACTAAATCTAAAAGGTAAGGAATTTTGAACGACAAAAGTATATATGTGGAGGGCTGAATTCAAATTCTTCTGAATTCATTCTTTCACAAATGTCTTATTAAATGTACCAAGGGAAATTTATATTTGCTGTGATTAGAAAATAAGACCTGTAAACGAAGCAAAAAAAAAAAAATCTTCATCGGGAATAAATGGAAACGATGCTTCTTGTATTTCCAATGTTTTATAGAAATTGTGTTCACACAAAAAAACACATACATTTTTACTTTTATTAATATCTCTTTTATATTACAGATGGAATCGGTATTGGTGTAAAATCTTTAAAGATTGAAATGGGCTGTAGTAAATGATGACACAGGTTCTTTAGATTAAAGTAATTTAATTTATATCAAAATAGGACGGATTCAAATGAATAAAGACTTATGCTAACATAACTCAAAACTGAATAACAATAGAGCATGAACTATGAAAACTAACTGTCTATACATGGCCTTGCCGTTTTAATCTGTTCTATATATAAGGTAAAAAAAAACTAAAATAAAAAGACTTTTACATTTTAATACTTTAAGATTCAAATTCTTAAAGACTTTTAATCTAATTTCTTTCTTACCAAAGATTTCGAATAAATGAAATTTTTAATCTCAAATTTCGCCCACATATATGAAGTTTGCTAAAAGCTTACTAACAGAATTTGTTACTGCCAGCGCTCACATAAAAAAATAAATAGGATTTTGAAAATATTTTTGGTTATGTTTATTAATTTCATTTTTAAGAAAATATTTTTTAGCTAAAAGTAAATTTTATGCTCTGCATTTACATGGCATTAAACGAATTTAGTTTTCGCAGCATCAATATTTTTAGCTAATATCAAATTTTATGGATAATAACACGAATTGCAAAATCGCAGAGATATTATTACTCAATATTTCGGTTTTCCTTTCTATATTTCAAGCCTGAAAATGGTGAATGTCTTGAAAACCCAAAATATCATTTATCTCATGTGTTTATATAAACATAATATATCTATTGCATTTTCTAATTACCGATTAAGATTTCGTTTTCCAATATCTTTCTGTAGCATTACGCAAACTATTCGCTAAATGGAATTGAGAAAATGCACGGAACATTTCTCAGAATGTTGCATTTATAACAGTGATTTTATTCAATTTTATTATTGTTATTTGATTTCAAAGATAAAAAATCCTTCTTAGAGTAAATTTATCATATGTGATATTTTTTTTTCAATGAAAAAATATAAATTAGTGTTTAAGTTGGAATGATGTGAAGGCGATATTAATCGAAATGATGAATTAATTGAAGGATCTGATATCTAAAAGTTACCAATGAAATTTTCGACAACATAAATTTAAGTATTTTAAGGATAAAATATTTATGAACAATAAATTTAAATATATTGCAATTTAATTGAATTAATTACTTTTGCTTTTTCTTTCCAGAAATCATCGCAATAAGTGAAAGGAATTGAATTGAACACATTTTATTAATGGAATGTATGAAGGGGATGGACATTTTTAAATAATTTAAAGTGCTATTAGCAACTGCATTCAATTTTGGGGATTTCGAATTGCATATATCATTAAATAAAAACTAACTTCCGTGACCGACATATACATGATACATTCAAGATACAGTTTTACAAGATTCTATACATGTCTCCTCCTAAAAAAAGGGTCTCAATCATAATCTTTCTTCTTCAAATACTATTTCAAAGTGTAATTCCAGAAAATGTATTTATTTACAAAATTTATATATGTTGGTCTCTTTTTATATTAATTTAAATTTGCATCTCATATAAATAATTTAAAAACTATTTTCCCGAAGACTGCCGTGATTTAGCAAAAGTCGTTATAAGTTAATGTGTTTCAATCAATTACTTTCGAAAACAATTAGTATGCTTTTTACAATAATGTTCTATTTTAATCTAAATGTGATATTTTTACTGTATTTAGGGTACAGATTCGCAACAATGGAAGTTAAGATTCTTCTTGCAACTATCTTGAGAAATTTCACTGTTGAATCTTTAGAAGAAAGGGACAAAGTGCTACCAGTAATGCAAATTGCATTACATCCCTCATCACCAGTTTATGTCAAATTTAGATCACGGTCAACACAGGAGATTTAAAGATCATTGTATTGCTTATCTGTGAAAAAAATGTAGAATAAAATAAGGATTTCTTTTTGTCTCACATAAATATATAATGAAAGCAAAAATGTTTAAACTTACTCTACCTTCATATGAGTGAGTTAAATTTTTATCATAATTCTTTAAACTGTAAAGTAATATATAAAAATGTATATAATTTGTAAATTGCAAATATATATTTAATTTATTTAATAGTTACATAAAATTCTGATATTTTATGCTAAAAATTCTGAGAAAAAAAAACACAAATTAGTTTTACAGCAGTGTAAAATTTTAAAATTATATATTTATTGATTAGAATCTTGTTGCCATGAGATTTTTGCATTTCTCTTCTTAATTTTTAAGTATTTTTAATAATATATTCATTTTTTATTAGAAAAGAATAAAATCTTTTCGATTTTGAAAAAAAAAAGTTATTCCAGATTTTCTTTTATTTTTGGTAGATAAATTATATCCCATTTATTTTTGAATAAATAGGAAATGAAAAATTGAATTTCAAAGGGAGGGAGATTTTCCTTTATTTAGAAATATGTTATCGACTAAACAATTCCATAAATGCAAATGTAGAGCATTAATTGAAGTTACACAGCTGAATTGTCGGTATTTCATCTCCTTTTTTGCGTTTACGTATACTTAAAGGTTCTCAAGAGGCCTTTTCTTCCTTCAAGTTTACCTTTCTCTGCTATTTCTGTTTTCCTTTATCCGCTTCCATCCATAGCTTGCAAGCGAGAGAGCCCATTTTGAGAAGCAATAGCTGATCTTTATACTTCTTCATCGGAATGTCTAACTAAACAGATCCATTATATAGATGAGGCAATGTGATGCCGGTTTTTCAAACTGACGGTGACTTTTAACCAGAATGGATACTTGTAATTAATAAAAGGAAGGAATATTTTTATTGGCGTGGCATTAAATGTGGTCATTCCTCTTCGGAATGTCATTGGAATTCTTCATTGGCAAGTCAAAAATCTACAGATGCGTGACATAAATGAGGCAATGTGATGCACGCGTATCAAATGGACGGTAGACAAGTAACCTAAATGTTTGTTTGAAATTCATCAAAAGAAGGAATTACTTTACTGGTCACGGCGTTAAATGTGGTAATTCTTCATTGGAAATTTCCATATTAAAGTCCAAAATCAACAGATCCATTATATAGATGAGGCAACGTGATGAAAATAATGAATATTTTCATTAATTATATGAAATATAATTTAATATAGAAAATTTATAGAAAAAATAATGAAAACGTTGTAGTCTAGGAATAAAAATAGTTATTTCAAATTCACTTTGGAATTTGAATAACAATATCAGATTAATTATAGAATACATTATCATATTATTTATGAAAATTGATACATTGAAAAACATTACATGATTCTTCTAGTTCATTAGTTTATAGATAATTAATTTCTTGCATTAAATATTACAAATACTGTCTTTTACTAAAACCCTGTTATCGTTCTCTCAGAACTAAATCGATTTCAAAGAACTATAACTTTATTGTTCCAAAAAGCCTAAAGGATGAAAAAGAAATGAAATTTAAATATGCTTTGATGTTATTTCCAAATAGTAAGATTTACGGAGTGAATAATGAATGTATTTTCTAAAGGGAAAATTTCCTACAATTGAATTCAACCATCTCTCTACACGCTTTTTATAAAAACATAAATTAACAATATATTTAATCCCAATTTAATAAGAGGGGAATAATATTAATGCCAACATTGCACATTTGAAATTTTAATATGATTTCATTGTTTTGGAATTGTTATTCTTTCGATGGAAAGATTTATAGAATTTAAATTAAACTAAGAAACGAAAGGAATCTTCAACATTATCAAAATGTTGCTTTAGCACTATTTCTAGGAAAAGTAAGGATTCTGGCATCATCTGACGAAACTCCTTAATTTAAATTTCAATAGCATGCAAATGGTGCTTATGCATTCTTTGGAATTCAGGAATTTCGTATAATTTATTTTAAAATACTAAAGTTACTAACAAATAGAATTTATTCATCTTGTTATGAATGTAATGTTGATAAGTTTGGTAATACCAGCTTGTGTATTTAGATTAATGAATTAATTGGGAAACTATATTTTTATTTAAGAATTCAGATTTTTTAGCTTATCTTTTTTCCTTGCCTCTAGTAAGCCGATGGAAATATCTGAAACCAATAAATGATATTTTGAAGGCAAAAAGATTACTCAAAATTCATATCCTGTCTAAAGCTTTCTTTTCTCTTTTATTTCTCTCTACAAGGAACAAAAATTATTAAAAGTATATTATAATTATTAAAAATATGTCTTATAAATTTACTGTATATAAGAATTAAGTTGTATAAAATATTATTAAATATGATGGTGAATATTTATTTAATTAGCAAAATTACATTGCCACAATTTAAAGCAATATCTCACTTTAATCAAGACAGCAATTACTTCAGAATCAAAAGTGTCCTCGAATATTCATTAATTCCGGCATATTTAAATAATTTGTTTATAGAAATAATTAAATGAAGAAATGGTTTAAAATTTTATCTTAATTTAAAATAAAGATTTTAATACTTTTAATGCACAATTATTTTTGGAATTTATTCTTAATTGGTATCCTGGGTCAAAATTTGATTATTCTCTATTTACAAAAGTATTATATGAAGCAAAACTTTTAATGTAAAATATATTATCGTGAATGTTGCAAATTAACATAATTAAATTGCGATATTTAAAAATAAATTTTGCATTGTAATGAAGATAGTAATTATTTCATAATCAAAAATGTCCTAACATATACATTAATTCAGGCGTTCATAAAGAATTTGTGGTTGAAACCATTAAAATGAATAAATATTTTAGCATTTTATCTTAATATAAAATTCTGAAGCTTACTTTTTTATTAAAGAATAATTTTTGAAAATTACTCTCAATTGATACCAATTGACAAAATTAGAAAAATTTATATTATCAGGAAAATATTTTAGTATACTTATGTTTTATAAATATTTCTTTCAAGAGTATAATAATTTACTCATTAATCTTCTTTAAATGGTGGCTCATACATTCGAACAGGTTATTTAATCAATTATCTTACAATGTAGAAAGGGTGACATATTTTTCAAGAATGTTAAACTCTATCATCTAAAATACCAATGTGACAAATTTAATATTTTTAATAGATAAAATCTGATAAATTAATCAATAAATATATTTAATTTATTTATTTACCATAAAATATATTCATATTATATATTATACTTAATTTCATATATATTAAATATAATATATATAATATTAAATATAATATATTTTATAATTATTAATACTTTCAAAGTTTAATATATTTTAAATATATAAATCACATTTTATAATTTAATGAAAATTAATTGTTAAACATGGCTAAAATTATTTTGTTCCTTGTTCTTCTTTCTGAAAATATAATTTATGCATCATTTCAGTCATTTCAAAATTTTGAAACAGGTGAATAATTATGTATTAATATGAATTGTCATAAAACAAGATGAGGGCATCGAAATTGAATTCTGATGTTTACTGGTGAGCTTTAAGTTAAATCGCTCTACTTCTTTTTTTTTTTTTTTTTTTTTCGAATTTTTACTTACTCGTATTTTATGCTTCGTCGAACTTACAGAAAAAGTTAAAATTTATATATTCTTGTCGAATTGCGAAAGTTATCATATTAGCATTGTAATAAAGTATAATTACTTTTAGAAGTCTTAAAAATAATATTTCATTTATGACTGATTTCGAAACTAGAAAAAGAAAAATATTCATTCCTATTTTTCATATTTACAGTGGCAATAGTATCATGTTACTTCCATTATGTTTTACCAATAGTACATTTTTGAGTGAAAGTGAAAGGAATGAGAAATCGTTTTGAAAAACTATGTTACATGTAATGAATTGTTTTAATTAAAGTGCATTACTGTAATCATTTAGTTCGAAATACAATATCAGGGATCTATTTTTTATTAAAAAAGAGTAAATATGCCCATTGTTGTCTTTACATCTAGCTTTTGACTAAAAAAGAAAATTTATTTGTAAAATAGGATTTTATAGAAATTTTGCCAATAAATGTATTGGCAATTCCAAATTATGTAAAAATTTATTCGAACCTAAGGGTAATAAATATTGCTACATTAATTACCGCCATTTCGTCGTTTTATGTAGGCGGTGGAAAGCATCCATCTGTGGTTAAAGTATATGATATCATTCGGGATGAAGGTTTTGAAAAAATTTCATAAATAGCTATAATTTTAAATAATTGTATAAAAAGGAGTGGGATCTATAAAACCAAGATATATAATTTAACTGGAAATTTTTTATGAGACAATTGAAAGAATGAACTTCTTATTTTTTTAGCAAAAAAAAGAAATATAAAGCAAAAATCTTCTATTTTAAAGGTATATCAAATGGTTTGCAAATTACTTAAGAAATATATTATCTACTTTCAGAACTAAAAAAATAAGCTGCATTTCTATTCAATCTTTATGTATTGGTGTTGTTCACTTATAAATGCCACAAAATGTTCTGTTTTTTTCACATTGTGAAGCACTAAAACAACAACAAAAAATATTTCTAGATCAGTCGATTACTTATTCTGTAGTTTAGAAATTGAGAATGCTGAGAATGTATACAAAATTTTAACAAAAATTTGTATTTATTCATGTATTTTAATTTATGAGTGTTTTCGTAAGAAAGTTTTTATCAAAGATTAGAATTTAAGGATATACCATCAAAAGAAGTTAAACAGCATTAAAATAATGTAAGCATGTAATGCAAATATAAAAATCAATGTCACTTCGGAACAAATAGACAGAAACAAAATTCTAATGATTTTATAAAAAAATCCCTTCGAATCCAAATCCATTATCTTATTTCAAAAATAAATTTTGTTGTTAGTATAAGACTGCACTGAAATGGTTAAAAGACCACAAGCGAAAATATGAACAAAAATCATAATTTTTTCAAGTTTTATGCATGAACTTTTATCATACATTAAATTGTACTCACACGTTGAAAATTATTTTATAAATTTCTGGCCCTAAGCTATTTTAGTAATTGTCCTTCTGGAGAAAATATCTCTATTTTTGTTGTTAAAAGTCAGATTAAAACATTTTTCAGCCTTTGTGTAAAGCACTTAAGGAAATATAATGCTAAAATAAAATAAGATAAGAAATAAATGAAGCAAGTTATTATCCTTGATATTTCTTTGTTTTATTTTTATGCTTTTATCTTTTCTGTTTTTTTGAAAAATATCAGCTCGATAATGAAATATTTTCGAAAAAATTTATAGGATTTTTTTGTAAAAAAAAAGTGCTAGTTTTCTTAAGCACCAAGATAATTTTTAGAGGAATGGAATATTATGCATAATGCTTTACCAAATACACCAGGGAATAAATCCGACTAAGCATAAGCATGAATTAACTTATACAAAAGCATAGAAATATTTACATTTTATTCCCTATCAATTGAAAGAAACTAATTGGAACAAGAACTTAGTGTAAGGTGTATGAATAAAAGTAAATATTTTCAGTTAACATTATAAGAGTAAATGACTTTAATTTAATTCTGCAATTATTATGCAAAGTAATTACAAATCATTGGTCGAAAATTTAAAAGTTACTAGGGGCAAAAGAAAGAACATTTTCCAATGTCATAAATCTTCGAAAATAGTACTTGCGATTGCTTTCACTTGAAGAAGATTTCGATAACTAGTAATTAAGACAAACAATTAAGGCCAAAAGAACAGATACATTTTTTATCCCAAATTTAGAGATGTGGCATAGGGAAGTGTAAAATCTAATTGTAACGCCAAAATCCCTATAGTAGTTGTACATTGCTAAAGGTAGCAATCATTTACAATAAATCATGTTGATACTGCTATCTTCAGTGGTGTTGGGGGGTTATCGGTTGTAAACAAGAAGAATTAGTAACACATGCTACTTTAACACAAAAGCACTAATTGTTTACCACTTATTATTTTATCCCAAAAATATTGTTTATTTCATATACATTTCCTGTAAATGATACTAGCAGCAACAACATTGAATTTATTTTCATCAATTTCAATAGGACTTTTGCAAGACATGGTGAAAAACAAAAATCCGAGCATGTAAAATCGTGTAATAAGGGACCCCTAATAAAACAGAGAATAAAACAGTTAACATTATAAGAGTAAATTACTTTAATTTAATTTGCGATTACTATGGAAAGTAATTGCAAATCATTGGTAGAAAATTGAAAAGTTACTAGGGGCAAATGAAAGAATATTATCTAATGGCATATATCTTCGAAAATAGTACTTGCGATTGCTTTCACTTGGAGAAGATTTCGATAACTAGTAAATAATACAAACAAATAAGGCCAAAATAACAGATAAACTTTTGATCCCAAATTTACGGATTTGGCAAAGGAAAGTGTAAAGTCTTCTGTAACGCCAAAATCCCTCAGAGAAAGTCGTACATTTCTAAAGATAACAATCACTTACAATAAAACCTGCCGATACTGCTACCTTCAGTGGTGGCGGGGTTTTCGCTTGTTAAGAAGATTTAGTCATGCATACTAGTTTAACACATAAGCACTAATTGTTTACAACTTATTATTTTATCTGAAAAATGTCGTATATTTCATATACATTTCCTGTAGAAGATACTACCAGCAACAACATTGAATTTTTTTCATCAATTTCAATAGGACTTTTGCAAGACATGCTCAAAATGCTTTCCTACAAGAAAAATCTAAACATGTAAAATCGTGTGAAATGGGAGCCCTAATAGAACAGAAAAGCAAGATAAACTATATATTCCAGATTCGTTTCAAAAGACGCCCTTTTAAATATAGCAAAAGAGGTTAAAAAACTGAATTAGTATACTAAAAATAGTAGAACAAATTCTAAATTTTTTAATGCTTTTAGTTTTTACTTTTACAATATGGCAATGATAAATTTTGCAATGTAACTATAATTCAGGAATGGAAAAATCCCCAATTCTTATTAATTAAAAAATAGAAAAAGTTGATATTTAAAAAATTTTGAATATTTTGAAGAAATAATGAAGGAAGATTTATTATTATTATTTTTTTTTTTAGCATTTGAAGTATAGAAAGCGAAATTATTGCAAACGTCAAAAAATCCGAAATAGAGATTTTGATGAACTTTTGCACTTTAAATAGCAATGAACTGCCAAAGACATATTTTAGGTATTTTAACCCCCCCCCCCCCATAAACCGGATAACACAGATATTTTGACCTAAGTAAATGAAATTTTGTGTACGGGCTATACATTAAATCTGTGAATTTGGGCCATATATTAAATATGTGGATTTGTGACAAAGCTTTTAAAGAAATCAAATTTAGAGTTATCCTGTCTATCTGAATTTTTAATTATAAGGAACCTCGATAATTTAAAAACGTAAAGAGATAAACAAATCATATTTTGTGCACAAGTTTATTATCTGAAATATCGCAATTCTTATATTATGTATGCACACTTGAAAAGTGAAGATTAACTTTCCAAGATTTAATGTAGTTTAGTAAAATTATCGTCAATCAAAGGTTAATTCAAATTTAGTGAGGGATGCGTAATTTTAATTAAATTATATTTAAGATAAGAATTCAAAACACAAAATTTTCGGAGCTTGTATATTATCTTACCATATATAATCAAAATTAACATACAGATTTATGTTTTTGATTATTTATATTCAAAAATTTCATTGCCAGAAAGATAAATAAAAGAAATTGTACATGTTTATAGATTTGATATAAAACTAATTAATTGTGTTATTTACTAATAAATATGAATTACTATAAATTTTTTCATTCACCATATTTTGAAAAAGATATTTTGTTTTTATAAAAAGATAAAAAGCAGGAATTATCCTTCCCCTATTTTACTGATATTATAACGTTGATAACGATTTTATTTTAATATTTAATCTTTGCAATAAGAATAAAAATATATTCTGTAGAATATTTTCCTTCCTGAAAAATCATTTTGTCTACTATGAAAACTATTTATGACAACAATTTTATTTTGAAATAAAATCATTCTTAGTTTTCATTTTTACGATAACCTTATTTAACAGCCTCTGATGTATTTAGAAAGAAAAAAATGAAAACCGATTATTCTATGTTATGCATACAAACGCTAAATTTTTCTTCATAATTGTCGTGGTAATATAAGAAAAATATACTGCAATGGTTTTATATTTGTTTATATTAATCAAGTATAAATGCCTTGGTCAGCAACAGGAAAAAATGATTTTGCACGTTAGATCTTCCTGTTATTATTAATGGTTAATAAATGATGTGAAATATTTAAAAAAAAAATTTGATCTATTTTGACTATGAGAATTTGAACTATTTTGACTATTAATGACTACAAAAATATTTTTCTGAAGAAATATTTTGCAAAAATATTTTGATACAAATATATTTGACAAATATATTTTGCAGGCCAAATTACATAAACTATTTAGTTAATTATTTTAGCTAGCGTTGATCTCGCAGAATTAACTGGTAGCAAAAAACAGATATTTATAAATAATGATTCAAATTCTTCCCTATATTAAAGTAATTTTCAATAATTTAAATGCAAATTATTTTATTTTAATTGAAGCAAAAAGACTCTCTTAAGCTATTAGTAGAATAAAATTACTTAAATGCATTTGAGGTTAATCAGATTCAAGTGCGATTATTGAAATCATATCATAGAACGCTGTTTATTGCTTTTAATTTGGACTACTTAAAATATTTGCAATTTTCTGCATTTCCATAAACATTTCAGAAAAAATGAAACAAACAGTATTTATCGAAGAAAATCCTTGACTTTTATGAAAGATTATAAATTTAAACTATACAAAAATTATTTTTGAAAGGAAATCACTTTTATTAATTTGTAACAAGAATATATAACTGCTTTATTGTGTTTAGTACTGTTTTATTCTTTAAAAGTTTCCGTTTAACCTTTTGCACAAATTCGCAGATTTAGTCCCAGATTAATGCATTAGCTTTGATTACTTTTGTTTATTACAGATGAAGGGAAAAAAATTAATATTCATAGATGTAACTTCACGAATAGTTAAATTTGTCGCAGAGACAGTATTTTTATGCTATAGTACTTATAATATTACAATAACCCTACAGGTTTTACATGTTTCTGTGATAGCAAAAGGTCACTGAAACAGAATAGTTTGGTATAAGAAAAGAATACATATATGAATCAACTAATGCGAAAAGAAAACGTCTTCCGAAGAAATATGACATGCTAATATTAGACTAAGGGAGCAACAAAATTTGGAATGCTTTATAAAACTCAAAGACAAAATTTAAAATACTTTAAAATGTTGTGGGAAAAACAATTTTTTTTAATTATCAAATATCTTAAAAAACGTTTTGCTGTTGACATGCAAATGGAACATTGTTCTTAAAGACATCTATACTCAAAATGAAAATGTGAATTATTTCTGTTAAATTTATTTTGCTTTAGGAAATAGTAGGACGTTTTTGAGAATTAATATCTGAATAATCTGTTTCATACTGCAGAGTACTATTGGGAAAAGTTGAACTCAGTCGAATATTTACCTATGATGGCACAAATCTCTTACACTGGTAGAAAATAACTTTGGTTGAGTCATTTGATTGCTGATAATGATCTGCATGCTTCTAAACACAAATGCAAAAAATATGCAAAAAATCCGAATCTACTAATAACTATTCAGGCATTCAACAATTAAAAAAAAATTCTTTGGGCTTAGGATTTGACCTTCCAGCTGAAGATCTCTTTAGCCGAAAAGAACACATAGAATTAAATTTCTGAAATAATATATATTAAATAAAAATCAAGCAAAAAGTCCGAATAAAGTGATAAAAAGTGACAAAAATCAAGCAAAATGAGATTTAAAATTCTTAAAATATAATATAATAAAATTCTTTTTAAAATAAACCGAAATATAATAGATACAACAAGTATCATATTATAGTATATAAGTATATGTAAATAACATTAAAACACTACAAACTGTAACAAGACATTTGGCATTGTTAGAGTGAATAAATAAAAATACGACATATTCTAACAAGAAAAAAAAATAAAAACTAGAAAACCAAAGCAGAACGTATTAACAAACATTAGGGCAGACAAAACATTAAAATAAAGACGTATCTAAAAGGCAGAAGAAACTTAACAGTTTATTTAAAAATTAAATTAAATTTATTCAAAAATTAAATTTAATATTAAATTAAACAAAAAATAAGAAATCAATATTAAATTAAATTTAAAATAAATTTAATTTTTATTTCAAATTATATTAAATTTAAAAAATATACAGAATTAATATTAAATTAAATTTAAAATAAATTTAATTTTAAGTTTAAATTAAATTAAATTAAATTTATTTAAAGAGAAATTTACTTATTTTTTTATAAATGAATTGGAATTTTTATGAGCGATTTGAAATTTCATTTATTAAAAATATACAAAGAAATTAATTTAATTTATCTGCGTTTTACAAATATGCAATGCTTCAATTAATACATGTCAGTTTAAAAATGAATTATTTGAAATTATCAATTAAAAACGAATTAAATAAATGAGGCAAAACTAACAAAACTGATATACATGTATTAGTTTTTAACACGCTTCAAGTTTGTAAAGATAAATTTTTTTTAATAAATATATTCAAAATTAAGATGATCAATGGAACAATCGATAATTTGCCCCCAAGAAGTAAAAAGTAAATTTTGTTGGATTGAGAATATTTCGTGAAGAGTACCAGCCACATCTGGGAAAATATCAAATGAAGTTAAGATTTTAAAAAATCGAATTTCGTCGGATTTCAAGAACGTCCTTTTTACTTCTAAAAGAATTCAGATCTCTTAATCTAATTATCTAAATAGTTTCCTATTTTGGAAAAAAACCAACTTGCATTCATTATTAAATTTTGAGTTTTTAAACAAAATTATTTGCTATATAAGCTACATTTCAAAGGAAATTAAAGTTCTGCAATCTCGAGATAAACCAATGGTTACGCATGTGAGCTCAAGGTTCAGGTTTTTTTTTTAATGAATTTACTTTGTTAAATGTTGATTATGTTGTCCCATGTGGAAAAGAATATGAAAATTTGCAGTTTGAAATCAGTCCTGTTATGTGTAGTACAGATGATATATCAACAGATATACAATGTGTCCAGAAATAGACTGACGATTTTCGAAAGAGCATAGCAGGAAAACGGTTAAGGTTAAAAAAAAAACATTCCTAGCAGCAAATACATGTGATAGACCAGAAATTTTACTTCCTATAATTTTTAGTATCAGTTTAAAAATCTATAGATAGATGGCACTGAAAGTTCCTTTATCGTTCTTTCCGCATACCAATCATCAAAATACTCAGCCTCTGAAGGAGGTTACTGTTTCGACCATAATATGAGTTCTCTGGATTTGGTGGATAATAGAGAGCCGAGCAACAGATTCTGCAGGAAGGTTTCAAAAATTATTTTTTCGTTGGAGTAAACATGTTTGCGAATGAAATGTCAGTCATGAGTGACAATGGCTATATTGATGTGAACTCTATGTATTTTCCCGACGTTTGCACATTTCCATGTCGATGGATTCGCTAAGAAGCAAAATTGGCGAACTAAAAATTCGTATCTGCGTGTTTCAAAAATGCATTCTATTCTCAAACTGTGACTGTATGGGCAGATGTTTCATGTAGAAATATAAATGAATTCTTTTTTCTACATGGTACAATGACTTTAAAACGATATATTAAAATTTTGAATGCTTTTTGTGGCATTTCAAAAGGTTTTAGTCGAACATTCTTAGCATCCTGGTTTATGCAAGATTGCGCGAGGATTCATTGTACTGTTGACGTTTCCCGCTTCTTATAGGGGTATTTTAATAACCGTGTAATTACTTCAAATTATTCTGCTTCACATGGAAGATAATACTTTGGTCAATCAATGACACATGCGTAGCCATTCCAATAGATACTTTCCAGAAAATGTCTAACAATTTCGTCCTCCACTTATAATATGTGTTGGAGGCTGATAATAGATATTTCGAAATTATTATACTGTTATTTTCATTTATTAAAAGATTTCGAAATATGTGATGTGATTTTCAATTATTTCTTTATTAGCATGTTTATTGTGAGTAGCGCCATCTATCTTCCATTTCTTGAACTGAAACCAGAAACTGCCGGAGGAAAAGTTTATGTTCTGTCACATGAACTTGCTAAATGAATTATATTTAACAGTTTTCCGATTACGCATTTTTGAAAATCGTCATTCTATTTCAGGACACCCTATGTTTTATATTTCTTAAAAGTTACATTACTCTTTAAGGAGTCCCTCTCTTCCTCAAACGTTTTTACTAATTGTCAAATTACGTTGTATATAATATTTTTTACTCTGATTGTAAGCCTTAAAAATAATTCAGTGAGATAAATATTACTGATGGAGTCTTATGATAAAATCGATCTGAGAGATAAGAATTCTTACAGTATATGTTTGTTTAGTTTTAAAAAAATAAGAAATCAATTATAATGTTATATTCATAAATTCATAAGAATTAAAAATTTCCTCTTTCATTTTAAACTAAAATGTTCATTCTCTCATTCAAGAGGAAAAATTAAAATGTTTGATGAATTATGATCCTTTACTTAAAATCTCAAAGAATTAAAATTTTCTAATTTGTTAAAAAAAAAGGCTCATTCTTTTGTTCTGGAAAACTAAACAAACACTTGATCTTTAAAAATGAAAACGATCATATTCAAAGTATCTATACATTACCAACCCATTCATTTGCTATGCTGGATTTCTTATTTGCTTCCCGCTGTACTTCATTTTTTTTTACTTCACAAAAAAATTACTTTCCTGTTCCACTTCATTATCGCCATTCGAATATGGTCAAAAAATGAAACGTTTTTCAACTAATAGAATGTCCAACAGCTGTTGCTTCCACTTTCTTACAGAATCTTCCTACTTAATAAATCAATAACTTGAAAAATATCACTCTCTCGTCTTTTTATCCAGATTGCAGCTTTTCTTAGGAAATATCCAATATATTTTCTGAGTATTTCTTTTCCTTTCGGCTACTTCCTGAGCTCTTTCAATGGGGCCAATATCCATTTTCAAATTTGAAGATTAGAAAACCTTGAATATAAGAAGAAATTAGAGATTAGACTTTGAAATTAATTGGAATATGTATGAAATGTCTGATAATATTTATAAGAATACAATGTAAATACTTATTTAAGAAGAAGTATATAATAATTGAATAATTGCAATTGAATATAAGAAGATAAATTAAAGATCATATTCGGGAGTTAGTTGGAATCTTATGAAATATCCGATAATATTTATAAGAATACAATAGAAATGCTTATTCTAAGCATTGTAAAAAGAATAATATATTAATTGAATAATTGTAATCGAATATAAGATGGTAAATTAGAGATCATACTAGGAAGTGTGTTAGAATCTCTTTTAAATGTCTGATAATATTTATAAGAATAATTTCTAATAATCTCTAAGCGATGTAAAAACAATAATCATCTGGATTTTTTTTTTACACATGGGGTGTTTTTTTTATTATATTCTTAAAATTATCATGCTATTGACCTTAAAGGACGACAAATAGTTTAAGAAAGAACTCTTGATTATTTTGACTGTATTTATGAAATATCAGAGTTTTTCATTGAAAAAAGTTGACTGCATATCCAGACAAAGCATATTCGTTTTACTCTGAGAGTGAAAAATATTTAATTAAATTATTAGCAAATTATTGACTGAAGTAAATGTATAAATGATTAAATAATTATAACTATAAAATTCATGAAATCAGATCATCCAATAGCTAATATTTTTGTTGGTCTATGAAACAATTTCAAAAAGAGAATTTGCAATTGAAATTAGATGCTACACTTTGTAATGTAATATTTACTAAAAGTATATCATATCTATTTCGAATAGTGTAGACATTTTTCTTCCAAACATTTAGTATATCTCCCGCTCCAAAATAAATTCTTATATATTGATCAGCCTATTCTTTATTGCGTAGCGAAGCAACTCAATTATTAAAATGTAATGCTAGGGATAAGTTAATCTACGGCAAGCACTTGTCATGTGTATTCCCAGTATCCTAATTCACGCACTTGAAAGCTCTAATATCTGATCTTCCGAATGTAACCGAATGAGAGTGTCTTATACAAGGTCTTTGATTACCAATGACCTTTCCTTTAAAGTGTATATGTCTGGATATTAAATACAATCTTATTCAGCTAATGACTCATATCAATGTAATTTGAACTGTACGGTCGTTACTTTAACGATACTTATAAGTAAGAAATGTATAGCAGCAAGCATCATTATTGCAGTCATTTCCACCCTATTTCGATTTCCAATTTTAAAATACAATTGCGATCAACGCAGTGAACTTTATTTTCTATTTGAATGGATAACATTTATACTGTATTTCTTTATTGCTTGCATTTGCGGAGTTCAGATGTTTCTCTTTTTCAATTTATATTGAAAGTTTGTAAGTATGTTTTATTCGTAATTCCCTTTATTTATACATTAATATTTATTATAGATAAGCAAAATAGGCAGTTAAGAGAGCCTTCTTACCTTTTTTTTCGGTAATCTTATAAAAGCAATTGCCAAATGGCATATTTTTAAGTGCTCCTGAATAGAGTTTATAAAATTTATTGTTATAAAAAAACCGGATGTGGATAAAAAATGAATATTGCCAATTTTATTAAATAGCCATAAATATAAATCTTAATGAACATGAACATTTCTAATTAAATTCAATGCATTATTACTTTTTTTTACCATGTGAGAACATTATGTTGTTTTGGTTTGGCCTTTCGAAGCTTCAAAATTCAAATGCAAAAGACTAACAATTAATTACGTTTGAGGCATCAATTTTTCGCTTTTAGGGTTGTTGGAAAATGATAAAGAAAGTTGTCACAATTGGCGAAATATCGCCAACAATAAGTTACAATTGGACACGAAAGGCTGTTTGATCAATAAAAGATAGAGGTGTAATAAATTATATCCAAAAGAAGCAGATAGAAGAAAATGGGACTGAAAGCGAAGCATCGTGGAATCGTGGATGGAATCGAAATTTCTATAGATATAATATGATATAGTTTTTTTTTTTTTTCTTTTTTTTTTAGCTGGAACAGGAAATTTTAAAGCTCAAACAATTTTTAGATGAAAAAAAAAATCGTTTTTTAAATATCGACGCATGTGTAATCTAATAGTCATATTTATGTTTCAAATTAGTTGAAACTTTTTTTTTAATTCAGGCCTCGAAGAAGAAAAAATAGAAATCGAAAGATTTTGAGATTGTTAAAAACCATCGCTTCTCTAAATGTTGGTGATTGCGAAATATTTGTCATTCGTGAAATCTGATATTTATTTGTGAAGTTTAATGGCTATCAAATGTATAATTCTCATTAACGAATACTTGCTCGCTGCTTTGGTTTTCCTCAAACGCATAGAAAAATGTCATACGTAAAGGCTTCTTCTTCTCGACTACCTTGTTACTAATGCTTGCATTCATAGGGATATTTCCTACTTAAGGCTAATTGTCTTTTCTATGTCTATTTTTGCGATTTGCACCGAATAAACGTCACCTGCGACCCTATGTTTCAAGGTAATTTTTCATCTCATTAATGCCTACTATCAACTCTCTGAATTTATCGTTCGAATTTGGCAACACCCTCTGCAAAATCGGTAACGATGTTGCAACGATGTTTTCTGGTACACATTTCAGTGTTTCTTGAATATCTTAAAATCCCAGTTTTTATACTACATGTTTATATCAAATTAATGAGCTTGAAATTCCTTATGTTTTCAAACTTTATTTTTCTTCAAGTTTTAATATTTTTTCATATAAGGTTTGGAAACTACTTTTTCGTTTTCAGTAATTTACGACCTTACGACCCCCTATATCATCAAATATGCATGTTACCTATATGAAAAATAACTTATAAGAATGTGCTTACACTTCAAAGAAAGAATTTTAGATATATTTAAAAGCAGACGCAGAGCGGCACAAAAGCAGAAGTATGAAAGAAGTTGAAAAGGCCGAAACAAATGATCACTAGTCATATAACATAGGGTTTCTGACTATGCGCCAATTCAATACTCGTGGTGACCATTGAAACTTTTTCAAGGGCACCTAAGGGATCACTTTCATTTGAAACGTAGTACTGATTACGCTATATTTTTACAAAGGAATTAATTAAATCGAAAGTGGAATTGGACCACGAAATAAGAGAATATTTTAGAATGAAGTTACGATTGGCTAAATTAAGATAAAGTTCTGGAAATTAATTTAGATTCAATCAAGAGTTTAAATTATTATTATTATTAAATTACATATATATATATATATATATATATATATATATATATATATATGTGTGTGTGTGTGTGTGTGTGTGTGTGTATAACGGAAACGAAACGAAATAGTTTCAGAATCGCAACTAAAAATATAGTGTTTAGAGAGCGCAAATGCAGCTACTTCTAAAACACAGATGAATAAAGTCAAAAGTAATAAAAATCAGGTTAATAGGAAAATCAAATTAAACCAAATAAAAAAGAATCCGTCCTGAAGACTTATTGTTCCTTAAAAATGTAGGATATGTAATAATAAAAATTCCTCTATTGAGGCATCAAATAACCTCATTAAAAATTTAATTAATGAATTTCCAAGAAACTACTGTAATGTCAACTTTTTGATTAGACAAGGCACGATTTGGGATTAATCCTTTACCTAATTTAAAAATAGAACTTTACTTGCATATTAGATCACTCCATGATTGGCGCTGGGACCCTACAATTGTTCTTTTTACCTCAAATGCGTTAGCTCATAGGTGTTAAAAGCTGGTCACAATCGATAGCTTAAAATTTCTTTGCCTGCTGCTGGCATGTCCTTTTCTTTTTGTTTACATTACTGATTTGAGTGTTATTATATGGTATTTTTGTTATTGTATTTTGTTTATTAATGGATGCATTCTTCTAATTTATTGTTTTGTATTTTCCTTTCTCTTAAAATGATATATGTCTTGGGCCTAATTTCGGGGATTTTCGAATCACGACGAATCATTATTAGACTATCTAGACTATATTCCTTCACAGAAAAAATCCCTTTTTTAAAACCCTAGCTGAGGGTGATCCTTGAAAAAATCTTCAGGCCGGATTCTTTTCTATTTGGTTTAATTTGATTTTCCTATTAACTTGATTTTTATTACTTTTAACTTTATTCATCTGTAATTTAGAAGTAACTGCATTTGCGCGCTCTAAATACTCTGATGATTTTTCTGTTCCTTTTTTGGTTTTAGTTTGAATAAGGAATAATTTTTAGTTGCGATTCGGAGACTATTTATATGTTAAATGCTTGAACCGCAAAGTGATTATATCGAAAAATACTCTTTGTTTCTCTATCTTTTTACATATTTGGTAATAAATTCCTTTTATTTTCTACATTTGACATTTATTCATCGCCCAAAGGAAAATAAAATAATTCCTTTCGGTAAGTTGGAAGGCAAATGAAGGTCTTTACATCTAAGTTACTATTTGGCAACATAAATTGTTGATGTTAGAAAATGTGATTATTAGGCCTTGAAAATCACTTTTCAATCCCTAACTTTTAAGATATTGCAGCTATTGAAAAGTTCTAAATACGATGGTTATTCGTTCGATTTCTTTCTCCATCTTCAATATTAAGAAATTCATAGCGAAAAGAAAATTTCAACTCTTCCCTACTTCTAAGATTATTGAGGTAATGAGCCATTTACGAACTAGTTCGAGATATATACATATCTCATAACATATTTCAAGCCATGAGAACCATTGTCATGAGAACCATTCCAATAGGCAGTATTCAAAAAGGAATCTAACTAAAAAGCGGCAGTCACAACAACTCATTATTGCAATTAAGACCTCGTAGCAATTAAGAAAGCAATTAAATAACTTTGTATAAGCACCAAATTTTGGTATTAAATTTTGATGTTTTTATAAAAAAAAATTAAAAAACAATCCCATTTTTTTTTAATTCCGTGCTTTAAATTTCCTAAGTTAATAAAGGTAAAAAATTTTATCTTGGAAACAATAAAGGATCAAATTTTGATGAGTATTTTCTTTTCCAATTAAAAAAAAAATATCAAAATTATTCATCTATAGTGCATTAGAATAATAAGGAAATAATAGAGAAAGTCAACCATGATATGAAACCTTGTTAGACAAAGGAATTAACATTAACTTTCTACGTTTATTATATATAAACGCTTCATTTTTATTAAAAAATGCAACTGGTTACATTTGAATTGAATAGTTATTTGCAAAATGGCTAAATTTTAGAAAAGATTAGATAAAATTTAGTCAAATTAGGTAAAACTTCCTTCATTTACAAGCATTCCGAATAGTTAGAAATGTAATTATCTTTAAATTTCATTATTTATATTTTAAAATCAAAAATTTAGATAGATTATATTTAATACGAACAGTACAAAAGTTTGCATATGACTCTTTTATAAAATTTTCCGCTTCCCTTAAGATTAAAGTATGTGTCACGTGAATCGATAGTCTAAGATACATAATTTTGCCTTACTTTCAATGGTGTTATGAAATATTATCATATAAAAGGGAACAATATTAACGAAGTATTCATTAAGAGTTAGTTTGAATTCTTGTGTGCAAGATATATAAAATGCTGTTGCTTATATTTTACATATTTATAGGGATGTTTTTCGCGTTCTTTCTAAAATGTTCTTTTTGGAGATATAAATATAGCAGGTTGATGCCAGGAAGAAAACCGAGTGTCTTTAATATTCTTGGAGATATTGGGGAATTAATAGATTTTAGACATTTAGGATCTACATACTCGATACATCTCAGTAAGTATTTTTTATTTTGGAAGTTGAACAAAGGTTTCATTTATTAATTAAACCAGTGTGAATTTTGAATTTAAATTAGACTAATCTGCACTCAATATTTTTAATATCTTAGACTTATTTGGATATTTCATGTAAAAATAGTTACATAATTTTTAATCTATTTAAAAATAAATTCATTCCTTATTTCCATTTTAAAGGTAATCTTTTTTTTTCCTCCAGATATAACTTCAACATGTTTCTGTCAAATTTCACATTATTCATGACTTGCAGTTCCGAAGAAATGTTAATTTATAACATTGATATTATAATTACATAGTTCATAATATGATAATGAAGCTACTTAAACGAAGAAAAGTCCATTTTATGCGTATAACTAAAATAAACATTAATGCTGCGTTATAATTTTCTTAGACATTCAAAACAGTAGAATTTACTACAATTGATTTAAATTTATATTCTTGTTTTCCTATTAATTATGTGCTGATTTCCTTTAGTATATATAATACATATTCATTAATAATTTAGTGTGAAAAAACCGATTGCTAAAGATTTAGATATAATTGAGTTGATGAATTTTATAGATATTCAAATTTGAATACATATGATATTCATCAAGTCCGGATTGATTCCATCAGTATCTTAGGTGAGAACAGAAAATTAATTTAGATGACATCCCATTTTACTAAATTCTGAAAAACAAACAAAAAAAATCTTCTTCGCAGTATTTGAATAGTAACTGTTTTTTTTTTTTCCTACAGAATTTGTAGATACACTGAGAAATGTATATAACACTTTTCAGAAGAAACATTTGTTCTGTGTCTGGATTTTATACACACCTTTTGTATTCCTTGTCAAAGCTGATGCTGTAAAGGTTCGTATTATATAATTTTGTTGGGTAAGTAAAACCTCTAAGATTTATGAAACCAACATGATTTTCTTTTCGAAAGTATCAAATTCTGAATTTAAACTGTTGCCTTGTTGTTCTTAATCAATATAAATTACTACTCATTTCAGAATTACGTGTTTATCACTTCTTCACGATTTTACTCCGTATAGAGGTGATACACAGAGAATAAGAATGGCATTTCTTTGGAGGCCATTGCTTATCGCGCTTCCTCATTTAGTGATTCTAATAGGACAATAATTTCTTTTTTTTAATAATGGTTCTATTTTGCTGTAATTTGAGTTTACCTGATGTATCTATATATTGCTTAGTATAACATAAACACTTCCTTCATTTATTATCTACTCTCTTTTCCTAGTAAAATCAAATCCGACTTACGCTTATAAGCGAAGAAAATTTTGGCGTCTGAAAACAGACAATATATCGAATTTTTACATATTGTCTAATTATTATATATAACATATAGAATTGCAATAAATCATAAGTGTGTTATAGCAGTAAAGATTCTTTCAAACATTTTAAATAATCAAATACATTATATGGATTGAAATTTTATATTATTGCATTATGGATTTCGAACAAAAGTAAGTTACGAAGAATATCTTCTCTTGAACGATAAACAACACTTTAAATTCATCTTCAGAGCCGACACATAGGCCACAGTGGCCTGGTGGTAAGGTCTCGGCTTTTGGAATAGCGTTTCTCAGATTCTAGATCCGATTCCACCAAAGAGCCGTTGTGTGAGCGAGACTGGTGCAATTTAAAATCGTCGGGATCAAACTTTCACCTGCGTATGAGGTGTGGAAGTTTGGAAAGTGGTGCCAGCTAAGGAGTCATCTGACGCGGCACAAAATTACGTCCCAAAATAGCCCTTGCCTTCCTTTTTAAACAGGGCGTTAATATAACTAAACTTACTCAGAACTGAAATCTAATCTTAGGTTATCCGTCAATGTAATTTTTGGAATCAGCATATTTTTCATAATTGAGTAAAAATTATAATGAATACCAATTTTTTCCAAGTTAAGTTAAAGAAGACATAAAAACAAATGAACTGGAGATCAGAAAAACTGAGATCTGGCATATAATTTTATAGCTGTAACATGAACTGTAAAATAAACATTTAAAAGACAAATATATATTGATAGCAAAGTTAGTTACTTAAAGAAATGGTGACAAATTATTCGTTTTTATTCTGTAGGAAGCCCTGAGTGGAAATAAGATGAAAGAAAAGAGTTGGGTTTATAAATTCGCAAAACCTTTATTTGGTTATGGTTTAGCTACGAGGTAAGTGCTTTATAAATGCCATATATTATTTTAGATTTAGCAACTCATTTTGCGATATCTTTTATTTCAATTAGAACTATTTTGTTAGATTTAGAATTATTATTTTTTTATTCAGTTATTCAAATTCTCCTAATTTTGTATACTTTTATGAAATATATCATGTGTTTCTTGTCTAAGCTGCGTTTATAATATTAGAAAGTCCCTTTAATAAATATACACTGAATTTGTTTATTCCACGAATACGACTTTTTTGTCTGTTTGTAAAAAGAATGGCCCATATTATATTTGGAAAGCTTATTAAATATTTAACATGCAAAAAAATTAATAAATGGCAATTAACTTTTAACTGAAATATATGTTCTTAAATATGGATCAGGATTTGATCTATTTTTTGTAATAAACTCAATAATTAAAAAAAATATGTAAACAATTTTTTAATTGTTTCCTTTCCAGTCCACATGTTACATGGAAGCCACGACGCAAGCTTCTAAACCGTTGTTTCCATCCTGATATTTTGAGAGGATTCTTGCCGGTTTTTAATGAACATGCTCAAGAACTCGTTAAGGTTTTTCGAGAATCTGAAAATGAATTCACTGAAATATTTCATACGATAGCACTTTGTGCTCTGGATACAATTTGTGGTATGCAAACAAAAGCCTTTTTTTTTTGCTTTTACCAGCTGAAAATGTATAGGGTTCACATAGTAACCATATTCATTTTCAGCTGGCTTGCAGGGAATACTGGCTATGCTTATCTTCATTTATCTCTTATGTACAACTTAATATTTATGATTCTTATATGCATTGAATTATGACAGGATTATTGTATTAAGATGACACTTTTTCTCACCTATAGTATATACAAATAATACACAATGAATAGTGAATAAAGTCCCATAGACAACACGAAATAAAAAAGTGATTGCCAAAATTATTTACATTTTAACTTCCGAGGTACATCAACTTCATTTTGTTATTTGTTATTCAAATTTCACCGATTATTATTAGATTTATTTTCTATTAATTATCAGAAATGGAAGAAAATCCTGCAATCATATTTATTATGAAACAATTAAAACAATTTAAATTTCGTCTAAACATTAAAATCTATTATTAAAGTTATGCAAAAATATAAATGCTAATCTAAACAAACAAAAAATAATATTTTTTGTTGCAAATTCGTTAGCTCTAAGCCTAAACAAGTGTTCTGAAGAGGGTCAAACTTATGGAAACATATAAAAATAATGGATATCAGTATTTACACATGCATAAAACCAATGTAATTCCAAGTGTTTCATCTTGATTTTGTACAAATTCAGATAGATAGATAGATAGATTCTGTTTGAAGATCCAGATGTTTTAAAGGAAACATTAATTGTAATTTAATTCATTTAAGATCATTATATATCAATTCAAGATAACTATTTCCCTTAATTCAATATTTATTTAGCCTCAACTTGCTTTAAAAATTTTCTGCTACCGGAATTTCATATCTTAGTCTTATATCTGTTCCCTTTTGTTTTGACTAGATATTTTAATTTTTCTTTCCTATTTCTCTTACAAACTGCAATGCAAAATACCGAGAATACTTTCATATTTATATTTTCATATTATTATGATGCTGAAAACTTACGATTGATAGAAATTGAATAAAAATAAAAAGAAACCTTCTAATATGATAATAATTCTAACCATTCTGATTTCTCATCCTAAAGCTGAAACAGGTGAATTCCCGTTAAATCAGGTACGATTCCAGATGGTTTCGTGTCTTACCTGAATCTTATCAGCATTTAGTACATAAAGAGTTCAGCTATATCTAGCAATTATTAACCAAATCATGCTCATTAAAAAAAATAATAATAATTTCCCAGCTTCAAAGTTCAACAATTTTATTTTGATTTTATTCGTTTTATAATTAAGGTGTGTTATTTCCTTTCATCAAAATAAATAGCAAGTACAGTGTTACCAAGAAGAGGGTTTATCATTTCCGGCGCTCAAGAGTAGCGCGTGTTCCCCTTAATGCGGGCGTCCCTGGTTCAGGTGCTGGTTTGGGCGTGATTATTGTCTACTCTGTGTCTATCTTTGAAATGTGTGAAAAAGCCCCTCCCCCCATATAAAAAGGGGTTGTGCAAGTGAATGCGTGTGTGTCATCTTCATATGAGCTAAAAGTCAGACATCTGCCTTCGGGTATTCAGGGGACTTTGCCACGAGAAGCCACTGCATACTCGGCTTAAATCGCTGACAGTTCTGTTGGCTTGTAAAGTGCCATAAATAACAACAAAAACAATGCTTCTCAATTCAGAGGATTTTAGAATGCATTATGAGTGCGAAATTATGCTAAATTCTATTCACATATAGAGTAGCATTGAATTTAAAGGAAAAGAAATGTTGCGAACATTACTTCATGTGTAACTCTAGTTCCGACATGAATTGACTTAAAGGTGAGAAACTACTTCTTACTAGACATATTTGCCTTCCACGCCCAATCATTGTGTCTAATCTTGAGATCGCGTATTCAATCTCGAATTGCATATTTCGCATAGCGTTATGTAATACATTGTTTAATAAATCAGTCTTAGAGCACTCAAAAATCTAAGATTTTATGGTGGAATTAATAAACCTAGTTTTTAAAAATAATTTCTAAGAGGGAAATCCAGTAAGAATGAGATTATTTGAACGTTAAATATTTTCTTGCAATGTAATTTTAATCTTTCAGTTAGCATAAAAAAGTTTCCCCAATCACTTCAGAAAAAAAATTAATTGTTCTATCAAACAATACTTAAAGATGAAGATGGTTTTATCACCATTTATTACATGGTTCATGATATACTATAAATACGAATTAGGGAAACATAAGTGAATATTTGTACAAATGAATATTTGAAAATTTTGATTATAATCATTTATGAACTTAACCTGTGCTTTCGTAAGCAATTGATGTGCACTTTTTGCTTGAATCGCCCATAGACGGTTACTTTAAATACTATTTCGATATTCTACAATAGTAACCGGCCGGGATAACCTGGTTGGTAGAGCGTCGGATTCGCGTCCCTTAGGTTACAAGTTCGAACCCGGCCGGCCGAAGATTCCCCGCGTGCCTGGTGGCTGACGCGCGTTAAACTGTAGTGGTCACAATGACCTCCATGTCGAGAGTAATACCACTGGGGTTACTGAATCAGGGGTTATCTTTTTCTGATTCTGGTCTAAATTACGATCTCTGAATGAAGTCCGCCCCGTAAAAAGGGTTGTGACGTGTATGTGGCTAAGTCTTTCTCGTGGCCCTAGGTGGAGCTACTATAGAAACAATAGGCGCTCCCCCCAGGCCTAAATCCGCTGTCTTCGAACAGCGGGCTTGCCTATGGCAAGTGCCATAAGAAAAAACAACAACAGTAGTAATAATGTACGTCAAAAGAAAAGTAACATTTGAGAAAAAAAAATGCCTTTATTCTTATGATATTAAACTGAAACATGCATTATTTTTCTACATAATCACCCAGGACTTCAACCCATTTTCTTCAACATTTCACAAGTTTTTTTTTTAATTCATTCGAAAAAAAAAAGGTTTTCGTTTATATCTGAAACCAATTTTGCACTGCGTCAATGACTTCTTCATTGGTTGCAAATCTTCTTCCCTTAAAGCTTTCCTTAATGCTCCAAATATATAAAAATTGCTTGTTTTTTTTTTTTAGTTTTCCGAATCCCAACTCCTTTATTGTTTCAGCCATCCCTTCCTTTATTGTTTCAATGTTGTAGAGCATTTTCTTGCCGGGTGACAGCTTTTTGCCGTTTTCCAAGATGTTTGTATCTGATTACAGATTTCAATTTCTGTAGGTTCAACACCTTACGCAAACAAAAAGCGAATAATAACTCCATTACAACCTTGCTGCAGATTGACAATTGGGCTTCCATAACGATTCTTATCTCTTAACCGAGGAGGTGCGGTATATGCTGCTGACGATGGACTTCCGGTTACCCCTATTCTATATTTACTGAATCAAATGGACTGATTCTGTAGCTTCATGTTTCGTGACCTTCAATACACATGTACTTTATCAAAAGGTTTTAGCAAATGATTTTCTTAACAATTTAGCTAATTCTTTGAGCGACGATAGTAAGACCTCACCTCCCTTTTAGTGTTCCGTTACTAAACAAGGCTTAGCAGAGGACTCTAAAACTTGGTGCTCGAAACATCATCCAACCTCTTGATCCTCGTTATGAAGCAGATCTTCAGAGACTTTTAAATGAGTCCGAAAGTGATCTGAGTGATGAGGATAATAGTATAGAATATTTTTTCAATAAAAGTTCGCATTGGGGTGATTCTAATATATATGTTCGAATATAATTAATTTTTCTAATGAAATTGGATTAAGAAAAATTACCAAATTTGTAAATATACCAAGAGAAATATTTACAGAATTTATAGGCTGATTTTTATTATAATACTTAACCTGTATGTTTAAAATGACCTCGAAAACCGATGATGGCGATAAAAAAAGTTCAATTTTATACATTGTCATTTTTTTTAAATTTTTCATATAATTGTTGAATTTTCCCTTATATTGTTTTCTACGTAGCTTTGTATAGTGTAAAAATATATACGATTTGAAAAATAATATGTCTTTTTAAGAATATTTCTTGTTGTAATATGTAATTTGAGAAAAAAATGTAAGTTCAAACGCCATTACTTTTTTCACTGATAAAATATTTAGAAACAAATTTCTAAAACATATTTATATATCAAGATAAATATCAGTAGAATATATTGGAAGGTTTTCATACTGATATTTTCAATAGAATATTAAATTTGAGAATAAATACCGCAAATCCCCAGTTAAGTCCTGAATTTTCATTTCCCCAGTTAAGGGTTAAATATCTGCTGCACTCCTATAATTAATGTGGGAATAAAAGTGACACGTTGTATAGAGGTGTTGCCGTTTACATTTTTTTAACTCCATTAAAATATTAAAATAGAAACTATAAAAGTCAATTGAAATTTTAATTTTCCTTAATAAATATAGAAGTGCTCTTAATTTAAAACCGTCCTCTGCTTGAACATTGGACATATTAAACCATATGAAAATATACAGCTTGTACATCGATCCTGCAGAAATTTACATTTTTGTCATTACGTATGTCATGAGAAATAGAAACAGTTACCATAATGTCGTATTTTGTGACTTTTTTACACCAACATGATCATTCACTTCACTCGAGCATTAAATCTTATTGGAATAAATAATATGATTAAAATATAGCTAATATATTTGACATAATAAGAGGCTTAAAGTTATTTCCCCTGGCTTACAATTTGGTACAAAATGAGGCTTACCATTATTCTCTAATTATTCTTTTTGAAATCTCCATACACAATTTCTTTTATGAGTAATATTTTTATAATAGAGAAAAGAACAGGCACTTCTTATGTGTTAATGTTATATGATGAATAAAATTCTTTTTTTATATATAATTTCTTTTTTTTATTTTAGAAACTGCTTTCGATGTAAAGCTTAAAACTCTTGAAAATAACGAATCACAATATTCTAATACAGTTCGAAGGTAAGTGAGATACATTGAAAAACTTGTTCGATGATAGCACAATTTTACTCAAATTTTGATTGTTCTAAGAGCTACTTTCATTTCATCTGTTTTATCATCTTTGCTGGCCGTAGTGGCCTGTCGGTAAAGTCTTGGCGGTGGGATCGGAGGGTTTCAGGTTCGAGACGAGATTCCAACGAAAAATTGTCTTGTAAGCGGGTCTAGTGCACGCCTAATCCTTCGGGGATAAATGCGGAAAGGGGAGAAAGCTCAATTCTCGCTATCGTCGTTTGACTGAGATTCAAACTTTATTGGCTCGACTGTTGCGTTGAAACGGTATGTTAATATATCTAAATGAAAATCAGACATATAACCTACATGAAAAAACCTTTGCTTTTAAGCTGGGTAGAATTTATCTGCTTACAGCTCATTCATTTAAAGAGAGATTTATTTATTTCGGCTCATTTAATTTCTTGAATAAGCAAATGTGCAGCCAAAATATTTCTAAATTTGAAGGTTTTAGTGTAGAAGCCAAGCAACTTCAATTCTTCAAATTTTTGGATAAGTATATAAAATACTTGAAAAAAATATAACACCAAAGTTGAGCGAAAATATCAGTTTTGATGGATTTCCTCAGTATTTAATTATATTATAAAAGTACATGAAATTAATCAGTATTTAATATATCGTTAGATTATTTGATACTATTGGACATTAGGTAACTAAATCTTTCTTTCATAGAATGGCGATTCCATATATTTCTAAAAGAAATATCTCACAAATGATGTTTTTGTTTTTTTTTTGATTGAGAAAACTACCTTTTCCAATCTCTCGTTTTCTTTCAATAAACACGTCTATGCATCTGTTATTTTGTCTACTTTTTATTCATTGTAAAACCACGCATTATTTCGCTATATGCATTTAAGTATATACACCATAGCAAATTTATATCTCACAAATATTTTATGTCTTGCATGGACTCTTCAGAGTAATAAACATTAAATATTAAAAAATATATTAAATTTAACCAGATCAATATCAATGTTCTTCAAGATTTCTCGGAATGTAATCACCTCCTTTTTGAAGACCCTTCAATTTCAAGAAATAATATAAATACATTTTATCTATATGAAATAATAAGATATAGTTTCACAAGAATAAACATACAAGACACAAATACACATACATTTACATATATATGTTTGTGTTTAGTTTAAAGATACAATATATGTGTAAGATCCATAAAGTATTTTAAATTGTTAAGTTATTCAATTTTTATAATAATTATTTTAGTTACATATAGAAATATTTCAATTTTAATTGCTAGGTTAAAAATTTTTTTCTTCTTATAAACATCTTTTTGTCTAATTTAATCAGTAAAATGTTTTAATAAATAGTTTTTCGGGATTTAAAAGCTTGGCAGAAAAAATATTATACAATATACGCATCTCAACTTTGTTGAATTTGCTCTTTAAATTAAATACTACAAATTTTTCCCAATTTGTATGTAGTAATCCTATATTTTAATAAAAAGATAAAAAAATAGATAATTTTTGAAATTATTTAATATAAAATTATCACGAAAATCATGAAATGTGCATAAATCTTTAAAAGTAAATTATGTATTAAATGAATTTCTTTTCAGAAAGAAATAACGTTCATTCAAGTTTTTGATTTCTAAAAGTAGCCCATCCCCCAGAACAAAATAAAGCACCTACGAACTACTTAACAATGTAAAGCCTGATTGAAATATAATTGATATCTAGTAAAATAATTTATAAAATAAATGCCTTCAATAAATAATTAACAACTTTCAATAATCCAAATCGATTTTCATTATTTTATTTTCCAACTATACATTTCCTTAAAACACTTTCTGCATCGGTTAAAACTGTTTTTGGGTAGAAAGAGAGAATTAAAAGCATTTTTAGTCACTATTGAGCCCAAAGATGTCTACATTGACATATTTTCTCTATTTCATTCATCGTTATAATGTATATTTTATTTTATTAAAGATAATTTTTATTGTTTTAGTAACACAATGCATAACTTTTTGGTTCTAATTTTTAAAGTTGAATTTATTTCCAAATTTAAAAAAATATATATTGCAATTTGTTTATTTTAATTATGTAAAGTATTAAGAATTAAATTTGGAGAAATATACAGTTTTTGTAGGAAAATTTTTTCTATGTAATATTTTTAAACCTAATTTATTCCTTTTTTTTGTGTAAAGGTTGAGTGAGCTTCTTCTGTATAGATTGTATTCATTTTGGCTGTGGCCAGAGGTCATAGCTTGGAATACGCCACTCGGCAGAGAAGCCAAAGTTCACCTTAAATTCATGAGAGAATTCACAGAAAAGGTATTAAACGAACTAAAATGGTCTCTTTACTTTATATTTGTAAATATTTTGTAAATATTTTAAGTTTTAATAAACTGTTTAGTTTTTCCAAAATGTAGTTAAAAGAATTTTCTGCTTTTAAAATAAAAAAAATACCCTTAATTTTAAAAATAATTAATAATAAATAGTTTTGAATTTAACTTGTTCTTTACAAAAATAATCCATTGAAAAGTAAAAAGGTTTCAAACTCGATGCATTAAAACATAATATATTGAAAGAAAATATCTATATATATCAATTTATCTATCTATATTTCTATATCTACATCCATGTCTATATATTACATACAAGTGTGAGTGTTCATGGATCATTAATCTTAAAAAAAGTAAAATAAGGAGTCGCGAAACAGATATTGAATTAATATACCTGACAATGTAAAGTGATTATCAACAATTACTAAAAAATATCCTTCATTTATTCTCTTTATTGACTGTAAAATATGAAGTAATAATATTAAAAAAAGTAGTGGAAATCAAATAAACACATTTTTGATGAAGTATTATGTAAGAAAGTAAAGGAAATGAAATGAACAAGAATGTAAAGGAAATCAAATAAACTTTGATTAAGTATTTTGCTATAAAAAGTACTTTAAGTGTTAGATGCCAATGTTATGATTGATAGTTGATCGTTCTTGCTTAAAATAATAGATATGTTTCATGATTACCGAAACCACTAAATTTTATATGTACAATTTTATTCACACTTTAAGGTATTATCACTATAAATTTCGTTAATTTTACACAAAGTATTGTAATTGAGTAATGCAAAATAATACTTGTGACGAAATAGAAAATTTATACACCTGCTTGATTTGAGGATCATTTTCTTTCATTGAATAATTAAAATGTTTAGTTTGCTTGAATATGAAACTTTTTCTAAACCAAACTTTCCTATTCTATTTAATTTTAAACCTCACCATTTTGGTAAAAATATTTATTTAAAAAAATATACTTTTGATTTTGACTTTCGTTATATATTTTTATGTATTCTAGTTTTCCCTAACATGTTTAAAAATGATTTCTTGATATAGTAATATCAATCAATGTTAGTAATTCTTCAAATGAAAATAAATATATTTTATTAAAAGAAAACTAACAGATATAGAGTAAACATAATTGATAATTTGAAATTTTCAAGCAATTAACTCACTGTAAATGACACATAATACGTAATAAATATGCAGTTAGAAATTTGTATATTCTGCGCCGATTTTAAACTTGTTTTAATTGAAAGGAATAATTACAACTTATTCAGTTTTTCAACAGAATAAAACTGATGTGAAAATAATAATGGTCTTATGCGAAAATAATTGCTGTGCACTGTATCAATATATAAATATATATAAGAGTGTATAATTATGAAAAAACTAAAAAAAAAACAATTTGGTATTTCTGAAGGTAATTCGTGCGAAGAAAGAGCGCTATTTATCTCTTGGACCTGGAGCTGACAAAGGAAAGCGCCAAGCATTGTTAAATGTACTTCTGAAATTGCACTTAGTTGAACATGAATTGACAGAAGAAGATGTCAAACACGAAGTAGACACATTTGCTTTAGCGGTAAATATTTTTTTTTGTTTTTTTGTTTTTCCAAATGAAATTTTAATGTGTTTTTTTTGATAAGAAGAAAGTATTAAATTTTCTTATCTAAAATTTCTTTAAATAAAGAAGGTACAAATCTATGAATCCCGAAAGATCTCAAACCCCCATTTAACAAATTAAGGCGGGCGTCCAAAACACCCGAATGTGATTGCGAAATTGCCTGCGAATTTCTTTCAACGTGAGTATTGACTATGTGTCATGCATTCTATTTTGGTTCAGATTTTCACCCAGATGGACTTGAGGGACGGGGTGGTTTTTGAAATATTTCAAAAGATGCCCGAGCATATATATACTTAACAGCTATAGTTTAAGCGAGATTATCTTATAGAAATGTCATAAGAAAAGAAAAAGGGTTGTCAATGCGGTGATTGTGGATTTTTCTTATCATCCGAGAGAAATTATTCAGAGGAGTAATCTGGTTGGCGAATCAGAAAACTTGGTTTCTAAATTACGATCGAGGAAAGGCAGTCTAATAATTTTTTTATTCGATTTAAGGAGAGAGGTGGCCGTTCATCTATCAATTATACATCTAACACCTATTTTCAGACATGAAATCTGAGAATATCACTTTTCTAAGGAACAAAATATGTTTTATTCGATACATAAAGAATCACCTGTAAAGTAACAAAAAAAAAAATACTCACGATTGTGGCTTGTTGGGCTAAAATATATTACAAAGACAAGTATATACGATGAAACAGTAGACATCTTTACGAAATCCCTAATTTGATTTGTCTACAGCTCAAAAATAAACTATGCATAATATCTTAAAATTAACTTATTGTACCTGCTGACACCTTTAAAACATTTGAGGAATAAATTTTCGTTGTTGCAAACGTTTTCCGTGAACGTGTCTGAAATTGTTTAAAATTATTATATTTAGATGTCAGGATAATTTTTAATCAAAGGTGAATTAATAAACTCTTGTTGACGAATTCACTTATATTTAAATATTTAAAAACGAAGTTGCGGTCTGAAACATAGTCATGCTTAAAGGGGTTTTTTTTTTTTTTTCGCTTAGCTATTTTTTTTTTATTTGCAAACTTCTGATTGTGTATTATCATTTTAATTCAATGCAATTTTTTATATTTAAGTTATATATTTTTAGGACAATGAGTATTGTGAATCTTAAATTTTTGGACTTGCATTGGGACACAAAAAAAGAAATAGTAATAATATATATTTAATATATACTGAATATATATAATATGCTCTATTAAATAATATGACAATCAAAACTGCCATATTTTCCTTATTTAGTGTTATTTTTTTTAAAAAAATGCGATTATAGTGAAAATATACACAAAAATAAACGTATCTTAGATATTTCATCATAAAAATTAAAAATTAATATTCTGCATATAAAAAAAAACAAGGGTATATCAGAAAATCGTATGAACCATAAAATATCTGCTTCCATTCGAATATATCTATAGATTTACAAAAAAATTAACTGGTTGAAAACTTTTTAAAACTCAATGGAAATTTTTGAATCATTCGGAATACTCACTAGATTGATTTTTAATTGTCAGACTTCTACATATATCACTCATTCTAATGTCTTTGTACAATAAAACACTCAATACAAATCAGTCTCTAAATCTTTACTTTGTTCGGTAAAAGCATGCTTGCTCAAGTAAAAAGGACTCCTTGTGAACGGAATTATGGAACTCCTTTTGAAATAGAAAGTAATAAGAAATAAATAAATAAAAGTAATATTGATTAATTGGTTTTAATTATTCCTACATAAATAATCTTTGAAAAAACAACATCATGACATAAGTGAAAATCCACTGCCCAATCAAAGTAATATTGATTCATTGATTTTCATTTGCTATAAAAAGAATGATTTTTGAAAAGAATACATCATTACACAACAGAAATTTCATATTACAATTATTTAAGTGTACAATTTATATTCTGTAGAGGATATTATATCAGTTATTGAACTTCTGGTATTTATAATGTGTGTCTCAAATTGTTTTCATTGAACTGTAAAATCTCGTATTTAATTTTTACGTTTAGGGCCATGATACAGCAGCAGTTACTGTTACCTGGGCACTCTACCTCATAGGTCTTAATCCTGATGTCCAAGTAAAAGTTCACGAAGAACTCGATAGAATTTTGGGCGAAAATATTGATAAAGATGTTACTGAAAAAGGACTTGAATGATCTCTGTTATCTGGATTGTGTCGTAAAGGTTGGTCAAATTTTAGTATTTTATATATCATTAATACAGTTTTTACATATAATGAATATCTAATGTATAATTGAAGGCTTGAGAATATTCTAATAATTAAATGACAGGTTATTATCAGAAGCAAAATTAACTTACGGAAGTTACTCAAAAAGGTGGTATTTTATATCACATTAAACCAAATGGTTAAAATGACAGAAAGAGTAATCATAGCAAATAAAGAAATAATATCATCAAAATGGATTAGGAAAAATTATATGTTCGCATATATGCTTTATACCACAGAAAGATAATGGTTGAAATTTGAAATAAGCTAATATTTATAAATATGCATATGCTCTAAAATGTATGTGCATATTGAATTTCATTTATGCAATACTCAATTTCTTGCATATATTCATATCAAATCAAAGAAACATTTTGACTTTTCTCGTCAGTTCAGACTGCCTTCGATTGATTTGGTGAGCAATACACTGAAGCAATTGAACGGAAAATCCTTATTTAGTAACTTATTACAGGGTGACTTCTATTACAGGGTGCTTTAACCCGGACAAACAACGTTTACTATAACTTGATTCAAAATAAATAAATTAACAAAATATCACCCCCACTTTATATTGCCGAATTGTGTTTTGGTCCATGGAAATTTAGCAACTTCCCACTGGTAGATTTCTTGTTTTATTTCAACGCCCTTATCCCCCAAAACCAGAATTGTTTTGCCGATTGCGCAAATTCCTACCCAGACCATGACCGACTTTGAATTATTGCGATATTCAACTTTTGCTGAAGTGCTTGGAACGACTACATACTAGATCCTATACTTCTAGAAATTATGAGTTATTGGACGGTAAAGGGCTTCTCATTAGTGAAAAGGAATCTCTCTCAGAACTGACTTGTGGCCTCTATCAAACGTTTTCGGCATCTTTGGAGCTATACGAGTTTTTTTTCTTCAGTGAGAAGCTGAACATTTTGGAACTTATTAGGCATTAGTTCAAGTTCTGTTTTTGCCATTCGTTGCACTCATCGATCCCTTATTCCAATTCACAAGCGTACTTTCATATGATAACCCTAGCATTTCACTGAATTCGTTTTTTGATACCATTAGGGCTTTAAAAGTGTTCATCATACGATTTTGTTCCCTTCCTGGACTTTGACCATCATTGCCAAGCTTTTTGAAATGAGAGATTGCATCAGACACTGTTTACCAAGGTACAGTAAGCAAACGAACAACTTCATACAGTTTGTTTTCCAAGTCTAAAACAGCATATCTTTTGCTTGGCATGGTAAAAAAGCAAAACTCAGTATGTAAGGTAAAAGATGCATTGTAAAAAATGTTATAATTGAATTGGTTGACAAAAAGAAAAGAAAAGAAATTAATTAATTTCTATTTTTTAATGCAATAACTTTCACCGAAGTTTTTTTTTTTTTTTTTTTTTTTTTTTTTTTTTTTTTTTGCCGCATTCTGTATTATGGTCAGACCACAAAGTCTATTCAGTGAAGTTATGGACGTCCTCCTGAGTCATCTGGATATCTGCATATATCTCCCTTTTTTTTTAATATTATTGATTGATTTCCTATGACGCGTGCTCGTTACAGATGCTCGCCTTGACGGATTTGGGAAAAAGGAGGTTTCCTAAGAACACTGATAGGATGTCTAATCATACATCTAAGGTATTATCTAAGCTCAGACCTCTTTTGTATTAATAACGTCTCAAGAACACGGGCTTCCATTGTGGTTTTGAAGGGGCAGGGCTTTCTTAGTTTTCTTTTCTTCGGAAATTTCAGTATTCTTAGATATCTGTATTAAAATAGTCTCTGAAATGGGACATTTAACGATTAATTAACTAGTTTAGTTAATTATTTATATCCTTTTTAAAGGAGACCCTTAGACTGTATCCTGCTGTACCAGCGATCGGAAGAAACGTCGAAGAAGATACCACCATTTGTAAGATTTTCTTTTTTGTTATTGTTGTTACGTTTATAGCTAAAAATGCATATTTCTCGACCATAGTTTAGAAAAAAATATCGGAATACAAGATTTTCAAAAATTTCATTTATCTCTTTTATTCTAAAAACTAATAAAAGTTGAAACAGAACAATTTTGGATTTTTTTGGTTATTATATAGAAGTAATAAAATATATTACTGCAATTCTCTTTTATTTAAATTCAAATTAACACCATTTTTATAAACGCGAATTGGAAGCAAATTTCGTATTTGCATAAATGAATTTAAGTAATGAAATTTTTACCTAATTCCTAAAGCACCAGAAATTTGAAATTTCATATTCTTCTGCATGTTTTGAGAAAATATATCTCAGAATATAATTTTATTAATTGATATTGTTAAATTTTGATTACATATCAGTGTTATCTTGTTTAATGAATTATAGAAAATATCAAAATTATCTCATATATCTTAATGAATTATAGAAAATATCGCAATATTTGATGCAAATATCATCTGATCGTGCATCCCTAAACCTTTCAGGGTCTTATTAAAAATGTCACGTAAAAAAATTAAAGTTCTAACCCTCAAAATTCATTCTAAATAATTTTTCCGTCTTTGGATTTCTCACAAGAAACTTTTAGCTATTTATCAATATTTGTTTGTCCCTTGATTATCTCCCAACAACCTTCCACAACTCTTGTTGTCATCCGACCTTTCTTCCATTTGCAATGTCATCATGAAGTTGGTTACTTATCCCATATTTTTTAAATGCTTGCAATCGGTCTTTGTAACTCTGATTGTCACAGAAATATTTTTTACAATAAAACACAAATTTGACATTCTTTCGTAGTGACACTCACGCACACACACATCTCTCGTCTCTCTCATATACAAACAAAGAGATATATATATGGTATATAGATATTGTTACAAAATTTTTCTATACAGCAAAATACCGTCTATCAATCGTAATGCCGCAGCACATTTAATTGCTATAGTTCAGCAGCTTTCTTGCTGTCTAATCCTCCAGTTTCTCTACGTGTCGGCGACTCCGACTCCTCTCACACCACTTGTGACGATACACACGACGACTCGGACGATCCACACAACAACAACAACCTCGTAGCTTCTGAGTGCCCGTCTTTTATAGTTCCGGGAGGCGGGGCTAGAATCTTCTGACCAATCAGGGCGTACCTGGCTGCATCTCGGTTGTTAGTGGATGGATCTTGAAAGTTCTCGAACTTTCCGGTACTATCCATTTAGTCACCAAACTCGCCAAATTTATCGCCAAGCCGCCAAATGCTCGCCAAGTCTGTCGCCAAGCTCTAAGTTCATTGATCTCAGCACGTACAGGACCGATCGTACAACGGTCTTTCTTGCGATGACTCTATTCGTGCCGGGTAGCAATATTATAGGTTCGTAACAATATATATAATATTTATGTTTCTGTATGTATTATAATTTGTGTATGCATTATGGTTTTTATGTCTGTATTATAAATCATATAATTTGAAAGCCTAAGAATAAGGTCGATCTCAACGATTTGCTTTCAAACGAATTACATTCTTTCAAAAATTGGTTTAAAAATTATTCTGTCTGATAAGGACACTAGACACAAATGTCCACTTTGTATCAGTGAAAATCATCGATGGAAGCATTTTCTCCGTGGCAAATTATTCTCTAAAGAAAAATTGCACGGACTTTCCCTAAAATATATTAAAATATTATTAATTAATATAGTACTAATATTAATGTAGTAATATATTAATATTGTACTAATTTTATTAATATAGTAAAGTATATTTTAGAAAACATGAAATAATTTCCAAATGCATATGAAACTATTTAGTCAAAACACACATGGGAACTTTCATTGAAAATAGAAGTGTATTTTCTTTTATAGAAGTGTATTTTCTTTTTTAATCGTAGTGTATTTTCTTTAGATATATTCATTAAATCTTAAGATTTATGTACATAAATCAGTGTCTGAGAAAATCACATTCTTAATTTCCAAATAAAAGGAAATTCGTCAAGTAAAAGGACATGGATTTAAAGATATTTTTGATTTGTTATAATTATTTTTATTATTTCTTTAGTATATGAAACGTTCGAACGCCTTTAATATGTTTTTATAATAAAGTGACAAAAAAAAACCGGCTTATAAATAAATGTTAGAACAACTGGAGAAAACGCTACACACCGTCTGAGGAAAAGTTAAATCTGGGTTTTAAAAATTATTTTTAAAAGTGAATACATAATTATGCACCGATAAACTACTTCAATAAATGGATAGTATCAAACATTTAAATTCTTGTTCAAAGTCTCGTGTAAAATTTTAGAGCAATTTATTTCTAGAAAAGATTTATAACATTTGAATAATTAGTAAAATACATTCATTTTTTGAGAGTGCAAAGTAATTTGTATAAAAGTATTAGGTTTTTAAGCATTACTTATTTGAAATTCTGTATAGAATTATTTCCAACCACCTTTTGAAGATAACTGAATTATATTAAAATTTTTAACCTTTTAAGTACTCATTTATGAAACAGCATTCATTTTTAGGCGGATACACCCTACCCAAAGGAGCAACTTGCGTTTTCTGCAGTTACTTATTACACAGAGACGAAGACGTGTTTCCCGATCCAGAAAAGTTTGATCCAAATCGGTTTTTACCAGAAAATTCCATAAAAATACCTGAATTTGCCTATATACCTTTTTCTGCTGGTCCAAGAAATTGTATTGGTAAGAGACATTTAACAATTGTAAGCATGCATTTTTAAGGCCGGTGTGTATATTTTGAATAACTTCATTTATATCCTTCATATATATATATATCCATATATATATATATATATCCATATATATATATATATATATATATATATATATATATATATATATATATATATATATATATATATATATATATACAAAGAGTGTTCAAAGGAAAAGGTACGGAACGACACTGAGGATATAAATGAAGTTTTTATTTAAAATATACCTCCCGGCCTGAGTACAACGATCCCTTTGATTAACGAGCCAAAGGATTCTTTGTTCCCAGAATTTCTGTGACCGCGACGAGACATTCCTTCACAGCATTCTCATGGAGCAGAACTACACCTTCCGTGACTAACCTCGGTCTTTTATTCTTGATGGACCTGCGTAGTTTTCGGAGTTTCTCATAGTACTCATCGGAGTTAATGGTTCTTCTGTGCTCATGGAATTGAACAATTATCGTACCTAGGACGGCGCTGTTTATAAGAGCCTCTGGTCTCTTCTGCGCATGCGGGCATCCGCGCATGCTCCGATCTACGCCTGAGAATCCGATCGTAACCCAAAATGTCTTGATACGTATATATATATATATATATATATATATATATATATATATATATATATATATATATATATATATATATATATACAAAGAGTGTTCAAAGGAAAAGGTACGGAACGACACTGAGGATATAAATGAAGTTTTTATTTAAAATATACCTCCCGGCCTGAGTACAACGATCCCTTTGATTAACGAGCCAAAGGATTCTTTGTTCCCAGAATTTCTGTGACCGCGACGAGACATTCCTTCACAGCATTCTCATGGAGCAGAACTACACCTTCCGTGACTAACCCCGGTCTTTTATTCTTGATGGACCTGCGTAGTTTTCGGAGTTTCTCATAGTACTCATCGGAGTTAATGGTTCTTCTGTGCTCATGGAATTGAACAATTATCGTACCTAGGACGGCGCTGTTTATAAGAGCCTCTGGTCTCTTCTGCGCATGCGGGCATCCGCGCATGCTCCGATCTACGCCTGAGAATCCGATCGTAACCCAAAATGTCTTGATACGTATATATATATATATATATATATATATATATATATATATATATATATATACAAAGAGTGTTCAAAGGAAAAGGTACGGAACGACACTGAGGATATAAATGAAGTTTTTATTTAAAATATACCTCCCGGCCTGAGTACAACGATCCCTTTGATTAACGAGCCAAAGGATTCTTTGTTCCCAGAATTTCTGTGACCGCGACGAGACATTCCTTCACAGCATTCTCATGGAGCAGAACTACACCTTCCGTGACTAACCCCGGTCTTTTATTCTTGATGGACCTGCGTAGTTTTCGGAGTTTCTCATAGTACTCATCGGAGTTAATGGTTCTTCTGTGCTCATGGAATTGAACAATTATCGTACCTAGGACGGCGCTGTTTATAAGAGCCTCTGGTCTCTTCTGCGCATGCGGGCATCCGCGCATGCTCCGATCTACGCCTGAGAATCCGATCGTAACCCAAAATGTCTTGATACGTATATATATATATATATATATATATATATATATATATATATATATATATATATATATATATATATATATATATATATATATATATATATATATATATATATATATATATATATATATATATATATAAAATAGTAATAAAAACCAATTTAATGGGAAAAGAGTAACAAAATTAAACCAAATAAAATAAGAATCCGTCTTGAAAACTTTTTCAAGGGTCACCCTCAGGTAGGGATTCAAAAAAAGAGATTTTTTTTCTGCGAGGAAATACAGACTGAGGTATTTTTTTTTCTGTGAGGAAATACGGGTTAAAAAGTCCATTTTTGAATCCCAAACAGAGGTTGACATTTGAGAAAGTCTTCAGGCTGGATTCTTATTTTATTTGTATTAGTTTTAATAATTTTTTTCCCTATTAACTTGGTTTTTATTACTATTGTCTTGATTCATCTGTGTTTTGGTAACAGCTGCATTTGCGCTCTCTAAATACAATGGTGCATTTTCGGTTTTTTTAATTTTTACTTTGAGCCAGAAATAACTTTTCAGTTGCGATTCCGAAATAATCCAGTTTCGTTCCCAAAATATTTTTAATTTTAGATTATTTCAATTATAGGTATTAATTACCTTCTGCTAATATTTTTGGTTACTATATATATATATATATATATATATATATATATATATATTGCATTTTCTTTGCTAAAATTTATTATTTTTACAAACACACACACACACGCCCGCACACACTTATTCTCTTTATAATGATATATTAATTCTATTACCACACAAATATTTTCTACATTTTCAATATTTTTGAAAACACTTTTTTGCCACACAATTTATAAGATTGTCTTCGATGTTATGATTGAAATTCAAGCTTATTCATCAAACACATTCAATAATACGCTTTTCCCTTGTATTGTTATTTAATGTTTTTAGTTGCTTTTGCCCAATATTAACTAAATTCAAGATGGATGTAAATTTTCACTTTTATTTTGTAATAATATATAATTTTTTAATTTCTAGCAAAATAATTCAATTTATCTCACTTTTTCTCTTAACAGATAACAAGCTAATATCTTTTTTTAAAGTGTTCCATATAAGTAGATTCACACCCTAAATAGTCAATAACCTGGGTAAACACGCTGGCTATTATTGAAAGCTAGTTTAGTAACAAAACGTAAAAAGTAAACTGAATATAAATTATATAAATATCCCTTTCAACAATATTAAATATACAAATTAGCAAAAGCTGAATTTTGATTCTTAGGTCTCTGTTAAAATTATTTAGTAAACAATGTATGATCAATAAGTAACAAGAATTCACTGGAAACAAAAAAAAATATATTTTTAAATGAAATCACTAAATCTAAAAGGTAAGGAATATTTAATGACAAAAGTGTATATGTGGAGGGCTGACTTCAAATTCTTCTGAATACATTCTTTCAGAAATGTCATATTAAATATACCATGGGGAGGGTAATTTATATTTGCTGTGATTAGAAAAAAAGACCTGTAAACGAAGCAAAAAAAAAAAAATCTTTATCAGGAAAAATGGAAACGATGCTTCTTGTATTTTCGATATCTTTTAGAAATTGTATTTACATAAAAAAACACATAAATTTGCATTTTATGCTTTTGTTAATATTCCTTTTATATTACCGATTAATTCGTCATGGGTGTACAATCTTTAAAGATTGAAATGGGATGTAGTTGAGAACGACAAAGATTATTTAGATTAAAGTAGTTTAATTCATATCAAAATACGACAGATTAAAATGAGTAAAGACTTATGCTTATATAACTCAAAACTGAATAATAATTGAGCATGAACTATAAAAACTAACTGTCTTTACATGGCCTTGCCGTGTTAATCTATCCCATATATATAGGAATGAAAAATTAAAATACATTCACTTTTACATTTGAATAATTTATGATTCAGATTCTTAAAGACTTTAATCTAATATCTTTCTTACCAAAGATTTCAAATAAATGAAATTTGTGATCTCAAATTTCGCCCACATATGTGAAGTTTGCTAAACGCTTCCACTCACTAACAGAATATGCCGTTGCCAACACTCATATAAAGAAATAAATAGAATTTTGAAAATATTTTTGGTTATGTTTATTAATTTAATTTTTAAGAAAATATTTTTGGATGAAAGTAAATTTTATGCTCTGCATTTACATAGCATTAAACAAATTTAGTTTTCGTAACATCTAAATTTTTAGCTAATAGCGAATTTTATAAATAATAACACGAATTGCAAATATCGCAGAGATATTATTGCTCATTATTTCGGTCTCTCCTTTTTTTTTTTTTTTTTCTTCTTTCTGTGGCATTACGCAAACCATTCGCTAAGTGAAATTGAGAAAATGCACGGAAAATTTCTCAGAATCTTGTATTGATAACAATGATTTTATTCAGTTTTATTACCGTTATTTGATTTCAATGTTAAACAGCCCTTCTTACAGTAAATTTATCATTTGTGTTATTTTTTTCAATAAAAAAAATATAAATTAGTGTTGAAATATGGCATTGGAATGATGTGAAGGCGATATTAATCGTGATGATGAATCAGTTGAAGAATCTGATATCTAAAAAATTACCAATGAAATTTTCGACCACATAAACTAAGATATGCAAGATTTTTGCTTCAAAAGAGAAGTATTTTTAAGGAATAAATATTGATGGACCATAAATTAAGAAATATAAATATTTTTCAATTTTATTGAATTTATTACTTTTGCTTCTTTTCTTCCAGAAATCATCGAATTAGGAACAAAGGAACTGAATTGAACATATTATATTAATGGAATGCATGAACGGGATGTAATTTTTAAATAATTAAAAGTGCTATTAGCAACTGCATTCACTTTTGGGGATTTCGAGTTGCATGTATTATTAAATAAAAACTAACTTCGGTGACCGACATAAATATATTACATTCAAGATTCAGTTTTACAAGATTCTATATATGTCTCCACTAAAAAAAAGGATCTCAATCATTATCTTTCTTCTTCATATACTATTTCAAAGTTTAGTTATGAAAAGCGTATTTATTTACAAAATTTATTTATTTTGGTCTCTTTTATCTTAATTTAAATTTGCAATTCTTGTAAATAATTTAATAACTATTTTTCCCAATGCTGCCGTGAATTAGTAACAGAGGTTAAATGTTAAAGTGCGTCAATCAATTATTTTCAAAAACAATTAATATGCTTTTTACAATAATGTTCTATTTTAATCTATATAAGATATTTTTACTGTATTTAGGGTACAAATTCGCAGCAATGGAAGTTAAGATTCTTCTTGCAACAATCTTGAGAAATTTCACTGTTGAATCTTTGGAAGAAAGGGACAAAGTTCTACCAGTAATGCAAGTTGCATTACATCCCTCATCACCAGTTTATGTCAAATTTCGGTCACGGTCAACACATGTGATTTGAAGATCATTGTATTGCTTATCTGGAATAAAAAATGACGAATAAAATAATGATTACTTTTAGCGTCACATAAATATATAATGAATTCAAAAATGTTTACACTTACTATTGTTTAATGAGGATATATATTTTAATGCGAGTGAGTTATATTTTTATCATAATTCTTTAAATTTTAAAGTAATTTATAAAAATGTATGTAATTTGTAAAGTGCAAATATGTATTTTAATGATTTAAAAGTTACTTGTAATTCTGATATTTTATGCTACAAATGCTGAGAATAAAAAACACAAATTATTTTTACAGCATTATAATATTTTTAAATTATATATTTATTGATTAGAATCTTGTTTCCATGAAATGTTTGCATTTTTCTACTTAATTTTTAAGTATTTTTAATAATATATATATTTTTTATAAGAAAAGATTAAAATCTTTTCAATTTTGACGAACATATTTTATGACAGATTTTCTTTTATTTTTGATAGAAAAATTATATCCCATTTATTTTTGAATGAATAGAAAATGAAAACGGGAATTTCAAAGGGAGGGAGATTTTCCTTTATTTAGAAATTTGTTATCGACTAAACAATTCCATAAATGCGAATGTACAGCATTAATTGAAGTTACACAGCTGAATATGTCGGTATTTCATCTAATTTTTTGCGTTTACGTGTACTTAAAGGTTCTCAAGAGGCCTTTTCTTCCTTCAAGTTTACTTTCTATTCTATTTCTGTTTTCTTTTACCCACTGCCATCCTTAGCTTGCAAGCGAGAGAGCCTATTTTGAGAAGCAATAGCTGATCTTTATACCTCTTCATCGGAAAGCCTAACTCGACAGATCCATTATATAGATGAGGCAATGTGATGCCAGTTTTTCAAACTAATGGTTGATAATAAGCCTTCTTATTATATTTATTATCATTATCATTTTCTTTATTTTCAAATAATGACATTAAATTGATTGATTTGATTGATTTAATTTGAAAAATACATATTAGTAAATATAAATCAGTATTAAATTTAATTAATTTACAGAATGCTTACTTTATATATCTGTTGAGAGTGTTTAAAGAAAAGCTGCATTATATTTGAAACAAGAAAAATATTATAATTTTTAAAAATTATAAAAATTTTCATTAATTAAATGTAATATAATTTAATATAGAAAAATTATAGAAAAAATGATGAAAACGCTGTGGTTTTGTAGTAATTTCAAATTTGCTTTGGAATTTGAAAACCAATAACAAATTAATTATTGAAAACCTTAACATTTTATTTATCAAAATGATACGGTTAAAATCATAACATGATTCTTCTAGTTCAGTAGTTAATAGATCATTAATATCTTACATTAAATATTACAAATATTGTCTTTTATTAAAACCCTGTTATCTTTCTTTCAGAACTAATTAGATTCTAAAGATAAATAGATTTCCATTGAAAAAGAAATGAAATTTAAGATTGTTTTGACGTTATTTTCACTTAGTAAGATTTGCGGAGTGAATAATCAATGTATTCTCTCCAGGAACAATTTCCTACAATTGAATTCAACCATCACTCTACTCGCTTTTATAAAAACATAAATTAAGAATATATATTTAATCCCAATTTAATAAGATGGGAAAATATTAATGGCAACATTGCACTTTTGAAATTTTAATATTCTTTCATTGTTTTGGAATTGTTATTCTTTCGATGGAAAGTTTTATAGTATTTAAATTAAAACGCGAAAGGAAAGGAATCTTAAACATTATCAAAATGTTGCTCATGCACAGTTTCTAGGAAAAGAAAGGATTTTGGTTTGATCTGTCTATAATCCTTAATTTAAATTTCAATAGGATTCAAATGGTGCTGATGCATTCTTTGAAATTCAGGAATTTCGTATAATTTATTTTAAAATACTAAAATTACTTACAAATACAATTTATTCATCTTGTTATGAATGTAATGATTATAAGTTTGGTAATACCAGCTTGAATATTTAATTCAATAAATTAATTGGCAAACTATATTTTCATTTAAGAATTCAGATTTTTTAGTTCATCTTTTTTCCTTGCCTGTAGTATGCTGTTGGAAAGATCTGAAAATAATGAACAATATTTGGAAATCTAAAGCTTATTCAAAATTCATATCGTGTCCAAAGCTGTCTTTTCTCTTTTATTTCTCTCTATAAGGAACAAAAATTACTAAAAGAATATTATAATTATTATAGATATGTCTTATAAATTTACTGCACATCAAAATATTGTCGTATAAAATACTATTAAATATGATCGTGAAAATATTTTAATTAGCAAAATTACATTGCCACAATTCAAAGCAACATTTCACTGTAATCAAGACAACAATTACTTCAGAATCAAAAGTGTCCTCAAATATTCATTAATTCCGGCATATTTAAATAATTTGTTTATGGAAATGATTAAATGAAGAAATGGTTTAGCATTTTATCTTAATTTAAAATTAAAATATTAATACTTTTAATACACAATTATTTTTGAAATTTATTCTTAATTGGTATCCTGGGTCAAAATTTGATTATTCTCTATTAACGAAAGTATTATATGAAGCAAAACTTTTAATGTAAAATATATTATCGTGAATATTTGGAATTAACAAAATTAAATTGCGATATTTTAAAATTAATATTGCATTGTAATGAAGATAGTAATTACTTCATAATAAAAAAATGTCCTCACATATACATTAATTCAGGCATTCATAAAGAATTTGTGGTTTAAATCGTTAAAATGAATAAATCTTTAAGCATTTCATCTTAATATAAAATTTTGAAGCTTACTTTTTTATTAAAGAATAATTTTTGAAAATTACTCTCAATTGATACCAATTGACAAAATTAGAAAAAATTATATTATCAGAAAAATATTTTAGTATACTTGTGTTTTATAAATATTTCTTTCCGGGATCTAATAATTCACTCATTAATCTTCCTTAAATGGTGGCTCATACTTTCGAGAAGGGTATTTAATCAATTATCTTACAAAGTAGAAAGTGCGAAATATGTTTCAAGAACCTTAAACTCTATCATCGAAAATACAAAGGTGACAAATTTAATATATTTAATATTTTAATATGTAAAATTTGTTAAATTAATCAAAAAAATATTTAATTAATTAATTTATTATTAAATATATATATATATATATATATTTATTATTAAATATATATATATATATATATATATATATATATATATTAAATATAGTATATTTAATTATTATTAACACTTTCAATGTTTAATATATTTTAATTATATAAATAAAATTTTATAATTTAATGATGATTAATTGTAAAACATTACTAATTATTTTGTTCCTCGTTCTTCTTTCTGAAAATATAATTTAAACATCATTTCAGTCATTCCAAAATTTTGAAATAGGTTTATGATTATGTATTAATATGAATATTCATAAAACAAGATGAGATCATAGATATTGAATTTTGATGCATATTGCTCAGCTTTAAATTAAGCTGCTTTTGACAAATGTCGAAAATTCCAACAGAAACACTCTCTTCTAGGATATTCGTGCGTTTTTTTTCCTAGTATACCACCGTTAAAAAGTGTAAATATATGAAGTGGGAGTAAACAGGAATTGGGAACAATTTTCGTCTGTTTAAAAATATCTTATTACAGTTTTTAGAATTTAAATGCCCTAAAATGTCTAAATTATTAACATTCTTCGTATTTGTTTAAACTGTTTGATTTTCAAATGAGCCTTTTCAATATTTTTTTTTTTCAAATTTTAAATTAGTCGTATTTTACGCTTCGTCGAACTTACACAAAAAGTTAAAATTTATACATTGTTGTTGGAGAAAAATGAAAAAGTTTGTATTATAGTTCGAATTACGAAATTTATAATATTAGCATTGTAATAAAATATAATTATTTCTAAAATTCTTGAAAATAATATTTTATTTATGACTGATTTCGTAATTACTGCAAGAAAAATATTCATTCCTATTTTTCAGATTTATAGTTACAATTCTATTTATTTCCTGGATTATAAACAATTACAACCTTTAACATTTGGAATATAGTTTCATTTGTTTAAAATTTCTATTGAAAAACATATGGTAGCGAGAAAGAATATTTTATCGACTATAATTCCAAATTAGTTTGGGTAAAAAAAGGAGAAAAATAAACACTTTCAAACAACTAAATGCAAGAAAACGAATAAAATTACAGTTCTTCAAATAGTTCTTCAAAAATTTATTCTATTTTCAAAAGTACAAGAGTGCAGAGAATTTCAAAATAATTATAATTTAAATAATAATAATTTCAAAATAATTAGAATTTCAAAATAATTATAAGGTGTTGCTGTACTTGTGTGTAATAAAATAATTTATTTCCAGTTTCATATTCCTCATTCCTAGCATATAAACAAATTTCTTTTTATTTGAATGATAAAGCTGTCACGTTTCTTTGATTATGTTTTAAAAATAGTGGATTTTTCGTCGTTATTGCCATGAAAGAGAAAAGAATGAGAAATCGTTTGAAGAACTATGTTAAATGTAGTGAATTATTTTAATTAAAGTGCATTTCTGTAATCATGTAGTTCGAAATACAATATCTTGGATCTATTTTTTAATAAAAATATAGTAAATATGGCCATAGTTGTCTTTACATCCAGCTTTTGAATAAAAAAGAAGATTCCTTTGTAAAATATAATTTTATAGAAATTTTGCCAATAAATGTATTGGCAATTTCAATTTTTGCAAAAATTTATCATCCATTTTAGGTTAAGGTATATGATATGATTGGGATGAAGTTTTTGAAAAATATTCATAAATAGCTATAATTTTAAATATTTATATAAAAAGGAGTGGGAACACATCTATAAAACCAAAATAAATCAGTTAACTAGAAATTTTTTATAAAAAAAAATTGGAAGAACTAACTATTTATTATTAGCTAAATAAAGAAATATAAAGCCAAAATCCTTGTATTTTAAAGGTATATCAAAATGTTTGCAAATAACTTAAGAAACATATTATCTACTTTCAGAACTAAAAAATAAGCAGCATTTCTATTCATTCTTTATGTATTGGGGTTATTCAGTGATGATTAACGCATAATTTTATTTTTTTTTTATATTGTGAAGCACTAAAACAACAATAATTTTTTCTAGAACAATAGATTACTTATTCTGTAGTTTAGTAAATACAGAGCATACTGGAAAGTTATATCAAATTTTAAAAAAATGTATTTATTCATGTATTTTAATTTATGAGGGTTTTCGTAAGAAAATTTTTATCAAAGATTGGAATTTGAGGAAATACCATGAAAAGCGTTAAACAGATTTAAAATGTATGTAATGCAAATATAAAAATCAATGCAACTTCTGAACAGATAGACAGAAAATAAATTCTAATGGTTTTATAAAAAAAAATCCATTGAAATGCAAATCCAAATCCATTATATTATTTCAAAACTAAATTTTGTAATTAATTTAAGACTTAATTCAAAAGATTAAAAGACCACATGGGAAAATATAAGAGATAAATCATAATTTTTCAAATTTTTTCAAGAACTTTTATCATTATATTTATAAATCCTTTCTATGCTTAAAAAATAAGCTGCGTATTTTTTCACATTAAATATCAAAGGTTTATGTTGTCAGGTTTATGTCACTTCAATGGTTGTTAAAATATAATTTTTTTTTTCTTTTTTTGTGAAACGTATTGTCGGGATAATTTCTCCGGGTTTTTTTTAACACTTCCAGAAAAATTTTATTTAGGATAAAGAAATATCACAAATAATGCTCTAAATCTTTATTTAATATTCCTCATTGATGATTTTTTTAATGAAGCTGTCATAAATTTTTAGTATTGTTATTACGAATTGCAATAAATTTATTTAGCTTATTTTCGTAGTTTTAAAGTAGCTGTACAAAATCAAGCAATCAATTTCAATAATATCACTTACGTGGTTTTATAAAAATTCGTTTTCAGAAGTTATATTTTCCTGTTATAAACAATAATAAGCGAAAATGAATTTGGAGCAAATAATCAACAGCTTTAAATTAGTTAATTTTCTATCATGGTTTGAATTTTGGTACAATAGATCTGTAAAATTTAACTTCATATATGTTAACTATTCCAGTAAAATTTTAAAATTATTTAAATAAATCTTAAATAATTTTTTTAACTTATTTGCATGAGTTGATACCTTTGAAGCTTTATTTGAATATTAAAGTTCATTTCCTCATATAATATGAAATTACTGAAAAAATGTTTGAATTGTTTTTAAATAATTTTCTACCACGAAAAACGCATTTTCTTCAGAAAGCTATTGATATTCTTCTTTTTCTATGATATCCTTTTGATTTTTTAAAATTTTAATTTATTAGAAATTAATTTGAGATTACGAGATTTTTCCATGAATTCTGAACATGTTATAACATAAAAATCGTTTTTACACAGGTTCAATATTAAAAAAATTCTGATTTTTAATTATATTAATTTAATATTTTCTGCAGGTTATTAGCAAAATTTTTAAAATGTTATTTGCATAATTTTCAAAAATATATTATATTTTTGATTTGAAATTTGTTTGAATTTTCATTGAATTTTCTTATTTCATCAAATATTTAAGTGCAAAATTTTCTTCCGTTATTGGAAGTTAATGAAGAAGAAATCTTTTTAATTTGTATATAGTTTGTAAGACGAATGAAAAGCGAATTTGTAATGAAGAAAAATTAATCGGATAATTGCGTTTTTAATAGTCATATGATATTTATGGGACTGGTTTCGATTAAGAAAATTCTTGTAAACAATGGATAAAAGATATGCAAAATATTTTTTTAAAAAAACCATGGGTTTTATTATCTCTAATCTGACGTTTTTATGGAATGAAATAATTCCATAAAAGTGATTGAACTGAAATTAAATATAAGTAATACTTTCGCTTGAATAGTTGCCTGTTTTAAATAATAATAAAAAAAACCCTACGAGATTTAATAGAATTTCTGAACATGGTGCACTATCTGATAAAAGCTAAAAAGAATTCGCTCAAACTTCAGGAAAAACAAACATATTTATTCCTGTCACATGGAAAATAACCGAAAAAATCTTTAGGTAGAACACATATACTTTCTCCAAAAGCTATCACTTTTATAAATATCTCAATGCGTTCTGATCTTTTCCATTTTTTTTAACTGTAGAATCTTGAGTTTCATTTCATTTGAGGTATTCGAAAAGTAAGGCCGCAGTTTGTTGATGCTAAGATCAACAACTGTTCCTTCCGCTTTTAATTTTCTCTCCATTTTTTTAAATTCACTTTTTATTTACTACATAAATAACTCGAAAACTAACTTACTTTTAGCTTCTCCACATAAGCCCCTTTTTTTAAAAAAATGTTAGGTTTATTACCACAAAAAACTATTTGTTATTCTTTTCTAGCAATAGGAAGAATTGAGAGTTGATACTGATTTTCAAAAAATAGTTTAGTAAAAATATGAGAAAGTTAAGACATATATTTTTATATGTTACTCTTAAAATTAGAGTGCGATTAGATGAACAGTTGAATTGCGCAAAATTCCCAATGGAATTAATGTTTGCAACTTATATCAGTGTAATAACTAACAAACATTATTAAATATTTGTTATTACATAATTAAAAAGAAAAGATCACATGACTAATTTGCATCGATGACATGCCCAAATAATTGATAACTGTAACCTAAAGATATTGTAAAGATTAATTCAAAATTATTATTCTAAAATTATGCTATAAACATATCATTTATCCATTATAATTTCAACGCTACATGAAATTAATTCTTTAATTGAAATAAAACATGAAATGGAAATTATCAAATATTTTTTTGAATAGTACAAAAGTAAATTTACTCAAATTTTGAGTAAAATGCAGCAATGTTTCGAAAATATATCAACTAAGGACCTGCATGACAGAACAATAGGATGGAAAGTAATCTAAAGTATGCTGAGTGACCATGGACTTTTGAATTTTTAATTAATATGAGTGGAAAAGTTTTTTCAGCACTAAGATTTAAACTAATAATGAAGAAAATTCGACAAATTTGCTCTCAAGTGGCTTAAAAGTATGGAAATATAAAAGAAACAATGCAAAGGATAAAAACTAAGAAGGACTTAGAATTTACGGAATTCATCCAGACATAGACAAAAAATCAAACAGCAAAGAGACACATCAACTCAGGGTCCCTTGACGGGATACCGAGCTGGAGAATTAATGAAAATTGACAAGAGCCTTGCATCATAGAGAAAATTGATAGAGCCTTGCAACATCATCATCTTACGATGTAAAAACACTGAAGAGAGAAAGGGGAGAAATAAATTTATAAAAAAATGTATCAATATACAGCGGAATGTTAAGAAAGAAAAGTAAAGAATGCATTGAAAAGATATGCAGTGAAATAACGAGAGTGAACTCTTTTGATATCCCATGTAAATTAGTGTGCCAAGTTATAAAGCGACTGGGTAGTCGGCTGTACACAAGAAAAAGCCCTGGGGAGGGTTTTTGTCTCACTCCTCAGGGCAGATTAAAAAGAGTCATGAAGAGATTAATAAGAGTAAGTCATGAACTTAAAGTTCCATTGCAATCTGAAACATATAAAAATGTACGTTATAAAAAACGCGCATTTAAATTATAAAAATATACATTTAAGTTCAAATTTTTCCCAATCAACAGATTATACTGCGAATTATAATTTAATACGTAAACCTGCAGTTCCATCATATAGTCTGTAATTTAGTACCTCTATTATTATTTTTTTTAAAGAATCGAGGTGCTCTGTTTGTATTTCTTTTTTGTTTTCAAACCATCCGTAACATCAACACAACAAAAATACCCTCGTTATAATCAGGAGTATTGATATTTTATTGCAATTATTGGAAGACCTAGTTTAATATACAATGACAAGTAGTACAAACTCGAATTCAGGTATAAAAATGAAAGAACCGCGAAATTATAGAAGCATAAGCAACAGAGGATTGAAAAGAGTTTTTAACTGAGGGTTGTTTTTTGGAGGGGTGAGGGGGTTGTCGGATTGTAACGTTACTATTTCAACCTTTTATTCTGAAGGGTATATCGTGTAAGAAGTTCTTTATTCTTGTAGTCTCCAGAAATGTTCCTCCGTTTGCTAATATTTTAATTTCCTGTCTTTCATTGCAGAGACGAAAATCATTCAGATCACACGAGTAGCTTAGGCAGAGTGGAGAAACATCTGTTGCAATTAAGATTTTATCAGTTTGTCACTGGCGGTTTTTTTTTTACTATACCAGTATTACAATTAGAATCGTAAGATCACAAACCGAATTTCTTTTATTTAAATCAATGCTTCTTTTACTTATCGGATATACATGCGTGTAAAATTACAGATTAACATATGCACATACGTCAGCCTCTGGAAGGATTTTATTCCAAATTTAATATGAATCTATATTTTAGATGATAAAACGGTGTTTATATCTATACCTATATATCTATACTTATAATAAATGTGTGTGTGTGTGTGTGTGTTGGCGCTCTACAGGCCAGGTCATTTGACATACAGCTATCAAATTTGGTACATGTATACCTTAGAAGCCGGGAATGTGCACCTGGGGTTTCTTTTTTCGAATTTTTAATTAGAATTTTAATTATTAATTAAAAACTAACTTTCCCGCCAAAAAAATCTTCCATTTTCCCCACCGTCAACTTTTCCGCCAAAAAAATCTTCCATTATCCCCAGCGCCAAACGAGAAAGGCTTCAGTTTTTTTTTCTCCCAACAGTAATGAGGCTAGGGTTAACATTTTTCGGCGGATTATTTCAATCGGTTCTGTTTATTTTCTTAATGTTTGATGCATTTAAAATTAAACGTTGTTAATGAATCAATCTTTCAGATTCATTCTGAAGTACTTTTGAATTAAAATAAAACAGAATAAAGGAAATTAAAAATTTCTAATCCGCATAGAGTTACCCCAACTGGCGTAGAAAAAATCACGTATTTGCGTTACGTAACCGGCGAAGAAAATTCACGCATGCGCATTCTGTTCTGATTGTTGCCATGACAACGTTATCAATGGATGATTTAAATTATTTTTGGGTTCGTTGCATGCTTTTGTAAGTAAATTGTATTTATGTTAGTTATATATTTTTTGTATATGCTTATAGTTTTAAGTACATCGTTTTTTAAGTAGTTTTTTTAAAACCTGTTTTCAACCGTTTATTTTAAACGATTCGTTTTATTTTCTTAGTGTTTGATGCATTTAAATTTAAACATTGTTAATTAATCGATCTGCTCATAATGAATCTAAGAAAATTTTGTTGACCAACTCTTGAGATATTACATAAATTAAAAAAGATATTCTTTAGTGCCCATAAAGTTTAAACGCTGAGTGACTCTATTTTCAGTAATCAGATTATAAAAAAATGCTTTGTTTCAGTAAAAAATATTATTATATTAATTGAAGATAAATTCTTTCCACTTAATTTAAAGCATAAATTCTACCGTTTTCAACCGTTTATTTTAAACGATTCGTTTTATTTTCTTAGTGTTTGATGCATTTAAATTTAAACATTGTTAATTAATCGATCTGCTCATAATGAATCTAAGAAAATTTTGTTGACCAACTCTTGAGATATTACATAAATTTAAAAAGATATTCTTTAGTGCCCATAAAGTTTAAACGCTGAGTGACTCTATTTTCAGTAATCAGATTATAAAAAAATGCTTTGTTTCAGTGAAAAATATTATTATATTAATTGAAGATAAATTCTTTCCACTTTAATTTAAAGCATAAATTCTACGGGTGCTAACAGAAAATGAGAGAGATACATATTACGTTATGACTGAAGGCCTTTATAATATTATGAATGAATTATATGATAATCAAAATTTGAAGTTTTAAAATATTTTGATAAAGAAGCTATTAAAGTAGAAATTGCATAAAATATTTAATTATTAAAATTTTAACGAACATTAAGATTGGCGAACCGGCTGGTCGCCAAAGGCGGCTAGTATATATATATATATATATATATATATATATATATATATAAATTTAATTTCATGTTTATTTGTAATCATATAGCCAGTTAAATAGATTTCGTCGGGATAGATATATTTTCGAATTTGACATAAGTCTCCAAATTTAGCGTAAATACCATAAACTAAATTTCATCCATTCAGATCAAATAGTTTTTGAAGTACGGCGCTCTCAAATACATCAGAACAAAAATCAAAATTAATTCAAAAAATGTATAATTCTGACTCATGGAAATCAGAAATGAGCAGATCCGTTAAATAAGGTAAATTGAATTTGGTGACAATAACAATACTGTCTGTTTTTTTTTATGCTTCGTATAGCAAAAAGTAAAAATATTTCAGACAAAAAAATGGTAAATAGCAATATAACAAACCATTATTACAAATGATATAGAATTTATCAAGATTTCTATGTTCTTGGAAGGGAGTCCGCTTAGCATTGGAAATAAATTTGAAGCTATAGAGAAATATATAATTTCGCAATTTTTGTTGGAAAAATATATTTAGCATTATTGTGAAATAATGGGAACTTAAAAAGAAAAGTCGATTTGGATAACAGGAAAGACTCATAAAATGTCAATGAGCCATTTGTTTTTTCTCAGTTTCATTCAAACCATTTGTTTCATCAAATATTTAAGCGCTTGATCTACTTTCAATGTTAAAAGCTCAAGAAGAAGGAATCTGTTTAAATACATGTAATTTAAACGACGAATAAAAAAATGAAATTTTAATATGAAGGCTTAGAAAGTGGAGGAACTGCACATTTACGTTTATAATATAACTACGATGTTATGAGCCTAGATTCCATTGGAAAATACCATGCACACAATGAACAAATTGGATTAAAATAACATCGATTGAATATCTGCCAGTTTGAAGAAATAAATGACATGAATTTATATCCCTGTAATCTGAATGAAATTAAATATACCCAATATGTTTATGCACCAGTTGGTCCCTAAACGTGATTAATCTATATAATACAAATACAATGAAATAATAAAAACCGTTATAATTTTTCATAAACAACTCTTTCTATTCCTTAAAACTCAACTACATTTATTTTAATTGAATTGTATGCAGTCGGTCATTTCTCTAAAAGAATAAAACGCCTCGCAATTACAATGGTATTTACTTTCTTATTTTGTAGTTAAAGCTTGAATGAGTTTCACTAGATAAAATTATTAGATTAAAATTGCTTAACATATTTGCTATTTTTTTAAAAGTATTAAATTCCCGGTAAGAATGTTAAGAAAACTGTCTTGACTTCATTAAATGTATGTAAATTTAAAATGGATGGAAATTTATTCATTCGAAAGTTTCAAATTTTATCAAAATACCCCAAGATGATCCTAATTTTGAGAAAATATTAAATGTTAGATTTGTAGAATGGATGAGAATTTTAATTCAAATATTCAAATCATATAATTAACCTATTATTGATAAGAAAGTAGTGAAAATCCTTTTTTTAACATTAAAACGGTTGAAGAGGTTTAGTTGTATCTCTAGATCCTGTATCTAGAATTATCTTTTAATTGATTTGCTATTTTCATAATCTAATTAGATGAAATTTCTATTTCCAAAATTTACTGACGGAATGTGCTATTGACTCAAATAAGAGTCATATACTTAAAGTGTTTGAAGATTATGTGCAAATCTTTTATTGATATACAGAATTATTGAATGATTTAATTGAATATAAATGTGAAAGTTAATAATTTTATGTTTGTATGGGGCAAGGATAAGACAATTGAAGAATTAATTTGAATAAATCAATATCGAGTAAAAACGGCGAGTGCCATATTCAATGCAGATATAGAAATAAAACTAAAAATAATCCACTGAAAAGCCTTGGATTCATGAGCAAGCCCTCACTACTAAGTTCCACATGATAATCTATAATCCTATTATAATGAATGGATCTGCAAAATACATTATATTATGCTTTGAATATCATGTGGAAGTTATTTATAGTAATATGATATTGCTAATATCAATTGAAGATTTATCGGAAGTAGTCTTCAAAAAATTTAATAAAGAAAGACTATTATAACAAGGAATATTAAGTACATTTTTGAAATTTCCCACTTAATTGTTCCATTTAAAATGAACTTTGAAAATAAACTCTAAAAAATAAGCCATCACACGTTATAATAAATATCCATTTTGAAAGAAAAGCAAATATTCTTGGATAAATTTTTCAAAATTCGCTATTTTCTAAAAGAAGAAATTTTCAGAAAATTGTATTTATTTTCATTTTTAAAGATATCCATAATATTTCTTTTTATTTATCACATCTTCAAATTAGAGTTTTAATGTGTAAGTTTAATATATGAAAGTTTAATATGTGAATCCCTTGTTTTTTAAACTAATAATAAAGGTAAATTTAAAATTAGCCTTAACCCTTTCAATGTCAGTATTTTCTTTTCCAAAATTAAGATAATTTAGGGCTTTAATGGGTCAAATAAAGTCTAAATAGCTATACTCTGCTAAAATAAAAACAAAAACTAACTATAGGTGCTATAGGCAATTCGTTTTAAATGGGACACATGTGCCCCATTGAGGTTGAGGTGACCATATGAAATACAGTGAAAAGTCGAATTTCTAGTTTTTGTAATATTTTAAAACAATTTTATTACAATAAAATTCTTACTAATTACATATCTAATAACATTAGTCGTGGCATTTCTACGTATGATACATTGCTAAACAGTTTTTGCAAAGTGCAACTTTATTCATGGCACATACAGTTTTCGTTCGGGTTTCTTTATTGCTATTGTAATAGTTAGATATAGTTAAAAATTACGCTAACATATGAATGTAATCACAGAAAACCATTCTGACATGCGCTTCAATAAATCCCCTACTTACTTATCCCTTTGGATGATTTAAAAATATATAGGTTAATATAAAAATAGCAACGAGTGGCAATTTAAAATATTTTCAATACGGCGACCCTTTTAACCCAATTACAGGCATTAACCCAATTGTTTTCTCATCTTAAATGTGTTGGAGTTGCGTCGGAAGTCCGATTTGGTGTACAAGACTTTTGTTTTCTATTGTTTTCGCACAACAAATTAGAATAATTTGCTTATTCAAATCAAGACGGTTGATCGATCGACATCGTCTGTTTCTGACGGCCTTATCGGACCATAAAATCAGATTCCTTTACCAGCAAATTGGTTAGCGGAAATTTATTGAGCTTATTATCGGAAGTGTAAATGAGGATGAGATTTCCAGGCGAAATAAGTTTTGCGCTCCTTGTATTTGCACTTCTTGTATTTAAATGGATCGTCAAGCTTGACTGAACACGGATTTACTTTGGAATTCAGAAGTAATCTGATATGGATGTTTTCAACTTTGTTAATTAATTTCTAAGTTGATGTTATTTAGAATTTATTTTCAATTATTTAGGTTTGGTTCATAATTTAAAATTCAAACTGAATATTTTGATTAGGAAAATTTAATTAACTATTAGATTACAGATGAAATCAAAGAAAAATTTTTTTTTAAGTATATTGTATAATTTTCAAATTAAGAATTTGAGGACGAAGCTTCAATTCATATTTTTTCTTCCATAAGCATGTGAAAATAATGCTTATTATTGACAATATTTGAAACGTTATTCAATACCTAAAATTGAGTGATTCCATCTGAAAATCACTGAAAAATAAAATGTTTGGAGCTTGTTGAATCAAACGTTTATCTAAAGTTAATTCTTAATTACTCGAAAAAGCTTAAAGAACTAAAAAATTGCATTTTATATGGTATTTAATGATATGTCATTATTTAGATGATATATCAAATGTATTTAGTGATGGCGTTTTAAAAAATGTTTTCTTTCCCTTATGAATAATATCTATTAAAGGACTCTACTAGAATAAAAAAAAATAATGATTAAAAATCAATTTTTTGACTTAGAATGATTTATGTTCAGTTTCTCATCTAACGTGAATAAAATAAAAATAAGAATAATCATAGTAAAATATCGGTGAATGGACATAAAATATTGAATAAATAAATTATACTTTCATTAAAAGTAATATTAAAATTATAACGTAAAAATTTTTCAGTCAAAATTAATTATGTAATTCAGATTTGCCATGAAAGTTCAAAATATGATGGGTAGAAAATGTGTTTCAGGTGTCATTATGAAGAACATTAGTGGCTACTTATTAAAATTTTAAAGATGAGAAATAAAAATGATGGATTAAAATAATTCTTATCTTATAACACGTATTTTTTATTAAATATTAATGTGATTTATTTATTTCTATTTTTATAATTAGAGGAATTTAATTTTGTTATGTTTTAAGCACTTTATCGCTTTAAAGAATGTCTGAAAAATATCTATAATCATCGTCTAAACAGTCATCAAAATACTCTTCGTTTTTATTATATATGAAATGGATTTGTAGGTTATTTTCAGAGTGCTTCATTAAAGATAAAAGGTAAAGATATAAATTGATATATCTGTTTTATTGATGTGATTATTATATTTATCGTCGAGAGTACATTGTTCCGGTTTCTGAAAAGACAATAAGTAGATGCATTAGAACAATAAATTACACTCTAATTTACCGCTTAATCACATTCCGCTCTTTTGTTTTGGGCAAATTCTGTGATTTCTAGCTGAGTTTCAAAAAGAGCTGATAAGTTTGAGGTCAATAAAAGAATCCAATCAGAAGCTGATTCAACTGTATTTAAATACAGACGTCCTGTAGATTTTATGTTTTGAAATACAGCACTTATAAGATGTCAGGAGAGTTTATTTTTGCTTTATAAATTTAGACTTTTAGGGGAAAGATCGAAGTAAATACGAGCCATTGCTTTTATCTCAAAAATTTCCGTTTTTTTTTTTTTTCTTTTTCAGTTGGCTATTCTTTCGGGGCCATTGAAAGAATGTGATATTTCGGTTCAAGAAGATATCACTGTAACGGAAAACGGGATTGATATTTCATATTCCTCATTTTAATGATGATTTCATTTTATTTATATCCTTTCATTTTATTTCAAAGAGTAAAATGACCTAAATATTTTTAGAACAGTAATTTATTTTAGAGAATAAAATATCGAGTAAATCTGTATAACATTGTAAAAACAATCAGTAAAATATTTTTTTTTCTTTCCTATCATCTGTAAATCATTTGGACTATATGTTATAATTGTCATTTACTCATACTCTATTATGATTCTATTTTATAGTATTGGTGTTGCAAAATTTGTCTTTTTATAATCAATTTGTATGATGAAATCCTTAGATTCTTAATTTTTATCGATAAATAAGTTAAATTAAGAAGTAGATGTATGAACGTTTGAGAGCAGAAAATCTCTTATTCAGCAAACTGTGACATGAATAGACGATAAAATATATTTTAATACATTACCTATAATTAGTTTGAAAACTAAAGTCATAGTAAAAATCATGTGTATTTTAGCACCATTTAGAAAAATTCCTAAATTCTTTTCACTTAACATCTAATTTAACTTCATTGCTTTCCTAAATTGTATCGTTTCAATACAACGCGATCTACTTTATTTTTGTTGTTTCATATGGCACTTGCATTGGGCAAGTCCGCTGTTACGGAGACAGCGATTTAAGCCGGTAGGGTGTGTTTCATGTTTTAGTAGCGGCAACTAGGGCCAAGAGTACGACTTGGCCACTTATGCATCACTCATTCGCTTGCACAACCCGTTTTTACGGGAAGGTACATTCATACAAATCACAGACAGAACAGAGGAAGAACAACCATCCTCGATCCGGGACTCAACCCAGGATACCCAGATCACGGGGAAGACGCGCTACCCTTATGCCAGGACGCCAGCTGATATATGGAATCACAATTATTAACATTCCCAGTCTTTTTTTTTTTTTTGTGTATTTCAAAAGATGAAGTTATGTGGAAAAAAAAAATCCTAAATCAAAAATAGAATATACAATTTTATAATTTGCTGAAGAAAATTGTTATTTTAAAAATTTATTTATTTTTAATATATTTATTTTAAATTTTAATTATATAAAAGTTTTTTCACAATATATTTAAAGTTTCTTTTGAAATTAAGTACGTATGGCATTTCTTTACACTCGATACAACAGTTTGCAAAAATTATAAAATGAATAGGCAGAAATGTGAAATATAAAAAAATAATCTATACTTATATAAAGCTCAATGTGTGTGTGTTGGCGCTCTACAGGCCAGACCTACAGCTACCAAATTTGGCACATGCATACCTTGGAGGTCGGGAATGTGCACCTGGGGTCCCTTTTTTGAATTTTTAATTAGAATTTCAATTATTAATTAAAAACTAACTTTCCCGGTAAAAAAATCTTTTCGTTTCCCCACCGCTAAATGAGTAAGGCTTACAGTTTTTTTCCCATGCTAACGAGGAAAGGTTAACTTTTTTTAGGCCGATTATTTCAAACGATTCGTTTTATTTTCTTAGTATTTGATGCATTTAAAATTAAACATTGTTAATAATCGATCTTCCACATTCATTCTGAAGTACTTTTGAATTAAAATAAAACAGAATAAAGGAAATTAAAAATGTCTAATCTGCTTAGCATTACCCCAACTGGCGTAGAAAATTCACGCATTTACGTTACCTTAATTGGCGTTGAAAATTTATGCATGCGGATTGTGTTCTGATTGTTGACAACTCTATTTTCAACGGATATGGACTTGGTTGCTGATCCTCTTATTTATAACTTTGTAAATAAAGATAGGGAAAATATTTAACCATAATAAAAGAGAAAACTTAGAATTATGTGAGAAAATATAATATTTGCCACGTGTGACTCATTTTCATCATTCCATGCCCCATTCATAAATACAATTCCCTTTTTGTGCAGCTCTGAGCCTAAATTTGGCTTAGTTTCTAAACGATGAATATTAGGAAGATAGCTTTAAACTACATTTAACCAATGAAAGTATAAATTTGTAAAACAATATCGTTTGGAAAGATGAAATACTTGAACCAAATTTACTGGCAATAAAAATACATTAAATAAAAGTATTATTGTTCATTTTAGAGCATGTGTGAAAATTAAGTTAAACTATAGAAAAGTAAAAGGAAGTAGAAAAGAAACTTTCAGGCGCAAAGAACTCTCATGGGTTGTTTGGCTGGCAAGAGTTCAAATTATATTATGGCGAAAGTTCAGAAAACTACATTGTTTTTAGAACACTTTTACTTCAATTTCCTCAAGTTTATAATTTATATCTAAATTCTCATGAATTTTATATGTCGCTATTTTTTTTAAGTGTGAAAAGAGTTTCCTTAAAGAAATTTAGTTGCTAAAATTTTTTGCATTTACACAGGAAGGCCTTTTTAGCTTTATTTTGAATGAAATGTATAAAATAATCAGCAAGGAAATTTCTGTTAACCCTTACTTTACAAAAAATGTTTGATAATAGGAATTTACAGAAAATTTAACTTATTTTCTTCAAATAAAATGTAATGTAAAAGAATTCATTTGATTCGTTTTCAAATTTTTTTGCAAGTAATTAATATAGATGTTTTCTTTTTTTTTTATTTGTATATATATATTTAACCCCGGATTATTGCTTACGTTTCTCAAGAAAGGAGAATTCATTAAATTTATATATGGCATAAATATTTGAATATTATTGTTTATTTCTAATATTATTTGTAGTTTTTGTTTAATATTGTTTGTTATTTTTTAATATATAAAAATACTGTGCAACAAAATAATTAATAATAATTTAAATTAAAAAATACAAAATAATTGCAATTAAATATAAATGCAGAATTTTTTTTTATTTCAAAAGTTTATTTTTATTTCAAAACAAAACGAATTATTTTTTCTAATAATATTGTTAAAAAGGGTTTATATATTATGAAGATGAGCATAACGCATCCTTATTGATTTTTTAAAAAAATATATTGTTCAAATAAATTTATTATAATCTCATCTCCTTTAGTTTTATTATTTTCGTTATATATGTAGAAATCATACGTATTTAGAAAATTGAAATTTCATTTCGTTATTTCTTTACATATTTCATTGTTTTAACGACTTTATTTTCTCTCATTTTAGCACACACCATTGAAATAATTTTGTTATTTTTTTAATTATATTAGAATTAATAATTTACAATTCTATAATAATTTGTGTTTAGATATAAGAACTTGGAATAGATTAATAATAGAATAACAAATAATAACGAGTATTTATTTGTTAGATGTTCCTTCTATGGATATTTAATCTAGTACAATAAGGACCAAAGGTTTCAGCTTTTATTTGCAGTTTGATTTCAATAACTCTTATAATCATTTCTATTTAATTATAATAATAAATCTTATTATTGTAATTATTGGTAAAATAATTATGAAATAAAAGGCGGATATATTTTTGAAGAATTTACTTTCTGAAATTCCTTTACAGAATAAATTTAACGACATACAAACAGAAACTTAAAATAATTACTTTGGGCCCATGTTTGAAATTTCCAATGCTTTCAATTATGCCAGATATGACATTAATATAATCAGTATTGCACATTTTATATTAAATTAAATAGAATGAGAAAATAAGAAGCATAGCTTTAACATGCAGCTAACACATATTTATTTACAAAATAATGCCAAAAAGAAATGGATTTTACATAATTAATTAACTTATTTTATTTCAGATTTTTAAAAAAAGAAATAAGAGCTCACTCTGGGTATTGTCTTACCGAATTCATAATATAATATTTGTGCAGAGTATGAAGTTATATATATACAGGGTGTTGCCGAATTCGACCGACAAATTCAGAGAGGTGATAATAGGCGCCGAGAGGATAAAGAATCACCATACAACATGGGGTCCCAAACGTCGTTTAGGGGGTGAAAATCGCAAAAATATAGGAAGTCGGGAAACTGTTGGAAACTGTAAAAAATTAATAAAAAAATAACAAATGTTGTTTCAACTATGAATTTTTTTAAAGTGAAAGCACATTCTTAAAGGCTATTTTTCATGTTAGTAACATGCCTATTTGATGAACCAGGGGACCGTAAATTATTGAAAACGAAAAAATAGTTTAGAACCCTTATCTGCAAAAATATTAAAAGTTTAAGAAAAATAAAAGCTTGAAAATATAAGAAATTTTATACTCTTTAAATTGATATAAGTCTGTAGTGTGAAAACTGAGGAGGTTTTAAGATATTTAAGAAAAACTAAAATGTTTGCCGAGAAATATTGCTGCAACATTGGCACCTATGTTTTCAGAGGGTGTTGCCAAATTCGAAAGATAAATTTAGAGAAGTGATAGTAGGCATTAAGGCGATGAAAAATTATCATAAAACCTAGGGTCGCAAGAGACGTTTATTCTGTGAAAATCACAAAAACAGACATCGAAGAGACAATTAGCTTGGCAAAGAGAATGACCCAATGAATGCAAGGATTTGAGACAAGGTTGTCGAGAAGAAGAAGCTTTCTCGTATGTAAATTTTCCATGCGTTCTAGGAATATAAAAGCAGCGAGAATTGAAGAATTGATTGTTCGAGGAGTATAAAAGCAGCTTGTATTCATTAAGGAGAATCAGAATTGAAGAATTGACAGAGAATTGATTGAGAATCAGATAGAAGAATTGATTGAGAATCAGATAGAAGAATTGATAGAGAATTGATTGAGAATCAGATAGAAGAATTGATTGAGAATCAGATAGAAGAATTGATAGAGAATTGATTGAGAATCAGATAGAAGAATTGATAGAGAATTGATTGAGAATCAGATAGAAGAATTGATAGAGAATTGATTGAGAATCAGATAGAAGAATTGATAGAGAATTGATTGAGAATCAGATAGAAGAATTGATTGAGAATCAGATAGAAGAATTGATTGAGAATCATTATCAGAATTGATAGTCGATAAGTTTCATTCGCAAACAACATGTCAGATTTCACAAATGATGAATATGCGTATATGCATTTAATTTACGATCGAACGGATGGTAATGGACGCCTAGCACAAAGAATATACCAAGAGCAATATCCAAGTAGGCGTTGTCCACACCACAGCACCTTTGCAAATATTGATCGACGGTTGCTGGAAACAGGATCCTTCAAAATAACTAGACCAAATGCTGGGCAAGAACGAAGTGAACGCACACCTGAAACAGAAAATCTAGTTTTGCAGCGCTTTGCCGATACCCCATAGATAAGCACACGATCAGTTGCAGCTGAATTGGGTATTCGGCACGAAATGGTGTAGAAAGTCATGCATGCTGAAAACATGTACCCCTTCTACTTGCAGAAAGTCAACTCCTATGCGATGACGATTTCCCACGTCGGATGGAGTTCGCACGCTGGTTGCTTGGTGCCACACAGGAAGATGCGCACTTTCCTGCAAAAATTTTATTCTGAGATAAAGCCTTCTTTAGTAGAGAAGGCGTCTTCAACACGAACAATGCACATATTTGGTCCTCCGAAAATCCTCATATCACTATCTCGTCAAACGTGCAGTATAAATTTAGAATTAACATCTGGGCAGGAATTCTCGGAGATCATCTGTTGGGACCGCAACTTATGCCTGAACGCCTCAGTGGTGCAAATTACCTTGTTTTCTGGCAGCACGTCCTTCCGGATTTACTGCAGGGAATACAGGTCATTGCACGCCAGAACATGTGGTTAATGCACGATGGCGCATCAGCGCATTTTTCGAATTCTGTGCGTAACTACCTAGATGATACATGTCCTGGGAGGTGGATTGGAAGCGACGGACCTGTTGATTGGCCTCCACGTTCCCCGGACATCAATCCCTTGGATTTCTTCTTCTGGGGCCACATGAAATCTCTTGTTTATCAGACACATTTGGATACAGTGGAATATCTCGTAGCACGGATTGCCGTCGCTGCTGGAGAAATCGCAGGCACACCTGATATGCTTGAGTGCATCCGGTGGTCCTTTAAACGTCGGCGTCGGTTGTGTAATGACCTTCGCGGCCACAATTTTGAGCAATTTTTATAAAAGTTTCGCATTGTCTCCTTTCTAATGTTAAAATGACTGTGCTGTAAATGTATGCGTTATCTGTATTCCAACAAATAAATTTTCATCGTCGTTTGCGACTTTATATTTCTGTGGAAATTCTTATCGTCTTGATGCTTACTATCACTCCTCAGAATTTTTCAGTAGAATTTTGCAATATTTTTTGTGAACATCGGTGCCGATATTACAGCGATGTTCCTAGGCAAACATTTTTTTTAATATCTTATAACCTTCTATGTTTTCACACTACAAACTTATATCAAATTAAAGAGTATACAATTCCTTATATTTTCAAACTTTTATTTTTCTTAAATTTTTAATATTTTTGCAGATAAGGGTACTAAGCTACTTTTTCGTTTTTAATAATTTACGACCCCCCCCCCCTGGTTCAACAAATCGCCATGTTACTTACATGAAAAATAACCTTTCAGAATGTGCTTTCACTTAAAAAAAATCATAGTTGAAACAACATTTGTTATTTTTTTTTTTATTAATTTTTTACTTTCCAACAGTTCTCCGACTCCTTATATTTTTGCGATTTTCACCCCCTAAACGACGTTTGGGATACCATGTTGTATGGTGATTCTTTATCCTCTTGTAGCCTACTATCACCACTCTGAATTTGTCGGTCGAATTCGGCAAAAACCTGTATATATATATATATAACTTTATACTCTGCATAAAAATTATATTAGGTGTTTTTAACAAATCTTTTATGATTAAAATTTTAACATTTTATTATAAAGTATCCACATTTTATTATAAGTATAAAGTAATTTTATTATAAAGTATCCATGGTTTAGATTTTAAAATTGAATGTATAACAAGCGCAGAATGGAAATGACATTAATATTTGAAATGCTAATATCGCTGAATTTAATTATTTTTTATCTAAACTTATCATTAAATGTAAAAAGACAATATTTTATTCAAAATGCTAAAAAAATGAGCAAGAAGAAAAACATTGACTTTCTACAAAGAAAAGAAACTATAAGATCTGACATTCCGATCTATTAGTATTTCGATTAGAAATATCGAAAATTACCAAATTTTGAACGAAAAATCTAATGTCAAGCCTAATTATATAACTGAAATACATAAAACATATTAATTTTAAAAAAATTAATGCAGTATTTAAGTAGTTCGGTTTTAATAAAAAAGTTTATAACAAAAGGGAAATAAAAATAATGCTCTAATAGATTTAGAGCATAGTTTTTGATGAAGGAATGCACATATGACAGGGTTACTCATTTGAGATGAAAGTTATTCTTTTTTAGTTTTTCGTATTTATGCAGTCGCAATTGATGATATTGAATCTGCAAACTTACAGTATAGTTGAAAAGGATCGCTTATTTTTGTCAGAAATATCTAATGATACTAATGTTTGACAAAGATGAGTCCAATTTTGACATATTCTATTTCCGGGATTTCCGTTTACTAAAAAATGTCATTGTTTATTTCATAATTAATGATAAATTTAAATTTGAAAGAGTGACTAAAAAAAGACTTTTACCTTAGTCATAAAATCTACTTAGTATCCAAAGTACTATTACTATCTTTTTAGAATCAAAATGGAGTGGAATTTTTCTTCATAATCTTATATTTGAATTATAAATATGTGTAGTTAGAAAAAAAAGTATATTGGAAATAACCTTAAAAAGTCACAATTTTTATAATGTAGAAAATTTCTAAATCAATTCTGATATTAAATTAGCATTCCCCATCAATTTTGAAACGAAAGAGTACTTGAAAAAAATGCAAGATGTGTAATTGATTCCAAAATTAAACTGTCACATTGTATTTGTTGTGCATTTTTCATTCATATGCTTACTTCGTCTGAAATCTATCTATCTTTATTTCCTTCCAAAATCGTGCATTAGGTTGGATTTATCATTTCACTATCTACCTTTTTCTTCCTTTTTATCAACTCCGGGGAAATTTTCAGAGAAGTTTCGGTTCATTACCTCCATTCGAATGTATCAGAGTTGAGAAGTTTCCTCCTGCATTAATTCGAAGATCAACAGCTGTTCCTATTCAGATCGTTTAACTCTTATCTTTTTCCTTATATTTTTTACTTTTTTATTTTCTACATAATGAATCAATCATTCGAAAAGAATTTTACCTCTGCCTTCTTAAGAAAATTCGAATATGCTTTCTTTGATTTTTTTTAATCAGTTTTCAAAATATTTTTTAAAGTATCATTTATATATATTTTTGAAACTTTGAAAAATTTGAAATGGGATATGAGTTACACTGTTAGGTTGTACTCAAAATTAAATGAATTTTATATATTGCAATTTTTGATTTACATTAAATATTATTATTATTATTATTTTATTTTTTAGCCTTTTTTGTTCAAAAATAATAGGAAAATTTGGAAAAAAATATTGTAATATATATTGCAATATATATAATATATTGTAATATTTATAATGTAATGTAACACCTTCATAACATTTTTGCATTTTAGTCAATCTTTTAGATTTTTAGTTCATTTTAAAGATAAATACCTTTCGGGTACCTTTTCAGATATTTTAAATACTTTTTTATCCTTTTCTCATATCCACGCTATCTCTCTAACGATCTCAAGAATGTTTTAGATCAGATTATTCAAAAAATGGTACTTTGCTACTTCAGAAAATATCCGTTTATCCATGCTAAGTGATGAACGTCAAATTCAAAGAGAACTTCGTTTACGACGTGTTTTAAAAGCAAGAACAGAAAGTAAAGGCAGAGTCAGGAAGTTTAATGTTCCAAAGATAAACTTCGATGCAATGGATTATATCGACACAATTCCATGGCTTGAAAATGACGTAATTGAACCTCCCTTGTTAAAACATGTTTTCAGTGACTCTCTGAAAGAATTTATAAGGAAGCCATTTGAAACTGAACCAAATAGTATAGGGGACTCAGTTATCCACTTTCCCTTCTTTCGCTGTCTCCTGAAAGCAGTGCAAAGAGCTGTGAAACTGGTGGCCGAGTCGGCTTAAAATGGCTGTGGTTCAATCGCAAGAGAAGGTTTGGTTTGGTTATATTAACGTCCCGTTTGAAGCAACACTAGGGCTATTTTGGGACGGACCTCGTAATTTTGAACCACGGTCAGATGACGAGGACGACACCTGAGCTGGCACCCCCCTCTCCACACCACACCACACCACACCAACGGGAGGACGTTTGGCATGACGGATTTAACGTGCAACAGACCCCCTTACACGACGGTTCTTCGGTGGAATCGGGTCACGAACTTGAAACCCTCCGGTTCCGAAGCCGAGACTTTACCACCGGGCCACCGCGGCCCCCGCAAGAGAAGGAGATACATAAGAACAAAAATTGACTAACGTATGAACATACCAAAATTTAATTAAATAAACAGTTTAATGCTGCAATGAAGTAGAAAGAAGCATTTTGCAGCTGTAGCATTTGTAATCATTAGGGATACAGAAGTAAAAAAAAAAAATGACATAAAAAGTATTTATTTATTATTATACTTTGTAATTAATTATTTCTTTTAGTTGTAATGCTTATATATGTATTTCAAATCATCTTTTGTAACATTATATGAACGAAAAATTCATAAAAGTATTTTATCAAAGTTTATAATTTTTCAATTTTTTTTTATAAACTTTAATCTTTTTGCGACACCACGAGATATGTTTGTATTGCAACATTTTTTTAAAAAAATTCTTTATCAAACTAAAATATAAGAAAAAATTTTAAAGGCCCATTTTAAAAATTTCCATTTTTTTCCAATTATTTTACAAATTTCAAGCTTTTTGCGGCCATTCAAGATAATATAATTTTGCAACCAAATTTTTAAAAATTGTTTTTGAACCTAAAATACAGCTTTTCCGTGCTATTATAAAATGAAAATCTAAGAAAAAATTTTAAAAGCCCATTGTAATTTTTTTTTTTTTTTCAATTTTCAAATTTTTTGCAGCATTTCAAGATAATGCAATTTTTCAAACACATTTTTTAAAAAATGTTTTTGACCAAAACGCAGAAACAAAAATTAAGGTCATTTTTGTTCCACCCTACTGCTCATTATAGATTCGTGACAATAGTTTTATTTTATTCATTCTATAGGGTATTTCTGAATTGATCATTTAACTACCATTACTGAATTCTGGAATTATTTGATGAAATATAACGAAGGAAAATATTAAATCTTTTTTTACATAAAGCTGTTCAGTATCAATTTCTCATTCATTTCAATAACTGTTTCAACTAACATGCTGTACTTTTCTACAGGATGGTTGATAAATATGTGTTTGATAAAAATATATTATTTTTCGACTTATCCACAAAGCCATCAATCGCATATTGGATAGTAATACTATTAAAGATCACTCATCAAAAGAATAAAAGATCATTAAAAGAAATTATAAAAAAAAAATTAGGGAAGATATAAAGAAATCTCAATGCGCTTTAAAGAAAATAATTGCAGATGGGAATGTATTATTGAAGTTACCATAAATGAAATCCTGATCAATCTGATTGCAAGCGCAAATTCTGAGGTATATTTGCTATACAAATAATAAAAGAAATATATAAAAATAGAAGGGATATCTAAACAGGAAATTTAATAAATAAATGGTGACAAAATAATATTTTCCACTGAGAAAAGACTTTGGTTTGAATATTGTTATAAAGCCCCGAATACTTTCGTATATTAAGCTACTATATACATGAAAATCTTCATTCTTTTTAAACTCTTAAAATCTTTCAGAACAACAATCTGTCATGGTTTCGGATATCGTGTCACGGAAACATTACATTTAAAATTATCTATAATGAGATAAAAATCTTTGCTAAATATTACAAAACAGAAATAACACTTTATGATCATATGCTGTCAAATCTTATTCCAAAAAAACTGAAAATTTCAGTATTATTTTTCACAATCAAACTGAGCCATTTTGATACATATTAGATTCCATGTTAATTGTTTGAATATTATTAATAGAAAAGATTTATCAACTTCTTAACAAGATGTAAATTCTTTTGACTATTGCGTCTACGAGATTTCAGGGGATAATATAAGTGCTAAACAAAACACAAATTTGAAATATCCCTGAATTTCCACATTGTTTAAATGGAAAAGATGACATCTTTAAATGATTGACTCCACATCAAATAGTAGCATATGAGGTAATATTTGTTATCGATGTTGTTAACAATGAACTTGAATAATTAATAAATTGCAATAATTCGAAGGAAATATTCATTTATGATATTTATTATATTAATATAATTATAAATTTCTTTTTTAAATCTGTAACATTTTATGACTAAATACTTGGAACTCCGTTTAGAAGCCAGAGTGTGGTTTTAAATCATACTGAACCCATTTTCGAAATCACCATTTAGAAAATTTGGTGAAATAAGGAATCTCTCTACAAACAAAAAAGCGAAAGGGAAATTTCCCTGTTCGTTGTGTTTTCATGATAGAAGCAGGTCTTTTAAATACCCTTTCTTCGTGAAAATGCTTAAATTTTAAACATGCCATCTGATTAAATTTTATTGAAATAGAAATAATTTTTGTTTTCAAACGGTGGTAAAAAGAAATGAAATCATTATTCACCGTCTTAGATTTTTCCTTTGGTTTGGAATGTCTTATTTTGGATACAAAAATAATGCTATCATAATAATACTAAATTTATCATAATAATTTTCCAAATTTCAATTCAATTTCTAATATTGCGATTGATATAGACAAAAAATAAACAATATATCATTGTTTAATCCTAATTTTGCTTCCAGCGGAAAATTATACATGCGTCAAAGTCTGAAAATAAAATATTATCATTGATAACACAGATTATAAGTACCTAGAACTTTTGTCTTCCAATTACTTATCTCGTATTTAAAATATATTCATGAAAATTAATAAAAAAAAGAATTACAACTGATATTCTCAGAGCGATGGTTTGCATTTATTTTCTTTCATAAAATAATTTTGCTCGTCTGGGTGATAAATAATTTATTACATATTCTTGTCTTCAGAAGAATTTTTGTATTTTAGATATCTGCACAACAAATGTGAGAAAAAAAGTGAATAAAATATAGCTTTTATTGTTTGTTTGTTTGTAGAATTTTATTGAATGGACATCAAAATATCAGTTCTTGGGGACAAATATAAATACCTTTAAATACACATAGTTCTGACAAAATTTTATATATATATATCGTTGTACTTTGATTTAATTTATGTGAGCTTCATTTTGATCATTTTCCTTGAATTTACACATTATATGTTCCTTTATTATCATCTATGGGCTCAAATAGGAATGAATAATTAGTGTACAGCTATTTTGGTTATATATTTTTCTGTTTTATAAAGTCCCATATTTTTTTCTTATGAAATTTCCTTCAATCATTTTATTGAACTTTGAAACCATGTAAGTAAGCGTAAACCATGTGCTATAGCCAAGTGTCCGTAAGTCATAAGCTAGGCAGTCAAACTTCGCTAAACAAATACCTCTCAAAATAAAAGATTCGCATAAGGTGCAAAAAAAAAAAATTATTAAAAAGATTACCTTAATGAACAATACTTCGCGAGGTGGGTACGAGGCGACATCGTAAGGTCGCATTCGTAATCGTGCCAACATCTCAGCTATCAATCTGTGTTTAATGCCTGTTTGCTCATTTTTTTTTTCAAATTGAGCGCTAATGGAGATTAGAAAAATGCTAGACGTTTTAGTAGCATCATAGTTTCACATTGCGATGCGTCGAAGAAATCTTTCTGTAACATATGAGCACATATACAATAATAATTAAATACTGAATTCGATGTCACAGCAAGTGGTTGAGGAGGAGATGTAACCATGTAACCGACTCAACATAGCATTGAATCTTCCAATCAAATAGGAATGATATTACAAGCATGGGAAACAGTTTCATCGTTGGCTACATTATATTAACAAGGTAATGGGTATGCACGCTACCTAATTTATTTAATGTATGTATCTCATCATCATCAAATTTTCAAACACAGTGGAAACCAAATTTTTTAGATGATTTTCTTGCAAAAAAGTGTGTATTATACGACTGTTATAAAATTGTTTGAGTATTTTTTGTAATCTTTGGAATCTGAACAAATATTGAAACTCACGTCGTTGTTACAAATCGACAGAAATAATCATTACTAGCTTATTAATTGATCATTCTTGCTTCAAAGTAAATAAATAACCGGAAATGGCTTATGAACCTTTCGAAATCAATAATTCGAGCTGGTAATCGCTTGCAACTATCTAAACTGCAATTCTAAATGTCAAAATACTACTTATAAGATGTCTTTTTATGGACATCATATGATTCCAGATTTTTTTGGGGGGTGAGGGGAGAGTGAGTATTTTCCATATGCCCCACAAAATATATTCCGACTTATTAAAATATAAAAACTATATTTCCAGATGATTGATATGACCAATATTTTTTGATTAATTTAATTTAGCGTTAGTTAATATTTCGGTTAAAATATGAATTATTAAAGGCGATAAATTTGTAAAATGTATATTGCTAATAAAATGTTTGTACATGATTAAGCATAGAATTTAAGATATAAATTAAGTGATTCAACTGCAAATTTGTTAATTTTAAATATAATTGAATTCAAACTATCTAAGTGCAGAACATTTAATAAAAAAACATCTGAGGTTGTTTCACCATCCCATCTATGATGGTGAAGCTATCTATAAAATTACATTCTGTGAGGAAATATCTTCTAAAAAGCAATATAAACTGATATGTGTTTCTTTTTTTTCCGTTTGCAACTCAATACTGCTTTTATTTCCACTAAAAAAACATTTCTTTCACCTCCAGTATGAGCACTTCAATAAAAGAAATAGCAATCATAATAAAAAGAACATTCCAAACAGAGTGAAGTTATTAAAAGAAACAAAGCTGTTGTTGACATATCATAATTATTGTTCGACGACGTCTATTCAGAAAGATCATATATCTTCAATAAGGGTTGTTGTCAGTTTTTCCTTTGGCAAATAATCAATGTCTAGGATTTCATTGGTGTGGTTTCCAGATGCATGCTCACTAGTGAATAGAATTGTATAGAGTTATAAATTTATCAGAGATTGGAAATGAAATTTTGAAAGCAGAATTGATAAATAATGTAGCCATTTCTCGCTTTTTTTTGCTATCGATATTGCTGAAAATAAAGAATAGCATTTAAGAAGAAATTAAACTCCTATTTGTATTACCACGAAACCTGTTTCGAGCCATAAAAAATAATGTTATAGGATTTCCTAATGCAACAAAATATGGAGCATATAACTCATATGGAGCAAATAATTGAAAGTCTAAATTGAAATATCAAAAAAGTTTCTCTTTTTTTTTCTATCGATATTGCTGAAAATAAAGAATAGCATTTAAGAAGAAATTAAACTCCTATTTGTATTACCACGAAACCTGTTTCGATCCATAAAAAATAATGTTACAGGATTTCCTAATGCAACAAAATATGGAGCATATAACTCATATGGAGCAAATAATTGAAAGTCTAAATTGAAATATCTAAAAAGTTTTATATTTTTATTCCAAAAAAGGAAAGAGAAACAAATGATAAATTTATGATGCAATGTGTGAAGATACTATAATACCATACTTAAGATGATACTACAGTACTATATTTAAGATGATATTGCAGTACTATACTTAAGAAGATACTACAGTACTATATTTAAGATGATATTGCAGTACTATACTTAAGAAGATACTACAGTACTATATTTAAGATGATATGGCAGTACTATACTTAAGAAGATACTACAGTGCTATGCTTAAGATGACGCTACAGAAGACACTACAGTACTACACTTAAGATGATACTATAGAAGATACTACAGTACTATATTTAATACGATACTACAGTACATGACAGAAGTACAGTAATCTGTGAACAGAATTATTCCAGTTTGGCTTCCTTATATTTGATGCAAACCCTTTTTTGAGTTATGAGTAAAAAAGTTTTTGGTATCATTTTTTGAAAACTGAGATACGCTATCACGAAATTATGAATTCTTTGAGCAGATATATACCCGGAATAAATTGATCCTTCAGAGCTAGATTTTATTTCAGATTTAAGAAGAAGTTATCAAGTCCAAATCTGAATAAAAATTACTCTTTGCGACAATAAATCTTTTGAAAGGTCTAGAGTTTTTGAAAGGTCTAGTTCGCAAAGAGTAGTAAACATAAATTTCATTCAAAACTTCCACTCTTTCCTGTATTCTCATTTATTATATGTTAAATCTTATTCAACAGCAAGTCTTTCATATTTCTGCTAGATACACTCTGCTAATTGTATGACTGGTATGACTACAGCAACTCATGATCGCACAGATAGTAAATTATATAAATCACCTTTTTTCTTCTCTGGAATTCAGAATGATGAAAACAATGAGAGACTAGTATCCCAACAAGTTTGTCTCTTTGGACAAACGGTGTCTTTATTGTCTTTATTAAAATTATTTATGCTCTGAAAGGAAAAGTATCGTAATTAATATAGAAGAGAAATATATATTTTCTTGAAATTTAATATTTATACTTTATATTTATTTGAAAAACGTATTTACAAATATGCGCAATAGTAATTTACAAATATGCGCAAATATGCAAATAGTATTTACAAATATGCGCAATGCCTTACATAGATTTTTATGAAATAAAAAATTGTCAAATTCTCTGGTACACGATATGAAATAATTGATCTATAACAAAAATATATTTATAACAATTTTCCTTCTTTAAAAAATATTGTGATGCAAAAAATCTAGCAAATCTAGAAAAGAAAACTTTAAAAACTAATTGAACATTTTTTTTAATAAAGTTTAATGCCAATTATTTAAATTAAGTCTGACATTCCATTACGGGATACAAAGTCTAATGCCATTTTTTGAATTATTTTCTATATTTTAACATGTTTGTACTTTTTTTATGATATCTAAAATAATTGGAATAATAATTGAAGTTGAAAAATCAAAAACGCTCTTGGAGTGGTCTCTCCTGAACTTTCTAGTATATTCTCTGTTAAGTCTTATCGCTGTGCCTAGCGTATAAAATTGTAAGTCTTTAGCAAGGTCTCTAATGTCTTGCATGAAGCTAACAATAAGTAGCTATGAAATATAGATCTCTGACGTAAACCAACACTTTTACTGGATCTTTCATGAGAATATGAACAGCTTTTTTCCGATGGACTGAAACTAAAATTTCAAGCGAAACTACAATTATATTGACAAGATAAATTACCGAATTTCATTAAGACACTGCATTTTTAAGTTATTATGTTTTTGTTGTTACCTATGGCACTTTACAAGCCCGCTGACAGTTATCTGTCAGCGATTTGCCGAATGAGCGTATTTTGTTTTTTCAATAGCCCCAACTAGGGATAAGAGTACGACTTAGCCACTCACATGTCACAACTCTTTTTACTGGCCGGATTTCATTTATGCGTTTCATTCACTCATCCACATATCGTAATTTAGACCTGAATCAGAGACGAGCCAGTACTGAGTACCAGTCTGAGCCAGTACCCCCAGTGGTATTATTCTCGACATTGACATTGTCAGAGGACATTGTGACCACGACAGATTTATACGTGCGTCTGCCACCATACACAAGGAGATTCTTCTTCCGGCGGGGTTCAAATTAGCAAGCCAAGGGAGGCAAATCCAACGCCCTACTAACCACGCTATCCCGGCCTAGTTATTATGTTTATATACTATTACGAAATTTCCGGGTTCGTTTGGATAGTGGAAGCTATATGGTGCGGAGAACGCTCAATCAGCAGACGGCAGTAGAAAAAAACAACGACGTTTATTTACACGAAGACACACAGGACAGCACAAAGACGACAACTATATACAACACAACATAAGGAAGACAATTATTTTCAGCCGAGACGTGCACAAAACAAGACTCTACTGCAGACAGTAGCGCACAGCTTAGTTCAGCACTAGCTTGACTTAATACCAAAAGAATTAATAATCACATTCTTTCATTGTTCTTATGAACTTTCACATTCTTGCTTTGTAATTATTTCAAAACAAAATATTGTTACAAACATGTACTTTTGCTTCTCAGTACGACTAGTGTCATCGTAAGAAAGACAGGATGTACTATCTGCCCTGTGCATGCTAAGCGTCAATGAACTCAGAGCTTGGCGACAAACTTGGTGACCATTTGGCGACGATTTTGGTGACTTTGGCGCCAAAATAGATTATACCCGAAACATCGAGAATTTTCCCGATCCGTCCATTAGGCCGAGCTTCTAGCCCCGCCTCCTGAGACCTATAAAAGGAGGCAGTCTGCAGCTGCCGCTAGTTGTAGTCGGAATCGACAGTAAACAACGGGTCTTCCAGAGATTAGCAGAGCAGCGACGGAGTTAAGCTAGTGCTGAACAAAGCTGTGAGCTACTGTCTGCAGTAGAGTCATGTTGTGTGCACGTCTCGGCTGAAAATAATTGTCTTCTCTATGCTGTATATAGTTGTCGTCTTTGTGCTGTCCTGTGTGTCGTAGTGTCAATAAATGGTTGTGTGTTCGTCTACTGAAAAGACTGATCATTTTGTTGTGTTATCTTCATACCGTACACAACCACAATGCACACAAGTAAACGAACCCGACGGATTGATAGTGATAGAGGGTAATCCGTAACAATATATAATATTTCAAGTCATATCTCATAAAAAACAATTTTTTATGTTTTTATTATTTTTAAGATTTTAGAAATGTAGTGCTAGATTAATTTTTCAATTAAAACTATTCGATTTAAACTATTAAAAAATTCGATGGATTTTTTGAATACATTTACGAGGGCAGGAATATTTGGATTTATAATAATTAATGAAGGTTTGATTTTATGGGGAAATATGTATATTTTTTGTCAATATTCTTAAGATTTTTTTCTTATTTGGTTTACATGCAATTTTAAATACCAGTTTTTAAAATTAAGATAACTTTAAGATCAAATATTTATCTTATGTATATTTAACTCCATGCATTAATATGCTTTCAAAATAATCTTATCAGAAAATTTCGAAAGCCATAATTCTCCTATGTTTCTTTTGTGTACTAAGCTTTCTATTCTTATCTTTCCATCTAATAAAAAACGCAACTACGAAATTCTTAATCCGATAACTTATAGAACTCCAAAAATATATACTGATGGCGTAAATGTTCCTATTTCCTATTTTTTACTTCCTATTTGATACATCTGCCGTCTTTCATAGTTTCATATATTGGTGGTTCATTTTTTTAAGAAAAATGCGTTCCTCTATATTTGAAAGAAAAATCGCGTGATGTTAAATCGATAACATCTAAAAGAGTCTGAAGTTATCTTCTGCTTTTTTATTAATTGTAAATAGAAAAGCGTATTTTATATCTTTATAGGAAAAAAAAATACTAAATTGATGATAGAAAATTTCATTTCTATGTATTCAAGTGATAAATGTGTTTCATTATTGGAAAACATGTTTAAGATTTTTTTTTTCATCTTTCTTTTATAAATCAATAGGTTGGACTTTTTTCCCATATATTTTCTTACAATAGATTTTAATGATATTTTTATTAGCAGTTTTTAGAAAACGTTTTTCATTCCATTTATATTTTTCAGAATATACTGCATCATATTTTGCTACACAAAATCATTTCAATTGAGGCCTCGCTTCATATTCCATAACATTATTTTGTGGATCATATTAAGGCATTGCACATTTAACTTTTTTTAAAATTCAGATAACGTTAAGTTTTTGCACTTGTTTATTTTTGATGGAACAAAGTAATTTTTATCCGTAATATCAATAAAAATAATATAAATGATATGATGTATGCTCCCAAAAAATGAAGGGTATTGTTATAGTTTTACATTTCCACATTTAAAAACCATTAATTTGACGATATTACAAGGGCAGCTTTGAATGGAATTCAAAGAGCCATCTTACCGAAATTTTACTGACAGTATCTGCGAATATCATAATCTAATTTTCTAAATATATCATGATTCATAAGTTTGTCACATTTACATGTATAATCACTTGAAAATATTGAAAAAATCTCTTTCCTGTAGTAAAAGAAAACTTATGTTTTGCTAATGATTAAAATATTTTTCGAATTTACAAAATTGTTTTAGAGCATATTTTCAAAATGAAAAATATAATATAAAAAAAATTATTATTTGAATTAAGCCAACAAAATTAATAAGAAAATAAAATGTCCAGAAATGATTTACCTTTTTCAAATCATACATTTTTCAAAATTTCAGGTGTATATAAAAAAATAACTAAACTTGCAAAAAATTATAAACATGGATACTATTGTCTGGTGACAGGGTTTATACTTCACTATAGGTGGAACACTATTTAAAGATCAGATTCTACAGCCGAATCATCTTATAATTCGACCTGGTGCATCTCAAATCCGCTATTAATGGCAAACCCAGATAATGTTTGTAATGTTGAAAAGTTAACCGCTTATTGTTTTAATTTCTAAAATAGTAAAATTTGTTCGAAATTCGATTACGTGATTTTCGAAAAAGAGAAAGAAACAGAGAAAGTAAAGCAAATGCGTTTTTCATAATCTTACACATTTTGGTCAGCTGTTTCATATTTCATATAATGAAGGAAAAAAAAGATGGAATTAAAAATAAATATTTTCTGATATTTGCATTTATTTGTCTTGATTACTTGAATTTATGATAACTGAAATAGGAACATATTAGGAAATTCGGAGATCTGAATTTGGAAATTTAGTTTACATTGTTTTGTTTGATTTTACCTTGTATTTGGATTGAAATCAAGGTAAAAGATTATGATATTTTGACCTTTTTTTAAAAAAGAAAATTATGTTTTGAGATATTATTCGCTTATTTAAATTTTGCGGTTTTCATCTATTTATTCAAAATGATGTATGGTATTTAATTGCGCCGGAAATATTCACAACATATATCGCAAACATTTGATTAAGCATATAATCCATGCAATATATGCATCATATAATTTATTACAACACGCGGAATAATATTCGAGTAATCTTGGATTATGTATAACATGGCAAAAAATACTTATACCATTTAAGAAATAATATTCGTGAGCTAAAATGAACTAAATTTAAAACTAATTGACTAATTTATACCAAAATAAAATAAAAACAAACAAATGAAACTAGACCTAAATTAAGTATAAAATTAAAATGAAACAGGATAATGAGGACCAAATTATGATATAAAAAAGTAAAATTAAAGTATATGCCATAATTAAAATTACTGAAAGAAGTGTTTATAAAGCGTGGTTTTTAAAAAGTTTTGGAAAATAAAGCGCAACAGCTGAGTAAAGTTCTACGGGAAATTCTAATCCAATATTAGCATTTCTCTTTCTTGCATCAAAACACGGTAAACTCAAAAAAAAAAAAAATGTCTGCTTTTCTTTTACACTTCTCACATTTATCAAGAAAGCTTCTCAACTAAGTTATGAAAAATTTATGTCCAGCAAAAATTTGGTCAAGAAAATGTTATCTTTTATTTTTTGTAAGCAATTTTATTTTTGGAAGAAAAAAAAAAGTAAATTGAAGTTTTATAAATTTCGAACCTCTTTACTTCCGTAATTTTTTACTTAAAATTTGTTTTACTTACAACTATTAAATTAAAAAAATAATCAAATTTAATAATTTCTTCTCTACTTCGGAGAACTCCCTAGGCTCATTGGTTTTGACATTCTCTGTTTATTAAATAAGATTTTTTTTTATCCAAACTTATTTATTTCAGTGATTCTAGTATCGTGATTGCTGTTCGTTAATACTTAGTGACTATGCAACTATCCTATTTTTTCCAATAATAAATTTATCAGCAAATTTTACAATCATAACTGGAGAAGCCGTAATGCCCGAACAGAAGGTAAAATCGTAGTTCAAATCTCATTTCCGTTAATAAATTTTGAAACCTAAAAGTAATTTCATTATCATTCTTCAATCCATCCCTCTAAATACTCTAATTTAATTTTCCAAATACATTCTATTCTCTCTTTGAGTCCCCCAATCATTAATGCTATATTTATATTCAAAATTTATAATTTCCTCTTTGAATTTAATAAATTTATTCCTGCGAACCTTATAGTTCTAGGCGACAAACTTTTTTAAATTTTTTTATCAAGCGATAAGCATCCACTTAAATCTTGTAATACTTCTTTTGAAAAGATATGATCTGGTAATTGAAATTAGAGGAAGTAGTTGACTGTTATTAGTTCTTATCAAGTTGCTGCCTCTACCTCACTTTATGTCATATAAGAAAAACTTTTCGTGAATTCTAAAACTTTATATTCACTACCTCAAATAATTTAAAATATATTCTGTTTCTTCATTCAAAAATTTTTCAAACTGGAAATATGTGCCCATATCTGACTGTTTATAATTGAACTGTTAGGTTACAATTATTTCTTCATTCAAAACGCTTTACTAACTGGAAATATATGCCCATATCTGACTGTTTATAATTGAATTGTTAGTTCACAATTATTTCTTCAATCAAAACACTTTTCTAACTGGAAATAAATGCCCATATCTAACTGTTTATGACTGAAATGTTAGATCATTATTATTTCTTCATTCAAAACACTTTACTAACTGCAAATGCATGCCCTTATCTGACTGTTTATGACTGAAATGTTAGATCACAATTATTTCTTCATTCAAAACACTTTACTAACTGAAAATATATGCCCCTATCTGACTGTTTATAATTGAACTGTTAGGCCACAATTAGACTAGAGACCCTGGAAATCTGATTATAGCAATCAATTGAATATCGTATCCAGTAAAATCGCCATAATATTTTCGAAAATGTTTCAATCAGTCACTACCGCTGAGTATAAATATATCTATAATCACACCTCTCCTAATAAGAGAAGAGTTTATTAACATCTTAAAATCTACATTCTTGAAAGGAATTTAATCAAGCTGCGCAAGCCGTTCCCTCCTAATTAGAATAAAAAGGCAACTATCAGACTTCTCTTCATGAAATTGCTTTCTTTTAAACAAATATTTTATGCAACACGTTTCTCTCTTTACGGATATACTCATGTTGCGAAATGGCATTAAGGCAAGTGTTATGGATCTCTAGAGAGTATTCCAGATATTTTTTCAGGTTTTTAACTTTCCATTGCACACCCTGGAATTGTCTAAATGTTGGTTTCTCTTATCAATAAGCAGTAAAAATAACAAAAAGAAACTAAAATACAACTAAAGTTATTTTACATTATAGTTTATTACGTTGGAAAAAACCTTAAATTTTCGGTGCGAAGTTAAGCTTCATCAGAAAAAAAAAGTTAAAAAGTTACAAATGGAATAATTGGCATTCATAATAACAGAATGAAAATTACTTTTACTATCTTTCAAACTGAAATAATTTTGTCTCTGAAATGGTCTGCTTTTTTCACTAAGGATACATTATTCAACATTATAACTTTCAAAAGAACAAACTTATTAAATGACTTCTTTCTTCCATAAATTTCTAAATAAAAGTTCTGTACTTTAAAAAATAAAACTCTATCATTAGGTTGCCTTTCAAAGTACCAAAGCTTACATGCAAAGATGAAGATTATAAAGTGGCAACCTTTTTAAAGCTTGAGCTCAAATGACACTATTTAATGAGTGTGCGCATATATCACACAACCAAAGCATCTAATCTTCAGTTAATGAATTCATAAAATCAATGGTATAAAATAACATATCTTCGTAATTACAAGTAATGAATTATATGAAATTTGTCATAGACATGTTGAAGTTATAAAAAAGAGATTATCTTTAAAATAAAAATATGGAATGAATTTATTTTTAAATAGATTAAACATTCTATAATTATTTTTACATGAAACATCTAAATAATTCTAAGAAATAAAAAAAATATTGAATACAAATAAGTGTAACTTAAATTGAAAATTCATTAAGATTTTATTAATAAATGAAACCTTTGTTCAACTTCCAAAATAAAAAATACTTACTGAGATGTATCGAGTATTTAGATCTTAAATGTCTAAAATCTATCAATTCCCCAATATCTCCAAGAATATTAAAGACACTCGGTTTTCTTCCTGGCATCAACCTGCTATATTTATATCTCCAAAAAGAACATTTTAAAAGCAACGCGAAAAATATCCCTATCAATATGTAAAATATAAGCAATAGCATTTTTTATATCTTTCAACCAAGAATTCAAACTAAATCTTGATGTATACTTCGTTAATATTGTTCCCTTTTATAAGATAATATTTCATAACACAACTGAAAGTAAGCGGAAATTTATATGTATCTTAGACTATTGATTCACGTGACCTTAACTATAATCTTAAGGGAAGCGGAAAAATTTTTTAAAGAGTCATATGCAAACTTTTGTATTGTTCGTATTAGATATAATCGATCTAAATTTTTTATTTTAAATTATAAATAATGCAATTTAAAGATAATTTCATTTTAAACTATCCTGAATGCTGGTAAGTAAAGGAAATTTAACTTACTTTACTTCAATTTTACCTAATTTTTACTGTAAACTTAATCTTCGTTCAAATAACGATTCAATGCAAGTGTAAGCAGGAGTATATTTAAATAAAAATGAAACGCTTATGTATTATACACGTAGAAAGCAAATATTAATTCCATTGTCTAACAAAGTTTCATTTCAAGTTTGATTTTCTTTATTTCTTCCTTATTATTCTAACGCATTATAGATTAAAATCTTGAATAATTTGTTTAAAATTAAGAAAGAGTCTTTTTTTCTAAATTTGATCCTTTATTGCTTCATAGATAAAATTTTTAACCATTATTAACTCATGAAATTTAAAACACGGAATTTAAAAAAATAAATTTTTTTAAAAAATTTCTTTTTACAAAAACATTAAAATGCATTACTAAAATCCGGTACTTATACAAAGTTATTTATTGCCATCTTAATTGCTACGAGGGCTTAATTGCAATAACGAATTGCTATGATTGCCGCTTTTTAGGTAGATTCCTATTGGAAGACTGCCTATCGCAATGGTTCTCATGGCAAGAAAGATTTCGGGAAAATTTCTTCAGTTCTTCATCGATCATGATCTCTAGAACCCGAAACTCCTCTTTGCTCATATTGCGAACAGGATAACTATAGTAATTCTGTTTCGATATGAAATGGTTTGAAACATGTTATGAGAAATGTAAATGCCTCGTACTAGTTCGTAAATGGCTGATTTAGCTCAAAAATCTTGGAAGTGGTGAGGAGTTGAAATTTTCATTTCGCTATGAATTTCTCAATATTGAAGATATCAAAATAAATCCAATTAGTCAAATTAGTGTCTCATCAAGACGAATAACATTTGTATTTAAAACTTTTCGGTAACTGCAATATCATAAAAGTTACGGAGTAAAAAGTAATTTTCAATCCCTAATAATGACATTTTCTAACATCAACTATTTATGTTGCCAGATAGTAACTTAGATGTAAAGACCTTCATTTGTCTTCCAACTTACCGAAAGGAATTATTTTATTCTCCTGTGGGCGATGAATAAATGTCAAGTATAGAAAATATAAAGAATTTTTTAAAAATATGTAAAAAGATAGAGAAACAACGAGTATTTTTCTATATAATCACTTTGCGATTCAAGTATTTGACATAACGATGGACCTGATCTCGGATTCTCTGAATGAAGAATGTTGACGCTAGTGATGTGAAATGACCGTTAGCATTCCTTTAAAACTCCTCGTTATTTTCTATTTCTTATTACTTTCTATTAAAACTCCTCTATGGGTTTTCTTTTAAGAAAAAGAATATGAAATAGAAATGTCTACACAATTGTCCCCCAAACGCCTCGATTATGACATGCGAGTTAGCAAACTCGTTGCCAGAAATTCTAGTATGCTTTGTTTCTTTCCAACGACTTAAATCAATGATTTGAAAAAGATCTTCTGTTCTAAAAGTTTTGCATTATTGTACATTTTAATGAAAAATGTGGTTTAATGTCGAGTGATTTTCATCAACAAACTGAAGAACAGGCTGGAGGCCAAAGCAATGATTCCGGAAAAAAGGAAAAGCTTCAGAGGATAATTAAGAACCATCCATCATGAATAATGACTTCTATTAGCAGCAAAAAAATCTTTCGAAGAGGAGATAGAAAACCTAGTTCATAATTTCTTAAATATTTAAAGCAATTATGTTGCAAAAATTACCATGATTCTACTAACATCAAGAAAAAAAGAAAGTAGGAAGATTCTATAACTCAAGCATTTATTATTTAATTTTCACAAAATGGCATCGATAAACGCGGCTCAAAGCAACAGGTTTATTTAGATAAAAAAAACTTGTTTAACGAGTTAATTAACATAATTCTTAATTAGTACGTTCCAGTTTTCTCATTATAGAAACTGAGATTTTTTACTGATTCGATATGGGACAACATTTTAAATTCGTGTGTGAAGTTTCGTAGCAAAATTTGAAATATTCAAGATATAATTAATTCCTAAAACTCTGTCTGAAAGAGCCAACATGCTAAACATTATATATTAAGTAATTTAAAGATTATTATAAGTAAAAAGCCTATCGTTTTCTTTATTTCACTGAGATTTCTAAAAAAACATCTTACATTTCAAATTATTTATTAGCATAAGTATTAATTTTCAAATTCCTACTAATATATGATTTTATAAGAAATTTCTGTATTTTATTGTATTAAAATTTTTCAGAATTCCCTTATATGGTTATTAAAACCCTAGACATTTCAATAAATCTCAGAATTTTTTATAACTAGTGAAAAGCCGTAGTTACAATGTTTTTAAGAAAAATTTATTTGACTGGCAAAGAAAAAAACAAACTAATTTACATAACGGCCTTCTAAGCTAAGGAATTCGTCTGTTATTTTTTTATAGAAGAAAATTTTTATTTTAGTTTCTGCGATTGTTAATCTGTTAACAATTTTTTGGAAACTGAGAAGTACATTTGGTTTATGTTAAAGATATTACACGATTTGAGTTTAAAATCAAAAAGAAAAATTAATTGACATCACCTGGCTGAAATAGCTGAGGAAAAAGGCTATTTAAATTGATGAAACAATTCATAACAAGAATTAACATATCATTTTTTATTTCAATTGAAACATCTATTTTTTTATTATTTTCGAATATGTGATAAAGCTTTATAATCGTCGAATAATTTGATCCTGTGAATTTATTAATGCTTCAGTTTTCCTGTATTCTTGAAACATAGAAAAGAGACTATTGTTGGCATTATGTTCATTTCTCTTCAAAAATGGAACGAGTTACAGTAATTTTATTTCTTAAATAAATTTTACATCAAAAATATAATATTGTACAAATGTGATTATGTCCAAAATACAGACTCTTATTGATGTAATAATGAAAGAGAAAGTAAATTTTGGTCACTTCAGTCCTTCTAGTAACTGATTGAACAATGTTTAACTTATATTCGATGATTAAATATCTTTGAATTGCATCATCTTTATTTGCATATTTCAATGAAAATTTAAAAGGGGTTTTAAGATATTCAAGAAAAACTGAAATGTGTACCAGAAAACATCGCTGCAAAATCGATACCGATTTTGCAGAGGGTGTTGTCAAATTCGAACGGTAAATTCAGAGATTTGATAGTAGGCATTAATGAGATAAAAATTTACCATGAAACATAGGGATGCAAGTGACGTTTATTCGGTGAAAATCACAAAAATAGACATCGAAAAGACAATTAGCTTTCCATAGAGAATGGCCCTATGAATACAAGCATTAGTAACAAGGTAGTCGAGAACAAGAAGCCTTTTCATATGACATTTTTCTATGTGTTTAAGGAAAACAAAAGCAACGAGCAAGTATTCCTTAATGATCATTATAGAATTAATAGCCATTAAATTTCACAAACAACACATCAGATTTCACGAATGACGAATATTTCGCAATCACCAACATTTAGAAAAGCGATGGTTTTTGACAATCTCAAAATCATTCTATTTCTATTTTTTTTCCCTCGAGGCCAGAATTAAAAAAAAAGTTTAAACTAATTTGAAACAATCATGTGACTATTAGATTACGCATGCGTCAATATTTAATTTTTTTTTTTTTTACTTCTTAAAATTGCTTGAGCTTTAAAATTTCTTGTTCCAACCTAAAAAAAAAAACTATTGTATCTATAGAAATATTGTATATTGTATCTATAGAAATTTCGATTCCATCCCCACAATCCTTCGCTTTCGTTCCCATTTTCTTCTATGTGCTTGTTTGGGATATAATTTCTTACAACTCTATCTTTTATTTTCCAGACAGACAATCGTACCCAATTGTAACTTATTGTTGGTGATACGTCGCCAATTGCGGTAACTTTCTTTATCATTTTCTAAGACACTAAAAGCAAAAAATTGATGCCTCAAACGCAATTAATTGTCAGTTTTTTGCATTTTGAGACTTCAAAAGACCAAACCAAAACAACATAATGTTCTCACATGGTAAAAAAAAGTAATAATGCATTGAATTTAATTAGAAATGTTCATGTTCATTAAGATTTATATTTATGGCTATTTAATAAAATTGGCAATATTCATTTTTTATCCACATCCGGTTTTTTTATAACAATAAATTTTATAAACTCTATTCAGGAGCACTTAAAAATATGCCATTTGGCAATTGCTTTTATAAGATTACCGAAAAAAAAGGTAAGAAGGCTCTCTTAACTGCCTATTTTGTTTATCTATAATAAATATTAATGTATAAATAAAGGGAATTACGAATAAAACATACTTACAAACTTTCAATATAAATTGAAAATGAGAAAGATCTGAACATCGCAAATACCGGTCATAAAGAAATACAGTAAATGTAATTCATTCAAATAGAAAATAAAGTTCATTGATCGTAATTGTGTTTTAAAATTGGAAATCGAAATAGGGTGGAAATGACTGCAATAATGATGCTTGCTGCTATACATTTCCTACTTATAAGTGTCGTCAAAGTAACGACCGTACAGTTCAAATTACATTGTATGAGTCATTAGCTGAATAAGATTGCATTTAATATCCAAACATATACACTTTAAAGGAAAGGTCATCAAAGACCTTTTATAGGACTCTCTCATTCGGTTCTATCCGGAAGATCAGATATTAGAGCTTTCAAGTGCTTGAATTAGGATATTGGGAATACACTTGTTAAGTGCTTGCAGTAGATTAACTTATCCCAAGCATTACATTTTAATAATTGAGTTGCTTCGCTACACAATAAAGAATTCCTAAATTTATTTAGAAATTCATAAAATTATATTATATGAATTCTTTCTTTATTTTATTTTATGTTTATTAATTCTTGCAGTTTATTGCAAAAAATATCTTTTTCTTTCATTGTTTTTTTATGTTCTTTATTTATATTCTGATAAATTCTTGGAATTGTATGCTAATTTTCTTCTGCCTTTTAGTTACGTCTTCATTTTGATGTTTTGTCTGCCCTAAAGTTTGTAAATACGTTCTGCTTTGATTTTCTGGTTTTATTTTTTCACTTGTTAAAATATGTCGTATGTTTATTTGTTCACTCTTACACTGACAAATGTCTTGTTACAGTTTGCATAGTTTTATTGTTATTTACAAGTACTTATATACTATATTATGATACTTGTTGTACCTATTAAATTATGGTTTATTTTAAAAAGATTTTTATTATATTATTTTTAAGAATTTTAAATCTCACTTTGCTTGGTTTTTGTAACTTGTTATCACTTTATTTGGGTTTTCTGCTTGGTTTTTATCTAATATATAGTATTTACGAAATTTATTACTATCTGTTCTTTTTGGCTAAAGATATCTTAAGCTGGAAGGACAAATCCTAAGCCCAAAAAAATGTTTTAGCGTTGAATGTCTGAATAGTTGTAACAGCATATTATTAGAAGATTAGGAGAAATATTTTTTGCATGTACGTTTAAAACCAAGCAGATTATTATTAGCAATCAAATGCCACAACCAAAGTTATTTTCTACCAGTGTAATAGATTTGTGCCATCATAGGTAAATATTCGACTGAGTTCAACTTTTCCCAGTATGAAACACATTATTCAGATATTAATTTTCAAAAACGTCCTACTATTTCCTAAAGCAAATCAAATTTAACAGAAATAATTCACATTGGCATTTTGAGTAGAGATGTCTTTAAGAACAGTGTTCCCCTTGTATGTTAACAGCAAAACGTTTTTTAAGATATTTGATATTTAAAAAAAAAACTATTTTTTCCCCAACATTTTAAAGTATTTAAAATTTTGTCTTTGAGTTTTACAAAGCATTCCAAATTTTGTTGTTCCCTTAGTATAATATTAACATGTCATATATTTCTTCAGCAGTCGTTTTCTTTCCGCATTAGTTGATTCATATATGTTTTCTTTTCTTATACCAAACTATTCTGCTTCAGTGACCTTTTCATATCAGAGAAACATGTAAAATCAGTAGAATTATTGGAATATTATAAGTACTATAGCATAAAAATACTGCCTCTGTGACAAATTTAACTATTTGTGAAGTTACATCTATGAATATAATTTTTTTTCTTCATCCGTAATAAACAAAAGTAATCAAAGCTAATGCACTACTAGGATTTATGCGAATTGGTGCAAAAGGTTAAACGGAAACCTTTAAAGAATAAAGCAGTACTAAACACAATAAAGCAGTTATATATTCTTGTTACAAATTAGTAAAAGTGATTTCCTTTCAAAAATAATTTTTGTATAGTTTAAATTTATAACCTTTCATAAAAGTCCTCTAATTTCTTCGGTGAATACTCTTTGCTTCATTTTTCTGAAATGTTTATATAAATTCAGAAAATTGCAAATATTTTAAGTAGTCCAAATTAAAAGCAATAAAATGCGTTTTATGATATTGTTACAAATTTCCGGGTTCGTTTAGATAGTGGTAGTGATATGGTGTGGAGAAAGCACAATCAGCAGGCTTCAGTAGAAAACAACGATGTTTATTTACACGAAGAGACGAACACAAGGAAGACGAATACACAGACGACAAATATTTACAGCCGAGACAAACACAGGACAGCACACTACAGACGACAGTAACCCACAGGTAGTAATCGTCCACAGCACGTGAAGTGGCTAGACAGAATCCAGCAGGAGAGGTGATCCTGGGAGCTTCGCTCTACCGTCTCTCCAATGGCTGAACTTCTCGCTTTAGCTGCTGACTCACTACTTCTCACAACTGGCTACTACACAACATATACGAAGACAAAATTCGGCACACAGCAGTTCAGTACTCGCTCCACACAACGCTGGTAATTCGCCGTTGCATCGCTATCTTCTTGAAGACTCGTTATTTGTCGGCGATTTCGACTAGTCCCTCACACGATTTCACCGCAGCTTCAGCTTCACAATAAGCTTATCGGGGCACCCGTCCTTGGAATAGGACTATCCCCTTAAGGACGAAAACTGTCTGATTAGACATAATTTTTGGGTATTATGCCATGAACTGTGATAGTTCCAGATGATACGATGGTAGGAGAAAAACTGAACTTGAACTTTTAAAAAGTTGCTCGTTGCAGGTGTGGGAGAGAGGGAGTGATGTCTAAGCGAATATGAGAGCAGGATGTCAGGGGAGTACGAGAGGGTGATGCAGGAAGGTTTTCGGGACAAGGTGAAAGATAAACGATTGTTCGACGGGAGCCAATAAGGATGCTGGGTTGTTGCAGTGGGATGAATTTTGTTTTCAAGAGAACTTAGGCCATCAGAGCGTTGAGGATTATAAGCTTTTTTCTCCACCTTATTTTCCGTTTTCTTTGCAAGTTTGGCAGCTTCAATTAATTTTGGGAATTTTTTGAGTACTTCTCTTAGTTCTTTTAGGATTTCCAGGATTTTAAAAATGTTGAGGAAGTCTTCTAAAGCAGTCAAAGTTGACTCCATGTTCTGTTTTCGAGGTGGGGGAACGGGTAATGGGAACTTGATTTCCCTGTTGTTTTCTAGCTATCTCAGCGTAGGAGGGTCTTCCATTGATCGTTGTTAACTTACGGAATTTAATACAACCTTTCTATGCAGCTGTCTGACCAGTTTCGGTGCAGTTTACGCAGATTGGATCTTGGATTTTTTCCGTGATATTACAGCTCCTGGTTGGGTGTGTGCCATCACTCTTGATACATTTGGATGATAGTCTGCAGTTCCTGGCTGAGTGATGAAATCCTGCACAGTTGTAGCAGATGGTTGCTGTTGTTTTTCTTCTGTAGTTTTCAGTTTCGATTCTTAGATGGAGGAGGGTTTTTTCATTATAAATGTTAAGAGCACTTCTTGATTATTTTTGATTTCGAGCAGGAAAATTGCGTACAGGGTTTTCATTTTGTAATTTTTAAGTTGAAATATCCTGATTATATTATAGTTTCTTTCTTCCAGTTCTTTGACAATATCTGCTTTCTCTGTATCTCCGGGGAGTCCTTTCATAATAACTTTTAGTGGCCTGTCTTCGTAATTTTCTGATAAAATGAATTCTCTTTGATGGGTCAGATTTACAAAAGATGCAACATACAAAATTTTCTAAAAAACTTCAAAGGAACGAAATGTTGAATCTAAAATTATCGGTTTTCCACCACAACGAGGAAGACCAACAATTATCTTTTATGTTTGAAAAAAAGGAGATCTATTACATCTGAAAAATGCAAGGACATGATGGATTTATTACGATACATATAACTCCTTCTATCAACTAATATTTTTAAATTTATTGAAAAGTAAACCTTTAAATATCACGCAATAACAAAAAAGGACTTATCCCATATCCAAAACAAACGGCTCATATATAAATATATCAGCATCAGGTGTGCATCTGTGATCAGATCTGCATCTAATTAGGTCCACTTCGATAAGCATGAAAATAAAACTACTTCCAATTTGGCTCGCATCTAATTATATCTCAAGCAGTTCTGTATCTAATTAGTCCCGCATCACACCTACATCTAATTACAACATCATCTATTTAGACTTGCTAGTAACTACATATATTTAAATCTGCATCTAATCAGGCCTGAATCAGATCTGCATCAAATTAGATCAGCTACAAAATAGATCTGCATCTAATTAGGTCTGCTTCAAATCTGTATTTGGTTAGATCCATATCTAAATAGATCTTTATCACGTGTGCATCAAACAAGAATTGTATCAAATTAGGACAGCGTATAATTAGATCTGAATCAGGTATGTATCTAATTAGGCCCGCATCAAACCTGTATCTGATTAGAACTGCATGTAACTACATCTAATTTGGACTGTAGCAAGTATGCATCTTATTAGGCCTGTGTGAGGTATGCATCTAATTAGGCCTGTGTGAGGTATGCATCTAATTAGGTACTCATGAGACCTGCATCTAATAATACCACTACTAAATAGATCTGCACCTACTTAGGCCCTCATCAGATATGCATCTGAATTGAACTGCATCTAATTAGGCCCGAACTAATCAGATTTGAATCAGGTCTACATTTAATTAGATCCGCATCTAATAAGATATGAATCAGGTCTGCATCTTATTAAGCCCGCATTAAAACTGCATCCAATTAATCGGAATAGTAATATCCAATTAATCTGAAGTACCTAGATATATTCAAATCTGCATCTAATATGCATCTCTATGGCCCGTATCTGATCTACATCTAATTAGATCCACATCTGAATAGCACTGAATCTAATTAGGCCCGAATCTAATCAGATCAGAATGAGGTGTGCACCTGATTAGGCCCGATTCAGACCTGCATCTTATTAGATCTGAATCTAATTAGGCCTGCATCAGACGTGCATCTAAGTAGAACTGCATGTAGCTTGATCTAATCAGATCTGCATCTAATAAGATCCGCATCTAAATAGAACTCCATCTCAATAGGCCTAGATCTAGTCTGTATCTAATTAGGCCACCATAAGATCTCCATCTAATTAGATCGATATTTAAATCTGCATCAGGTCTGCTACTAATTAAGCCAGAATCAGACACGCATCTAATAAAGCTCAAATCAGATCTGCATCTAATTAGGCCCGCATATAAATAGCTCTGCATCTAAAGAGATCTGCACCTAATTTTATCTGAATTAGGTCTGCATTTTATTAGGCCCGCATCAGAACCGCATCTAATTACATCTGCATCTATTCAGACCTGCAAGTAACTAGATATATTTAAATATGCATCTAATAAGGCCCGCATCATATCTACATCAAATTAGACCTGATTCTAAATATAATTGCATCTAATTAGGCCTGCATGAAGTCTTCATCTAAATAGACCTGCATCAACTGAGCATCTAATTAGATCTGCATCAAGACTACATCTAAATAGATCTACATCAAATCTGCATTTAATTATATCTAAATCTAAATAGATATTCAAAAGGGTTTCCTTCTAATTAGATCCATATCTAAAGAGATCTGCATCAGGTCTGCATCTAATTAGACCTGCATGTAACTAGATATATTTAGATTTGCATCTAATTAGGCTGGCATCTGGCATGCATCTAATAAGTTCTGCAATTAATTTGAACTACATGTAACTACATCTAATAAGATCTGCATCTTATTTGCTCTGCATAGGATCAGCAAATAATTAAATCAGCATCTAAATGGAACTGCATCTAATTTTGCCTTTAGTAAGTATGTATCTTATTCGGGCTGTATGAGGTCTGCATCTAATAAGATCCATATCGAAATAGTTCTGTCCCAGATGTGCATCTAATTAGGCCTTCATGAGACCAGCATCTAATTAGGCCGCCATCAGATCTGCATCTAATAACACCCGACTCTAAATATATCTGCATCTAATTAGGCCTTCATGAGACCAGCATCTAATTAGGCCGCCATCAGATCTGCATCTAATAACACCCGACTCTAAATATATCTGCATCTAATTAGAACTGAATCAGGTCTGCATCTAATTAGGCATGCATCAGACCCGCATCCAAATAGAACTGCATATAATTAGCACGTATCTAATCAATTCTGAATCAGGTCTACATTTAATTAGATCCGCATATAAATAAAACTGCATCTAATTAGATCTGAATTAGGTTTGCATCTGATTAAGCCTGAATCAGACCTGCATATAATTAGAATTGCTTATCACTAGATCTATTTACAACTGCATCTAATTAGATCTACATCTATTTTGGCCATCATCAGATCTGTATCAGATCCGAATCTAATTAGGCCAGCATCAGATCTGCATGTAATTAAGTGCGCATGTGTTCTGCATCTAAATAGAACTGCATCTAATTTGGCCTACATGAAGTATTCATATAAATAAAGCTGTATCAACTCTGCATCTAATTAGGCTTGCATCAAGTTTGCATCTAAACAGATCTGCATCAAATCTGCATTTAATTAGATCTTAATTTAAATAGATATTCAAATTGATGTGCATCTAACTATATCTGTATCTAAATAGATCTGAATCTGGTCTACATCTAATTAGGCCGGCATAAGACCTGCATTTAATTGTATGAGCATCTAATTAGACCGGCATCAGGCATGCATCTAATTGGAATTGCATTTAACCACATTTAATTAGATCTGTACCGATCCATTCCGAAATAGAACTGTCCCAGGTGTGCATATAATTAGGCCCTCATGAGACCTGCATCTTATTAAGGAGGCATCAGATCTGCATCTAATAACGCTCGTCTCTAAATACATTTGCATCTAATTAGAAAGGAATCACGTCTGCGTCTAATTAGGCCCGCATCTGACCTGCATTTAATTTGACTCGTACCTAATCATTTCTGTACAAGGTCTGCATTTAATTAGATCCGCATCTAAATAGAACTGCACATAATTAGATCTGAATCAGATCTGCGTCTGATTAGGCCCGAATCAGACCTGCATCTAATTAGAACTGCATGTAACTAGATCTATTTTGATCAGCATCTAATTTGGCCTGCATCAGACCTGCATCTAAGTAGAACTGCATTTAACTTGATCAAATTAGATATGCATCTTATTAGGCCCGAATCAGATCTACATCTAATTAGATCCGCGTCTAAATAGAAAGTCATCTAAATAGGCCTACATCTAGTCTGCATCTAATTAGGCCACCCCCAGATCTACATCTATATAGATCCATATCAAAATCTGCATCAGGTCTGCATCTAATTATGTCAGCATCAGACATGCTTCTAATTAAGTGCCCATAAGATCTAAATCTAAATATAACTGCATCTAATTGGACCCGTATCTAAATAGATATGCATCTAAATACATCTTCACCTAATTTTATCTGAATCAGGTCTGCATTTTATTAGGCCCGCATCAGAGGTACATAAAATTTCATCTGCATCTATTTAAACCTTTAAGTAACTAGATATATTTAAATCTGTATCTAATAAGGCCCGCATCATATCTGTATCAAATTAGATCTGCTTCTAAATAGAATTGCATCTAATTAGGCATGCTTCTGATCTGTATTTGATTAGATCTGCTTCTAAATAGAATTGCATCTAATTAGGCATGCTTCTGATCTGTATTTGATTAGATCCATATCTAAATACATATGTTTCTGGTGTGCATCTAAGTAGAATTGCATCTAATTAGATCTGAATCAGGTATATAATTTGGCCTGCATCTGATTAGAACTGCATATATTTAGATCAATTTTGATCTGCATCTAATTAGGGTCGCATCATATCTGCATTAATTAGATCCGCATCTAAGTAGAACTGCATCTAATTTTGACTGTAGCAAGTTTCCATCTTATTAGGCCTGTATGAGGTCTGCATCTAATAAGATCCATACCGAGATAGAACTGTCCCAGGTGTGCATATAATTAGGCCTTCATGATACCTGCATCTTATTAAGGAGGCATTAGATCTGCATCTAATAACGCTCGTCTCTAAATATATTTGCACCTAATAAGAAAGGAATCACGTCTGCGTCTAATTAAGCCCGCATCTGACCTGCATTTAATTTGACTCGTACCTAATCATTTCTGTACAAGGTCTGCATTTAGTTAGATCCGCATCTAAGTAGAACTGCATCTAATTAGGCCTGCATTAAGTCTTCATCTAAATACCCCTGCATGAAATTAGGCCTGCATCAAGTCTGCATCTAAATAGATCTGCATCAAATTTGCATCTAATTATATCTAAATCTAGGTATTCAAAAAGTTATCCTTCTGCCCGCTGACCTGCATTTAATTTGACTCGTACCTAATCATTTCTGTACAAGGTCTGCATTTAATTAGATCCATATCTAAATAGATCTGCATCTAATTAGGTCGCATAAGACCTACATGTAAGTAGATTTGCATGTAACTAGATCTATATAGATGAGCATCTAATTAGGCCGGCATTAGACATGCATCTAATTAGTTCTGCAACTAATTAGAATTGAATGCCACTACATCTAATTAAATCTGCATCTTATTTGTTCCGTTACGGATCTGCATATAATTAGATCCGCATCTAAATAGAACTGCATCTAATTTTGTCTTTGCAAGTCTGCATCTTATTAGGCATTATGAGGTATGCATCTAATAAGATCCATATCGAAATAGATCTGTCCCAGGTGTGCATCTTATTAGGAACACAATTAGACATGCATCTAATTAGGCCAACTTCAGACATGCATCTAATTAGGCCCGCCTCTAAATATATTTGCATTTAATTAGAACTGAATTAGGTTTGCATCTAATTAGGCCCGCATCATACCTGCATCTAAACATAACTGCATCTAATTTGACCCGTACCTAATCAGATCTGAATCTGGTCTGAATTTAAGAAGATCCGAATGTAAATAGAACTGCATCTAATTAGATCTGAATCAGGTCTGCATGTGATTAGGCCCGAATCACACTTGCATCTAATTAGAACTGCTTTAACTTGATCTTATTAGATTTGCATCTAATTAGTCTGAATAGAACTGCATATAATTAGGCCTTCATCAAGTTTACATGTAATTAGGCCTTCATCAAGTTTGCATCTAATTAGGCCTTCATCAAGTCTGCATCTAATTAGGCCTTCATCAAGTCTGCATGTAATTAGACCTTCAACAAGTTTGCATCTAATTAGGCCTTCATCAAGTTTGCATATAATTAGGCCTTCATCAAGTTTGCATCTACTTATTCCTTCATCAAGTCTGCATCTAATTAGGCTTGCATCAGATCTGCATCTAATTAGATCCATATGAGCCATTTATTTAAAAATAGGGCAAGTCCATTTTTGAAAAAAAAAAAAAATTAGATAATGGTGGATATATATAAAACTTGTTACTTTTTGTGCGTAAACAATTTAAAGTTAAAAAAAATCAGATTCTAGTATTTTGGAGATGGAAGTTTTAGCTCTTAACAGTATTGAAAATCTGTTTATTTTGAAAGTGGTGCAAGTCCATCTTAGATTGAAGTTATTTTTGGCCAAATATATTACTGCAAAATTTAGTTCCGGTTGCTGTATGTTAAAGCAAATGTGGCCGTTTGATATCATGTCTGAAATCTAGGGCGTTTCTTTCTATCTGTCTTTGATAATGAAAATTGTTGGTTATACATTGTTTCATAAATAATAATTTTTAATGTTGTGTTTCGATAATAATATGTTTACGTCCAACACCGATTGTTCAGTTGAGTGGCAATGAAATAAATATCATTGACCACAAATTTTGGTTGTAAGGACATTCACTTTTATGGGACGATCGTGATTTTGGAGTGGTAGAACTGGCAATTCGGAAAACAAGTTTCTTGTATATTCTCCAGGATTAGTATAAAGTAATACGAAATTGTCGAAAATGTAATAAATGTTTGATACATGAAAAGAAACGCGGATATTTATTTTCAACCTAACCTCTGGAGAAAGCGGTTTAAAAAAAATTAAAATATCGATGAGTAAACGTGAATTGTTTAACTATATGCAGGATCAGATTTACAAGCGATGCAACATACAAAATGTTCTACAAAATTTCAAAACGACAAAATGTTGAATTTAAAATTATGGATTTTCCACCACAACGAGGTAGACCAAAAATTATCTTTTATGTATGAAATAAAAGAGATCTATTACATCTGAAAAATGCAAGGAAAGGATGGATTTATTACGATATATATAAATCCTGTTCATCATGAACATTTTAAAATGTTGAATCCTGAATAAAATTCAATTTAATTATACTTTGAAAATAAACTGAAAATGTATAATTTCATTGAAATTCTTAATAAAACTGAATTGTTTTTTTGTGTTGTTATATTTTCTACAAGAATATTCATTGTTTGTTTGTTTTCTTTTTCACTTTTTTTCAAATAAATAAATAATTATAAATTTTTGAATAGTATTTGGTTTTTATTATTAAAAAAAGACTGATGTAACGGAAATATTTCCCAATTAAATGAACGATTACAATATTGTATTAATTTTGAAAGTGAGGCATGTTCATTTATTTGTAATAAAACTCTTATTTTTTTAGTCAGCACTGTAAACACCATTGGATTATAAACTTGTATTGCCTGGTGCCACAAAGTACAAAAAATATATCTATTAATACTTACCAATATTTTTAAATTTATTGAAATGTACGCCTTTAAATATCTCGCAATAACAAATGATGGACTTGTCCCATTTTCAAAATAAACGGCTCATATATATATAAGTATATGTCGAAAAAAAAAGAAATATAAATATCCTTTTTCTTAAATGTTTTATTATAACAAATACGTATATAAAGAAATAGCATTAGATTTTTGTATAAAATTAAGATTTTTTAAATTCAATTTTTCAGCATAAAAAAGGCAATAAAAAAATTTATTTTAAAATATTTGAATTTCATTTTTTTTCACTCTCCCCCCCCCCTTTTTTTTAAATAAATGCAAGGATTACTTCTTGAATTACCGTACAACTACGATTTTATATTTTAATTTTCTTTACTAAGAAAACTCAAACCAATTTTGGTTATTTTATTATAAACAAATTGGTTTCTAATTAGAATAATTAAAGTAATTAGAAACCCATTTTGCAAAAGTCATCATTTTCTTCAATTTAATTTATTCTAATGAAAAGGAATATAAGTATATCATGCATGTGAGTGCATAATGATGATCTGAGGGGATTATTAAAAAATACCTTTTTTTTTATAATTTAACTAATTAAGCAATATTAGTAAGAAGAACATTCAGAATTCTCCCAGAAATAAACGGGATATGGGTGAAAAAATATTTTGGTTTCTAATGATACTGATATAACGAATCGATTTCCAAGAGAATATATTAGCAATGTTAAGAAACTTCCGTTTTTTAGCAAAAAATTTATTTTAATGTTCAATACCAAGTAATCCAAAGTACTTATTTTACTTTTTTTTTAATGTACTCTGTTTTATAGAATATTAAATAGAAGCTATTATAATGATTTAAATCCGTTAATTTGGAGTAATTTGTAATTCTTTCAAAATTTGAGAAATGAAATTTTATAAGATCAAAAATGGCAGAAGATAATTCGTTATGAGAAAAAAAAAATATTATTTAGAAACATATTTCAAAATGAATATAACCAATTAATTCAATTTAATAATAAAAAAAAGAGTTCGAATTTCAAATAGAACATTTAATCTTCACTTAAATTTGTTTTTCACTGTATTTACGCTGCATGAAAAGTCTATTCAGCAGTAGAATTTCGTAGTATACATATTGTAACCATAACAACTAATCTTGTTTCAATCAAATTGGTACTCTTCACACTTTTGAAATTAAACTGACCACTGTTAATTCCATAAGTTTCTTAAACGGAAGAATTAGGGCCATTCCAGAATATTTAATTTTGTTTAACAATTTATCATGGAGGATTCGAAATGCTCTTTCACAACGTCCACAATCTCCATTCTCTACTGAAAAGAGTCAAAATCTTCCTCTTCAATTTCATCTTTCAGCATCGTGTTCTTCTATTTTTCCTATCTTGAAGTCAATTTTCTTGTTTTTTCCTACATTCATTGCTAATAAGTATCAAATAATTATTAATAAATAGAAACCATAGCTTAAAAGTATTAGATATGGGAGATGAATGATAGATTCCCTATGGGAGTAAGTTGTTAATTTGACTGAAATATAGAGAAAAGAAAAATAGATAAGAACATAGAATATATAAATATTGAAGAAAACCTGAAAATTGACCTCAAATGCATGCGATGATGAAAGAGGAATCTGAAGACGATGATTTTAACTCTTTTGAATTAGAAGCGGATATTACATAGATTGAGAAAGTAATGTTCAACCGTTACAGTAAAGCTTACGTAAATTACAAATCAAATTAAATAATTATGAAGTTCGTATACTATAATCCATTAAAGTAGAATATATATTTATTAAAAAGCAATAAAAAATCAGTTCTTTGGATTACTTTGGAAACAAGCTGTTGAATGAAATCTGAGACAATAATCAGTAATTTCTTATCAGTACAAATATATTTCTTTCTTATTCTGATCAGTAGTTATTATCTGTATTCCTAATTACTCTATATTTTCTGGAGTAATTGGGTAATTAAGAATGGCTGACGTTGCTGTAACTAAGAGTGTTTAATTAATAAATTAATTTGGGTAAAAAGCATTATTTAATGTGCCATCTGGAGCTTGATTGTGCCTTCATATAAATCATAAATTTATTTTCCCTCGCAAAAGAACTGAGAAAAAAGGATATATTTTACGTAATTCACTCTCATTTGCCAAAAATTATTTAAAAGATAGTTTAAATTTTGCTAATAAAATGCATACTTTTTCAAAAACTTAATATTAAAAAGAAGATTCTTTTAACTTGAATAATGCAATATGTCCTTTTAAATCTAATAAAACATGATATTTTTCTTATAATATCTATTAAGAAACTTTTATCTTTCGTGAACAATATCTCTTATACTATATCGATCTGTAAGATGTATATTTTTGTTATCATTGCTTTTGGAAATACAACTGCATTTTGTGTCGACTTAAATTAATTTTAATTTTGTTTTATACATTTCATGAAATTTTTCTTTTTTGTTTTATACATTTCATGACATTTTTCTTTTTTGTTTTATACATGAAAGATAAATTCCTATCAAAGGAAGTTCTCAAACAATTTTTAGGCATTTCACTTGCCTTTTAATGTTATTTCATTTAAACTTAATATTAGAAAAATTTAGCTAATTTTTTTTCTAACTTAAAAACTCATTCTAAGTAGTTAAATCTTAAATTTAAAAGACTTCATTTCAACTAGAAGAAATTAGTAGTGGCAACTTCTTTTAAAAGAATGATCTATTTCTAATAGAAATTAAAATTGTTACTCAATAAATATATTTCTATCAAGGTATTATTACACCTTGTAACTTTTAGTGTATCAGATTTAATAATTTGAATACTAATCTAGAATTGCTTGTTCGTAATTTAGAATTTTTCGTAAGCCACTTTGTAATATTGCTTACCTGATTTTATATTTATGGATAAAAAAATGTTTTTGCATAAAATTATTTCAAATTCTTTTTTAAAATAGTTTTAACAACTTATAAATAAATAAACTGATTATGTTTTAAGTATAATTAAGCATTAAAGTATTTTTTTTTGAATTTCTGAACAGTTTATTTTATAGATCAATACTATAATTATCTTTTCAAACGAGTTCTGAGATAAATTATAAAGAGGCCATGAAAATTTATAATTTCTTACCAGCTTACAAACAATACAAAAATGTATTTTTTAACTAGTAACATATTTCGCTTTAAAGCGCTGATTCTTAATAGTAGTAAAATTTAAATAAAAATTCCCAGTAAATACTTAATCTATACTTATAATAAAGCTCAATGTGTGTGTGTGTGTGTGTGTGTATGTGTGTGTGTGTGTTGGCGCTCTACAGGCCAGCCCGTTCGACCAACAGCTACGAAATTTGGCACGTGTATACCTTGGAGGCCGGGAATGTGCACCTGGGGGTTATTTTTTCAAATTTTTAATTAAAATTTTATTTATTTAAAAAATAAGCTAAATTTTAGCGTGTTTCTGCTATAACTTCCTAAAATATTACCGCACAAAAAAAATTTACATCAAGTTAAAGATCAAAAATTTATCTTTTAAATGATACCAATGTTTTAACCTTAAAATTAAATTTCTATTTTTCATAAATTTTTAAATAAATATTTTAACTATATTTTTCAACAATTTTTTTCGTACAAAATAAAAATAAAATTTAAGATGCATGAGCACGTTTCGCATTCATGGAAAAAAATTAGCTTTTTTCAAAGTGTTACCATCACATTGATTAAAGCTCCAATCAAAAATAAATTAAATCTTTTTGGAAATGAAATCTGCAAAAATATAATTTTCGGCACGTGTCTGTAGGAAATGAAACAAATATGAAATATTATTTTTTCTATAGAATAAATTCAAGAAAAATTATTTTATGATCTTTTGCATTCTCTATATTATTAATCCAATAAATAAATTTTATTTTAAGGCAAGTTTTGTTTAATATGAACAGGATATCCATTCAAATCAGGGCCACACAGCTAATTTGTAAACCTTTAGTAAGACCCAGATCTGCTAAAATGGTCTAAATGGAAAATGATTATATTTTATGTAACTTGATTCAATAAATGCTTTAATAAATTTCGAATTTTTGATTTTAGATAAAGCTTCTGCTGTGGAAATCACGATTAACAAAATGTTCTTGAAACACTAATATTTTAAATAAAAAGAGTTAATTTCCAATCAACTAAATCAATCACTGAAACTGACTGATTTATGAAAATTTGAATATCATTATTCAATAAAAAAAGGATAATTTTAGATTTTCCATCGATCGTTTTAAAGAAAATACGCCAATCAGCGCGCAGGTTTCTCAAGATTAATTGGCCTAAGATTATGAAAATGTTGAGTTTTTCTAAATTTTTAACATTCAAAACTTCATAAATCAGTCTTAGTTAATCGTGGAAAATAGAAACATTCATTCATTTATTTAAAATTTGGTGTGTCCAGAATATTTCTCAGAATATGATACCTTACTGCATTAAAATTTAGACTTCATAATTTTTGAAATATATTTATAGGCCGGAACAAAATATTATTATTGATTTCATTTCAATCCTTTTGAAAGCAAAACTAAAAACTGAATTTTATGTTGAATCTGAGAATTTTTTGTTGAATTATTCTTTGAGATATTACGCAAATTATGAAAAATATTTTGTAGTTCACATAAGACTTAAATACCGAACGATTCTGTTTGCAGTACTCATACTCAATAATAATAATAATAATAAATAAATAAATAACAACAAAAATGATAAATAAAATAAAATGCTTGGTTTCATTAAAAAATATCTTTACATTAATTGCAGTTTCAGCATTTCCACTTTAAATTAAAGTTGAAGTTTTACCGGAAATGACAACACATTAGCAAAATATATATATATATAGTAAATTGAACGAAACGATCTAAACAACAGTATAAGTTTGGTATGACTATCAAAATTTGAAGATTAAAAATGTTTTGTTTGAGAAGCTATTAAGAGACAAGTTACTTAAAATATTTAATTGAAAATTGTAGCGAGCGGTAATACTGGTGAACCGGCTGGTCGCCAAAGGCGGCTAGTATTTGATAAAATATAATTTTGAGATATATAATAATTTAAAGCAATTATTTACTTCTAACCTAACATTATTATAAATTTGTAGAAACATCAGTAAAAAATTGAGATAAAGTACATAAGTTTTGAATAATATTTAATATTCACTTAAGAAAAAATAATTAAATGGGGTTTGGTTTTGTTGCTATAGTTCGGAAAATTGGTCTTTGTTTATTTATTTATTGTTAAATCAATATAAAATAAAGTAACAATTCCTAAGCATTCAAAGCTGGAAAAATTCTTGAAAGTTTTAAGAATTTGCTAATAGTTATATGTTGCAAACAATTTATATCTTCTTGATAATTTTCAATGAAAATAATTAAAAAAAAATTCCTCATTTTTGTCTTTCTTTTATAATTTAAATATTTGGCTTTGTTTAATTTCTTATTTGAATTATTTGGATTGTTAGAATTCTTTTCCTTTCCATGTCTCATAAGCTGTTACATTTAATGACAGTTTCCAGCCATTTTGGAAATATTTAGCATATTTAAAAGTTAAAAGGAAAAAGAAAAAAGTATGAATTTTTAATAAGCCCTACAGCAAACTACTTTTTTTTACCTCAAAAATGTCAACTTTTTTTTTCATTCAGAGCTTTTCAAACGTCACCCTAGATTAAGAATAAAATTTTATTACCCTAAGTTAAATTCCTTTAAGAGGGTGTTTCTTATCACTAAAATATATATTTCCCTGATATTATAAAGAATAATATTAATTCAGAGGTAATATAATTAATTTTTTTATTAATAAGCAAACGAAGATTTCGATTTTTTATTCTTACTGTTCAATTATATGAAAATGAGAAACAACAGCACATTTTTAAAAAAAGGGAAAACGGTGAAATTTAAAATCAGTAAATTATATTAATTAAGTAAAGATTTATATTTATTTCGAAAAATTTCATGTGCAAAAATCAATTTCTTTAATCTTTCTCTCATAAAATACAAAGAAAAAATATCTTGCTTTAATTTGACATAGCTTAAAAAATTTTATAAAGAATTTTTTTTTTATCTAAAAATAAAAAATCTTAAAATTATATATTTAAAATTTAAATGAATTTCAATATTTAAAACAACTCTTGTGGTGAATTTAAGGAGCTTAAGAACCCCTTTTCATATTCATTCATTCATTAAAATTCAAAATGAAATGTAACATTTTAAATATTCATTAACATTCAATTAAATGTAACAGCTTATAAGACATGAAAGGGAAAAGAATTGACAGATAAAAGTTATGAAAAATAAAAAAAGAAAATATTATTAAATTTATTTCGAAGTGGGATTTAAATAAAAGACGGCAATTTAAAAATCATTTAAAATTTTAAAAATAAATAAAAATAAAAATTTGAAATAAATATCAGAAATGGAAATAAAACATAATTAAAATAAAATAAAACGTTATGAAAAAAAAAGGTATAATCACTCATTAAAAGAAGAATACTTTTTTTATTCAATGGAAAAGCAAATCATTTTGCATACAAAAAATTGAAAAATAAAGATTTTAAATAAACATTAGAAATTGACATAAAAATGAATTTAAATGAAAAAATATATATATTATGAAAAATTACTTAATTACCCATTATAGGAAATATAATTTTTTATTCTGTGGAAAAGCAAATCATTGTATCTGCATGCATCCAAATATCCTTTTCCTTTATCTTATTCAAAGGAATAAGCTTCTTATTTCCTGTTTTTAAATATCAAGGGTTAAAAATTCCTCCTCAGAAATTGTCGGAAAACTCCCTCCAAAAGTTATTAGAGTGCAGCAAATAATTCTTCCACTATGCCTTACAAAAAGAAAAGTATTATTTTTATTTGCTTTATTTTGCTTTGAACGGAATGAATAAAATTTAAATTCCTTTATAATAAAGCAGTTATCAGAATATAAATTGCCGCATTTATTTAGATACTTGAATAAGAGCATACATCTATGACTCTGAGCAAGCGGTACATTTTGATTAAGGCAATTCTGATTCTTAGTAATTTAGAGAGAGTGTTATTTTTTTCAAACACCGATTTATTAACTTTTTTATTAGTTGACAAGTCTTGTTTGGGATTCGGCGCAAAATATATTTTTTATACTTTTTATAGATGTATATCTACAACCTACACCAGTTTAAAGAAATAGCATGTGTGATACGCTAAAAACTATTCTTTTCATTCAATGATTCCAAAATATTCTATAGCTAATTTTCTTTCCTAAATAAGCTTATTAAGGAAAGTTTTTTAATTATATTTTGAGTGTGATCGGCCAATTGAATTTCTATATAGTAACTGAAAAATCTATTTTTTTTTTTCCTAATACTATCTACAATAATTGGAATGCTAAACTTAGAAAGCCATTAACTTCTTTGAATCATTCTTAGAAACGTATTGAACACTATTTTCAAATTTTAAAATTAATGGCAAAAAAAACTGAAAATTTGTTTAATATTTAATATTTTATTAAATATTTTATTTTTTATAATGGTTTAATGTTTTCTATGATAATTCAAGCTAAACTTGTTAAAATATGTGCATATCTAGTAATTTCCAAGAAAAAGTTTGTGAGATTTTTTGTGTGTTTATTTTTGTTATGTTTACAGAGTAGTGTTAAATAGTTATTTAGAATTATGTAATTTTAATTCTTACAATGAAATAAACAACTATTTTAATTGTTAACAATGTTTTATTCAATGCATTCTATATTTAGAATTAGTAGGGATTGAGTTAAGCTACTCTAAATATTTTACTTTTTTTATTATGACAATTTTTATCAATAATAATCCATAAATAATTATTGCCTTCTTTACTGATTATAGATATTTCATCTTAATCATTAACAGGGGATGTGTAAATTTAGGACTTAACTGGGGAGGTGAAGTCTGCGAAACCGCATTTTCTTTACACTCAAATTAAATTTTCTTATGAAAGTATTTTAATCAAAATCATCCAATATATTCTGCAGATATTTTTCTTGATATATAAATATGTTAAAAAATTTTTTCAAAATATGTTATTATTGAAAAAAGTGATTTCATTCGAACATACATTTACTTCTCAAATTACATGTTACAAAAAATATTATTCTGGAAAAAACATATTGCTTTTTATCTTTTAAATTATATTTATTTTTCCAGTATACAAAGGTATATAGAAAACAATATAATTTAAAATTTAACAATTATATGAAAAATAAAAAAATGGCTATGGATAAAATTGACTCTTTTTTTTATCGGTATCATTTCTTTATGTGCTTTCAATTATGCAAGTAAATGCTGTTTGGCGAAATAATTTTTCTTATAACAAATATTCATTTCATTTTTACAAATGTTGTCGTTAATTTCACTCAAAAAATCCCCATTGGATTCATTCTTATTGAATTTAACTCTCATCTTTTTGTAGAAAGAAGGATAGTTTAAATAAAAATATGAGGAATTCAAATAAGTCTAAAAATTGTTGTTTAGAATGATTTACTCTACAGTTTGATATAAATGTTCCCCAAATGTCTTGAAAATGCAATAGAACTCTTATGCTTAGCGCTAGACGTTATGCTTAGCGCTTAAAAAATTATAAAATTAAAACTCTTAGAAAATTTATAGTTTTTGAAATATCTTAGAACATTTACAATATTTCTGAATTTACAAAAATTGTGCTGAAATATTTCAGACAAGTGCAGAAGTTTCTTTAATGTGTAGAAGATCATATAATTTTAAAAATATTTATTATGTTATATTGTAGATTGTATAAAATTACAATAATATTATAAAATCTTAAAAATTATTTATATTATTCGAAAATAGTCAAGAAACTACATAAAATATTAAGAAAAATATGTAATAATTGAAAATATACTATAATATTCTAAAACGTTTCAGAATTTTAAACTTTTTAATATGTTTTAGGGATCTAACATGACCCGTAGTAGTTGGAATAGGAATGTCTAATATTCAAAATATTTTAATTCAATTACAAAGTAAAAATCTCTATGAATTTCAAAAAAATTCTCTTTCACCGAGTAAATGAAGAACATATATACATTTTAAATTTTCTATTTGAGCATTTTAAGATTAGTTTTGTATCTTACTTGAATATATTTCATACTAGTCACGTTTGACGACCTACTGGTTTGTTGGGAATATTGGTTGCATTTAATTTCAGTTAACACCTAGAAACATAACTTCATGTCCATAATTACGCTAGACTTTCATATATTTAAGCAGTGTCATTTTAATTGAGTTACACATGCTTTATTCAATACATCCCTGAGACTTTCTGATGGAGTTAACAATATGGTGTTATTAAAAATATGTGTTTAGATTGCCTTCTATTCTGACGTATTGTAACTTCATTTTTTTTTTATTCATCAAGTCGCGTAGATATTAAATTACGTAGATATTAAGCCGAATCTTTCTATTTTACCTTTCAAGAATGGATAAGACATCAAGAGATCAATTATTGTAGAAACAATGAAAATAATTCGTTGAAATCAAAGCTAAAAATATTTTTTTAATTTAAAAATTTACTAAAAAAATTCAAAGGATATAAAATTTTTATCATTAATTATATTACATCATTAATCATTAATTATTTATATCATTAATTTCTGCTATAACATTTTTGAAGATAAACACGAAAGTTGTAACTCATTAAAATTCTTATCAAAATAAATTAAAATTTCAATTTTGACGTTTTAGAATGTAGGAACATTCGTGTAGTATATTCTCCAAAGTATATATGTTCCAAATTTTACAGTTGTAAATCCTATATCTAGCCTGTAGAGCATCAGAACACATACATATATTCATTAGAAGAAGAAATAACAAAATGAAATGAATGAATTATCGAATTTTTCCGTCAGTTGAGATATGAGGGCGAGTTTCTATTCCTCAATCCTATGTGGAATGAATGAATTTCTGTGAATCCTGTGCAGACAATTGATCATATGTATACTTCATAAAAACTTCAAACTTACGGCATTTGATATAAACTTTTTTATTTCAATTACTTCATTTTTGCATTCAGAAAAGTATTTTCATCGATACTAGTTTCGTCAGAAACGGAAGATTAAATTAAATTTGAATATTTTATTAATTGAAAAAGAAAGGACAAAAATACATACATTTGCAGAATACTTAATAATTGTATTTTTTAACATCTTGAAAGATATTTTATTATGCGTTTTCATTAAGATATTATATGTCTTTGTGGTGGCCCTAGATTTAATGAATTATGTATAATTTTTATTTATTTATCAACTCTAAATGAAAAAAAAGACATTTTTATAATTTCCTTTTACACAAATTCAAAAATGACTGTAATGAATGAAAATTTTATCAAATATTCAAAAATATATACCTTGAATTGTCTCAGAAAAGTTTCCTTTTATTTTTAGTCAAAGGTAAATATTCAAACAGCAATTAAGTGGACAAAGTTTTAAAGTACACCTTATTTACACTCTCTATTTTCTTTTTTCAGGTCACAACACATTTTTTAACTGCATAAATTTATTTGCATGTTATTAATTAGTCTATTATATTTCTTATTCTTTTCTTAGAAGTCATTCCTTTTAATTAAATGCGTACCTTTTTTATAATTTTAATTTTTTTAAATATTTTCAAGAAAATGATTAAATTTCCTTAATCGAAGATAACTGTCTGAAAATTAAAAATTAGAAAAAAATTACATTAATAATACCTTAAAAGTTATGAAGCAATTGGTTAAGAAGCAGAGAAAAGATGAGGTCACTAATGATTGTATGTATTTTTATATTATTTACATTATTTTTTGGCACAGCTATTGACAGAATATGAAATTTCTGGAAATGAATACTTCCAGAAGTTATATAACTTCAGATAATTCCAGGAAACAAGAAAAAATGGTTCTTAGAATCTTAGTATCGTTTAAATATTTTCTTTCATTTCCAGGAAACTCTTTTATTCAGACTTATTATTTTTCTTTGTCCCGGTGTTAATTTCTTTTTCTCGGAAATCAGGTTTCCTTCAAAAGAACATTCTTCCATTGAATTTACTCGATCTATAAAAATATATTGATTCTATTATGAAACTTCTTTTCTCGATTCCATAAACCCATTCTTAAGGCTATTTGCAGAAAGGATATCTTTTTCTAAGAAGTCGCATTAAAATAAAGAACACTTATAGACTTCTGGGAATCACAAAATTTGAAAATAAGAGTTCTAATAATATTCACTTGTGTTTACTTATGAAAAGATTCAATTTCATGCTTATGATATTTTCGATATTCTGTTGTTTGAATAATAAGATAAAATTGAGTTTTGAAACTCATTTTTTTAATAAAACAGACATACACTGCGTTTTTAAAGAAGTGATTTTAAGAATTAAAATTATTTTTTTTTCCTAATTATATGCTGAACATTCTTATGCAGCTTAGAATATTGAATATTCGAAAATAAATGGATGGATTATGTCATTTGAAAACTTGCGAATCATTATTATCTTGCTAGTTTTTATAAATGATAAATGACCAAATTTAATTTTAGAGATTATATCCATCAAAACTTTTATTGTCAGTGCTAGGGGAATTTTCAATGTTCATTATAAATTTTAAATATTCCATTTTAATGCGTCATATGTTTTTGAAAAAAGCTTCATTAAGGATTGAACCTGCCTAACTTCCTCTTTCAAAATTTCATCAATATTTCGCTCCTTGAAATACTGAAACTGAAGTATATGAACATATTGAATATATTGAAGTATGAAAACAAATACTGAAAGAAGTATTTTGTACAAAATGCTATTACATACCTTTAAATAGTTCTTTTCAATACGGAGTAAAAAAAAAAAAAAAAAAAAAAAAAAACGGACACTCTTGGGAAAAATTCTGAAAATAAAAGGATATTGCTTCACGAAACTATATAACTACACGAAAACAAATAAACGAATAAGCCAATAATAAGTTAGAATAAAATATTCAAGGCTTCTCGGATATTCTTCGTTCTTAATCAATTGGCAAAACATCAACGATCATTTAAAAAGCATAAAAAAAAGAAAAAAAAAGAATCCTAATTTTTCTTTTCCCCTTCGTGATTTTTTAAAGTGGCCAAATTAACTTTTCAGTGTTTTGCTTCTGTCTTTTGAATTCTGAAGGCAATTAATGAACTCGAAGAAGTCACATTTCCACTGTCATATGAGAGATTCCAAAAATATAATTTAAATTTTAGTAATGACTCAGATTAAACTGTTTCAGTCCATTTAATTTTAAATAAAACTGTGCTGAGTTTTATTTATAGGTTTTTGGATTTAAAAATTCGAAATGGGGGACATTTTAAAAGGTCAAATTCACATATTGTGTGTTATTTGCAGTGCTTCTAATTTTCTTTAAAATTGTGCTAATAAATTAAGTTAAAAACATTTTGATGTGTTCAGAAAATCACATAAGAACTTTTTCGAACAAAAATCCAACATAGTATTTAAATAAAACTAAATAATTATACTAAATCAGCGAAATAAATTGTTCGAAAATATCAAAAAACATGAATTTAGTTTGGGCATGAAGTTATGATGGCATTTTATTTGGTCATAAAACATGTTATCACGTAATTCTTATTTATTTGATATTTTTAAACTTCACTTAAACCTTAATTGTATGATTGAAATGTAATTATTTAAAATATGATATGTTTTAATGTTGATTAATTAAATTCTAGTATTTTTAAAGTTGTCATCTATAAGCTGATAAACTGAAATAAATATTTATCAAGTATATGTGTGTGTATATATATATATATATATTATATAATACATATATATAAATATATTTACTTTCTTGTGATTCCTTGTTGAAAGGTTTAAATTAAGAATACTTCTAAATAAAAATTCAAATCATGTTCGCTATTGCTTCATGTTTATTAATTTTTACGTAAGCTTTTTTTCCCTTTTAATAAAATCTTCAATGAGAAGAAAGTTATATGTTATTGTTACTTATGGTACTTTACAAGTCAGCTGACGAACTGTCAGTGATTTAAGCCATGTGTGTAGTGGCTTGCGAAGGCCAAGGCCCCTGAGCACATGAGGACAGAAGTCTGACTTCTGTCTCATATAAAGATGACACACGCATTTGCCTACACAACCCCTTTTTACATGGAGGAACTTTTACACACCTCACAGATAGAACACAAGGCAGAGAACTATCATGCCCGAACCAGCACTCGAACCCAAGTAGACGCGCTACCCCTAGGCCAGTTCACCGGCAGGAAATTTATATGTGATTGTAAATAAATTTACATATTATAAAAAGGTAAATGATTTCAAATAAAAGAAATATCACTAAATTCACTTATCATCATCTCGTGAAAAGTCCGAAGGACAGTTTAGCATGAAAAATTAAAAAAAAAAAAAAAAAAAAAAAAATTCTTTATTCCATACAGTTTCCAAAATTTGCTTACAGTGTTTATACATTATAATAATGATGTCTATAAAATGTTTTAATATCATTATTGCTTAAAACCGATTTATATCTAATTATGATAGTGTCATTGTATCACTGTTATTTATTGAGGTACTTTATAAGTTTCATAAAATTGGTTTTTTTTCAATATTGCTTTCGAAATCGGAATGAATTTGAGTTGTCATATGCAGTATACAATGTGGTCACAAAGACATTTTCTGAGTATAAAAAAAATTATTAATCTATTATAATTTGCATATGGCTGCTTTAATAATTTTCAAAATCATTTATATGTTTTTAACAAAATCGCTTACGTCAGAAAATTTCAATATTAATATACTTGGTAACTCTGAAAATGTCAAGTCAGTATTACAATTCGCGCCAAATATTGTCAAGCCTTTTGACTAACACACTAATCTCAGTATCTGCGATTCTAATTTGATTGCATCAATATTTCGAATGTCATTGAAAGACTCTCTCCCTTATGACATGAAACAAAAATTGGCACAGACACTAATATCAGATTTGAATTCATTGAGCCATAGAAGGCAATAAACTTTTTTTTCATTAACAACATATAATATTCGAATTTAAAATCATTATTTCTGGATTAGTTGTGCTAGTTATTGGATTAAAGAAAATTTGAGAACACCGTTGAAATTGTATAGTAAAAATTTTTCAATATTATAATTAACAATATTTTAGATTTCTTTTGTTGTTATTTGAGAAAATTTTTATGACCTTAATCTTTATTTCATTAATATTTATTTTTATTATTTTTTAATTATCTTTCTTTTTTCTTTTTGATCTTAATTTTTATCTTATCTTTACGATTTTTTTTCGTCATTTTCTTTCTCTTTCACATTAAAAAAGATTACGCATAACAGTGTAAGTTAAGTCACATTTAAATTTTTGTTGCACGAAAGGATAATTTACGAAGTATTAAAAATTTTATTTATTTATTTTTTTAAATAGTTTAAGATAGGAAATATTTTAAATAAAAAAAGTAAAAGATGGTATAATTTTTAAAATATTTTTATTCTTGATTGTTTTATCCAGTAACATTTTATATAATATTTATTTAATATTACTGGCAAGAGACCAAAATGGCATCCTTAATTTCAGTCTGAGATTTTATTTCATTTCTTTTGTTCTGTTTATCACAATTTAATGAATAAGTTTTTAGATTCTTGTGCAAATAGAATATATTTCAAATAAAAAATTTACACCTTCTTCTATAGCAAAAATTTTACTTTAAAAGAACAGCTCTAACGATAGGTTTCTAATCTTTGAAGAAACCTCAAAATGAAATTGAAGCTATGAAATCTAAGCCTATTACTTCCATTTCAGAAATCCCGCTTTCTTTCGACTTTTACTAAGTTTGTATTTCAATATTTTTGTTTCGCATTACACTTTTGAGTTTCGCTTACTCTAAGTCTTCCGAATACAATTGCAAATTTTAAGCTATGATATTTTATGGAAATTCAGCTTTTTAAAGTGCAGGGCAGAGGAAATAAGAATTGAAAAACTTTTCTTCTATTTCCCAAATAATTGATTTTTATAATTATTCTGTTAATTGCCAAATAATCTTGAAAATCCTCCTAAATTTTTAAATAGAATTTATTGTTATATAATGTCATTTATTAAATCCTTTCATTTTTTAAAAAAAAATTCTATTCAATTAAATTTAATTCTATTCTACTTTCAGTTTTTTTTAATCTTTAAAAAATTGAATTATAAAATGTAAGTCACTTTGCACAGAATACTATCCTATATAAAAAAAAAGTTAAACTATATTCCCATACAGTACCTAAAGATTTATTAAAAAGAAGAAGAGGCTAATAAATTAACAAAGAACTGAAGACCCACCCCAACTTATTTTATTTTTAAACTAAACAACTGCTTTATATTGGCATCAGCGGAGAATTATTTCAAGGGAAACAGAAACCACAAATGAAACAAAAAGATCTGTGTTAAAATAATCGATTTCTATTATTCTAAAAAATAGATTGAATTTATTTTTGATAAAAACGGTCGAAAATATTATAATGCAAGGTATTTCAAAAGAAAATTCAAAATAATGATTATTTAAAAAAATACAAGAAAACAATGGTTTATAAAATAATAATAACCATTTGGTTAATGCTCAGAAGGAACTGTGATTCCATTCTTTTAGACTGCCTGGAAATACATTTTGACGGAAATTTTATCCAAGTGATCAAGCAATATTTCAAGCATTGGTATTTAAAGAATATATCTGCAAAATCCTAGAGTTCAAGACATTTTTAGAAAGCAAGCCAAGTGTAATAAAAAAAAGCTATGTTTAAAAATTGCATGATCTCAGAGATATAAAATGAAAACATCCTCAGCTCTCTACAGACCAAATCAAAACCTCCGCTAAATCAAAGTAACCTGTATATGTGAGCTCCATCTCGTATCATATTTCAATATCATATTTTTAATATTATATTATTTTATATTTTTAAATTCTTACAGTATGAACTAAAGGAATTTAAAATTATTATTAAAATTAAGTATTAAAGTATTTTAATATTTACAGTGCAAATATGTTTAACTCCTCTTACTTTCACCCTATTTAACCATATTCTAAATAATATCCTGTATAGGGTGATTCCATATTCTTGATACAAACTTAGAGGGGGAGGTAGTGAAAAAGAATATGAATAACATGGGAAAGCCATATCATAGTTCATTTCTTTAGAGATATAAGGTGTCTCAAATCAACTGAAACAAGATGCTTAGTTTCTAACTTCTTAACTAGTGAAGTTATTTTAATCAAATTTTCTTTTTTTAAACAATTATTTATTGTACAGATATAAATGGGCTCAGTGGAAGTAAATAAGAGATAAAAAAGGAAGATAAAGCCTTTAATGGCGATGTTGTTGATAAGTGCAATGTTTGGAAAAATTTCCACTAGCAGCGATAAGTGTTTAACACTGTCGGTGTAAAGAGTGATACCAGGTATCAGTCAAGTCAAAGACCAGATATACCAGGTATTCATTCACAAGTGCAACATCTACTGGTATATAAACAATGAGATACTCAACTGACTCAGCTGGAGTCTCATAAATAAGGCTTTTAGATGTCCCTAGAAATAGTATTCGATGCTCGTTAAGGCGAGATATTGGATCGGTTAAGTATCTCTACAACCCCTCCTAACCCATCGTGCCCCTAAAGTGATAAATGTAATCATGAACATTATTGTTAAAATGGGTTGGCACCCCAAACTGTTGAAACCACATTTGGTTAAGAATGGATAATGAATAATATTCCTTAGGTGGATATTATTTTTATCCGTCTTTTCTACCTCCTCTGCAAGTTCATGAAGGGAATTTGAAATCACATTGTCTGTATAGTGTATATGTATGTATGTATGTATATATGTGTGCGTGTGTGCGTGCATTAAATTTTAATCAATCCACGTGCTAAAGGTGAAAATGCTTCCTCTGAAAAATTCCTCTCTAAAACTATATAAATCATGATACTATTTCATAGTCTCTTTTTACTGCTTTCAGCCTTCCTTTTGGGTTATGTCAGGCACTGTACATAGTTTTAACAAATAACTTTTTAAACATTCCTTAATCATGTAACAAAATTAAATATGATTTTTAGTTAACCAAATCTATTCTTTTTTCCAAGAATGCCCTTTTATATATGCTACATATCGAAAACAATGGCTAATACATTATTTTCAAATATCATTATATTCAACATCTTTCTATTCCTTTCAATGTTCCAAATAAAAATCACTTTAATACTTGATATAGAATCTTATACATTCCTCTGACGACATAAATTACTTTCTGGATGAATAAATACACACTTCATTCAATGTTTTGTATGAAGTTGAGAACATGATTGTCAGGCTTATAACTCGTGAAGGGCGGAAGCCAGAAAATTAGAAATCTCTTTCCACTCTGCCAGAGAAAGTGTTTGTTACAGTTTAGGAAGAAACAGTTTGCTTTTCGCTAATATACAGATTTAAGAAAATCATGAGGATAAAAAATCTACGATGGCTGTAGACATTTCTCTATCATATTGTTTATCAATCTTAAAGATTTCATGAATTAGAGATACAATGATTGACATATTAAATTAATAAATGTGATTTTTTTTAAAATTGCGATTTAACAGTAGGAACATTAATGTCTGAGATCCAAAAATGATTAATTTAAATAATACGATTATTGGTATTTTTTACAAGATAAAACTCATAAATGAACTTTTTCTTAGTTTTAATCTGATAACAATAGTCAGTTAAAACACAAATATATATTAACTTTATGATTAATAATTACTTTTGAAGGAATGAGATTGAGATATTACATGCTATGAAATATCCCTAATATAAATCTAATAAATACAGAAATGCATATACCCGATATTGTATGCAAAGTGGTTTGTTTCAAATACTAATTCAATATTTATTTCAAAAATTTGCTTTGGAATAATGTTCTGCATTTGCTGTTATAAATCTTCTAATGTCAATCGCTCATACCGAAATGCTTGGCATTGCAATTGCTACTTCACAGATTGCCAAACCTTTTCTCAAGTAGTATATTGTTACAAATCTGTAATTTTGATACTCGGCCATGAATAGTGTCATCTTGAGAAAGACCGTTGTAAGATCTGTGCTGAGCAGCTGCCGCGTAAATGACCTGAGAGCTTGGCGACCATTTGGCGACTTGGCGACGAATTTGGCGAGTTTGGCGACTAAATGGATAATACCAGAAAGTTCGAGAAGTTTCATGATCCATCCAGTAATAACAGAGATACACTCAGATACGCCCTGATTGGTCAGAAGATTCTAGCCCCGCCTCCCGGAACTATAAAAGACGGGCACTCAGAAGCTACGAAGAAGTTGTGTGTATCGTCACAAATGGTGTGTGCGAGTGGTCGGAGTCGCCGACGAGTAAACAGATTTGAGAGGATCAGACAGCAAGCAAGCTGCTGAACTATTAGAGATTAAATGCGCTGCGTCATTACAATTGAGTGGCGGTATTTGTTGTAGGAGGAAAATTTTGTAACAATATATAAAGTATATATAAACTCATATTAAAAGATATTTTTTACAAAGGATTTTGAACTGATAATAATAATTTCATTGTTACATATGAAACTACTTATGAAGCTAAAATGAATATCAGTTTACTGGTTCCATATTTTTAAATCCAGATATTGGCTTTCAAATTGGATTTTTAGCAATAACATACTATATTACTTTCGCTGCCATCTTTTGTATGGAGCTACTTCTGCTCTTCAGTCAGTATTACTATTACTTTTGCTTTGCCATTTTTTTGGGGGGGATTCACTATGTTACCACTTTTTTTTCAGAAACTCTGATGATGCAACCAGTATTTTCATTAAAAAAAACATATGTTTTAGTGCATATAAATCTAGCATACCCATTTTCTTTTTCATTTCTTCTATTTTAAAAAGCAAAATATTTCATTTTTCCTTACTTGAGAACCATAATTGTCAATAAATGCAGGAGCAACAGGATTCTTAAAAGATATTAAAAATGTCACGAAATTTATTCAATGCGCACTTTACAATTTCATAATTGATAACCTCACAAAATTTGTTTAATTAAAATTGCAAATCAATTCTTAAACAGTTCATAAAGTCTGTTTGAAACAAGCTTTCCGGTAATGATTTTTTGAGAATTATATATATATATATATATATATATATATATATATATATATATATATATATATATATATATATATATATATATATATATATATATATATATATATATATATATATATAAAAAACCCTACAAAATTCTAATTTTTCTTTTTCGGAAAAATTCAAACATCTCAGAAATTATTGTTTAGTATTTTCAAGTAGCATTTTTTTCCATTTTCTAAACAGGCTTTTTTCTTCCAAACCGTGTCTTTTGTCAATAGATTTTCCTTCCATGAAAGATTTCAACAAACTTCTTCATTTTATCAGATAATCCTTTTAACATTCATAAATTAAAAATAAAAACATAATCTTCAGAGAATTGTATCACATTAAAGACATTAACAAGAGAAACATATCAAAAATATTTTTACAACTTTCTCCCATTCTTTATTTTGCTGTTTTAAGTTTTGATCTTTTGGATTTTTTTCTACTTTCTGGACTTTTAACATTTGTTAAACAGTTTTTCAGTTTTTCTGACAACATACATTTTTGATAAATTGGAGATCATAATTTTTTATCAAAAAGAAATGGTTCAATATGAATAATCTCGGATGTTTAGGTGTAAAATATTTGTGCATTAAAAAAAATGAGAACTTCTCTTTCAAAAGACAACCTTACTTGATTCATACATTTATCATACAAGGCAAATTAGATTTTCTTGACAAAATGAGAATGAGAAGTTGCATATTATGACTTAAAATATTAGGGATATTTTGGTAAGAGTATTTATGTGCAAAATTAAATTATTTTTTAGGTAAACTATAACTTAAAAGGTGGCCCAAAATGCAGTTTGACAAGTATCTTATAAATCCGCACAGGATATGACTGATAACTCAGTTGAATCTTCCTCTTGAGTTTGATTCAAACCCTGTCTGGTTTGAATCAAACTCACGAGGACGTTTAATTATGACATTCCCAAGTCCGTCTGGACACAAATAAATCCTGTCTCAACATGAAAACTGATTGCGTTGCATAAGAGAGGCAATGAGATGATAAAAAAGGAAAATGTGCAGTCTTCTCGTTCTATTAAATTGATATTATTGATTGTTATTTATGTGTTTAACAATTTTATATCAATCTTATTCAAATATTGGAAAATTCTACTATTTTACCAAATTTTCACGTTCGATACCAACTTTTAAAATATAACTTAAATAGCTTAAATCTTAATGGAAGCCTCTTTAGGTCATAAAACAAAATGGGGCGTTATCCAATCAAATGTTCAGATTTATTCTTAAATACCATCCCAATATACGCATTGTACCAGTATCTTTTGAATCAGATTCTTTAAGACCGACCGATTATAATGCTTCTAATGGCTATAATTGCATTCCTCTCAAGATGGATAGACTTATTTGCAGGCTTAAAGCTTCAACTTCATCTTTTCATTCATGACATTCGGCCAGCGTCCTGGCCTAGATGTAGCGAATCTTTTCGTGATCTGGGTGTCCCGGGTTCGAATCATAGTTCGGGCATGGTTGCTCATTCCCATGTGTTCTATCTGTGAGGTCTGTGCATGAGCCCCCTGTAAAAAGGGGTATGCAAGTGAGCTTCATCTTTATATAAGATAAAAGTCAGAATTCTGTTTGCGGTTGTTCAGGGGCATTTACCCTCCGAAGCTACTGCGCAAACCCGGGTTAAAATCGCTGACTTCGTCAACAGGCTTGTCTTTGACTACTGCCATATATAATAACAATGATATTCGTGAAATGATTTTACGATTAGAAAAAATCAAACATTATTTCCAGTTAATAACATGAACTGTCCCAACATTATAAAAACTAAGTTGAAGGATACATATATTCTGTAGAAAGCTTTCTGAGTAGTCCTTCATTTTTTACGTATCCTAGACTTTTTATAAATTTCTGAGATTCATTGGGTCATATTTCATTGAGCCATTCCAAAGCATAAAAGTAAAAAAGAAAAAAGCATGCAAAATTTCCTTCCAAAAATTTTCAATTAAAATAATAGCATTAATGATGATAAATTATTTATTTATGAAATTTATTTTATAGCAAAAGAAAAATTTCACCTTTCAGTGGATATAAATCTATATTTTTACATCATTCAGAAATACAAGTTATTAAAATCTTTTCATAATTTAACAGATTAAATTTTGCCAATTTTCAGATTTATTTATAAAAGAATAATTTAATAATACATAGTAAAACTGTAATAAGGAACAAATAGGATTTAATAATATTCCAAAGTTTTATCAGGGGTATTATTTTAGTCAAATCAATGAGACGTTAATATACTTTGTTTAAGGAAATATATTGACATATATCTTTATAAATCTGCAGGATGGAATCAGCCAAATTAAAGTCTGGTGTATATTGAGGAACCTTAAATTAAGTCTTTGTTGACCAAGTACAGAACATCGTAACAGGATTTAACAGGAAGCTCATCTCGTAGATATACGAGCATTATTCTCCCAGCATATCATTACAATAGACAGTAAATATTTGAAATAAATGGGAGCGGAGTAAATTTTTCGTCTGCATAAATAGAACTTATTGACTTGTTTAAAATGTAAATCAATTGAAATTCTAAGTTGATGAAATTGATGCTTCCATTCTAAACCAACTTTCTCATTGTTATAGCTTACCCTATTTTCATTAAATTCACATTCGTATAAAAGATACAGTGTATAAATGCTGCCAATAAATTTTACAATGCATTATGGTTTATTTATAAATATTTTAGTAAAGAGATATTAAATAATTATTCAGTTTAATAAATTTTCTTTCAAATAAAGAACTTAGAATGTCATTTATAAAGGTGGAAAACTACAAAGAAAAATATGGTAATTTTAGTAAGTATTATTTCTTGTATGTCCTCAAATCCTTAAATTAATTCATTTACAATCCACAGTCAAGCATTTAATGCTAAAGAATTTTTATTTAAACTATATGTCTGACTGTTTTGAGCTGAAATGAAAAAAATAAAGTATTTCTAAGGTGTGAATAAATTCATCAGCTCCAATAACAATTCATTAAAGTTTATTCCATTGCAATACATTTTAATATTTTCTCATGATTCGATCGAATAATGTATATTTATACACAAGGAAGAAAAGAAAAAGAATCTAAAACCGAAATTTCATCCGAAATACGATATTAGCTTGCCTCACTAACAAGACAAATGAGTATTTCAAAACAATGATTTAAATTGTGATTCAAGCTCTCGTTTCTGATAAAATGATAATATCTCATATAAGTAAAAAAAATGTATAATGGTGAAATTTCTTCACATTTTATCTGATAAAGATGTTGCATTTCTTCATTTAATTTTACATTTGTATTGGTATTCCTTTTATTATGCTAGAAGTAAGTATATGTGAAATCCATTATTTTCTGAAGTACGACAAGCACGGAAAACATGGCAATGGCGGAATATAACATAAAATTATGAACAAAAGTGAAAATATTTAAATATATATGTGTCTTTTGAAGAAAAAGTATATTTTGATGTAAATTTCATTATTTATTTACAAAAACTATGACTGATCTAGAGAAAAAACAATAAATGGTGATCATTTATCTTCGTTGCATTACATATGTAACGTATTTTAGTGTATTTAGAGTGTAAGTTACATATTATCTAAATAAATAAGCAAAAATAAAATTTTTGTGTACAATATATTAATAAAATGATGAAATTTTGGAATTTTTCCAAAGATATTTACATTAAACAATTATAAATCCACTTCAAGAGTATTAAACATCAAATACGTAGATCATCACATAACATAATGAACACTACTTATAAATTTCATTAAGATATCTTAATTATTTTTTAAGTATTCTCGTACAGTAAAATTATGAAAAAACCCGATTTTCAGAAAATGCATTTAAGAGTTTTCAAATGCTTTCAAATTAGGATCGCTTGTATGCAATAATTTGCTATAACTTCGCTTCTAATTGGGAAAGAAACAAAATAAAAAATATTTTGGAAAAAAGCAAAAAAAAAAAAAATAATAATAATGTGTAACTTACATTTAAATTTATGTTTTTAACCGAGTTGGATACCTTAAAAAAATTGTGTTACAATCGATGTTATTATTTTTAATGACTTGAATAAAAAACGCATATTAAAACACAATTTTCCACCAAGTAGGGGAAAAAAGGAAGCTAAAATCTAAGTTCTTCAGAAATACGATATCTGCTGTCATTGTTATTGAAATACACTGACACAAGAATCTCAGAAGACAATAATGATGGAAATAGTGATTGCAGCTCACGTCTTTGATAAAATGATTTGATCTCAGATAAGTGAAAACACGGTTAATGATTAAATTTCTTACCATTTACCTGATAAAGATGTTATATTTCGTTCGTTTATTTCAGAAGCTGCAATGGTTTTTCCTTTTATTTTATATTTTTATTACACAGAAAGTGAAGAGAAGTGAAACCCATTATTTTCTGAAATACGACTCGCAGGGGAAAACATGACCTCACTTAAAGTCTGCTTCCAAGTTTAATGATGTAGTTTCAGATAAGTTTTTCAATCAGTTTTATATGGCAAAAAATATGGTGTTTGCTTCTAGAAAGACTATAATCAATATTCCTTTCTGATTTTCTAGTATATGAAGACACAGTATTGTAATCGTTAAAAAATTCAAAGGCATCAAAAATAAATAAATTCTTCACGTTTTAAATCTTTCTGAATTCGAAAACACACATTTTTGGAATTATGTATGTCCTTCAATGCATAACTCAAAGACACTTTAAGATAAATGGATGAAAAATGGAATACTGATTTATAATCTAAACAACAGATGTAAATCAAATTAGGAACTACATCCCTCAAGGAATTGATCATGTATCGGCCTGTACTTTCTCATGTATGTAAATGTGATTACATGAAAATATATAGGCTTAAAACAATGAATTTTGATATGTGACGTTGTGATTACAATTGTAATTTTTTTTCGTCAAATTTTGATTTTAATCTTTTGGAAGAAACATTGAAAATGCCTACTCAACTTTTTGTCACATGATCAGCGATTAATTGTCAATTATTGCGTGCTAGATCCAGTGAAAACACTGAATTACGTTAAAGATCTATCTTTCGTAATTTCTGTTCACTAAAAGCATGCTATTAATATGCAAGTGCAGGACTTCTTTATTATATTATAAAATACACAATTTTCTTTATGATAATAAAATTACAAGCACTTATGGCGTTCGGGGCTTTTCTTAAGATCCCGTTTTCTGCAAATGAGAGAGGGAGATAACATGTTTATTAGAGAATATGCAAGAAAGTTTCTGGGAGACCGTTCTCATTGGTTTACATAGCGTGATCAATTACTAAACCATTACAGAAAATAAGTTAAAAACTGCCTTATGTAAGATAATAAATTATGTTTTAAGCTTTTTAATCAATACATGCATTACTGAAAAATACTGCATGTTAGTTTTCCTAGAATATGCAGCACTTTTTGTCATGTTCAATAAAATATATTAATACATTAATATTTTACACGAAAAGTGTATTAAGGTTTAGTATAAATCTTAAAACTACAATGATGCTTTATAGATTCTTATTTAAGATAATTTAAAAATTATCTTAAGAAAATTTCACCAATTAACAAAAAATGTATATCAATGCAAAAGCTCTCTCCGAATATTTATATAAATTCATATATATTTATATAAATTCATTGTTTCAGGAATGGAGCAATTTTATTCGCAAACCATCTTTTGTTTAAAGTACATTTAATGTGTCTAAAAAGTTTTGCTAAATATGATAGGAATCGGAAATTACAGGAAAATTCAGATGTTTCGCATTTTTAATCGTGTATGTATTGAAGAAAGCAAAATAAAAAAGATATTTGTACCATCTGAAGCATTTTTCCATTAAGAATTACATGCAAATCTAAGTTTAGAAATCAGCTATTGGATTAACATTAAACCACATGACATGTATTTTGCATTTAAAATTATTATAATAACCTTAGAAATTTATCTAAAAATAAAAGCAATGGGAACGAAATAATTACAGAGATAAAACTAATAATGACGTACTCATGAGCACTTCTTCGGTTTTTCTTTTTATTTGGAGCATCAGTTTTATAGCTATTAAAAATGTTCCATAAAATAACTTCAATTATTAAAAAATATCTTTCTTAAATATTTTATTCGTTTGACAAACTATTCAAATACCTCCTGAAAATCGACTATTTATTATTGAAGGATTGTTTCAAAGTTAACTTAATCTGAAATTTCCTTCTACTTTCACAAATAAAAATCTGATGATAAAAAGGGATAAATGGTGGTTTATGTTGATCAAAGTGAGTTTGGGAGATCTAAACTGCACCTCAGGAAAAATATAGCTTATTTTTTGTATGCAGTTTAGATTGCATTCCAGATTTTAAGATAAAACTAGATCCCATTTGCACAGAGAGTAATGAAAAACATACAAGGATATTCTTGAAAGCTATAGCAACCATGTTTGAAGCCCATATATATAATTACAGACAGTCATCTCATTACCACAGAACAAAGCCGCATAAACAAAGATTATTGTGACTGGCTGTTATGCTCTGAAGCCCATATCTGTCTGTGAATCTTCAATTTTAACTATAAGACAGAACAACCAGAGGAGAGAGTTAAGAAAATGACTTTCCATCTACGATTTGTGATTTTCAGGCACTCCACCCTTAAATGTAGTAAGTTACTAATGGAATAATTAATTGCGCAAGGAATTATTTCAATAGAAAGTGTAAAACAAAGCATATTTTCATCTCCTGTTGAACGATATTTAACGAAGCATTCATCTGCTGCGAGAATATGCGAAAAGTTAGATTCACTATCAAGAATACAAATGAAAATCACAAAACGCTCCTCGGGCCTATAAATGTACCCAGATAGGCTAAAGGACATTCGTTAAGAACGCAATGATTTTCGCAATGATAGATTTTTTTCCATCGAAGATAAATCTACTCTCTAAATAATTTAATGCTAAGGAAGCAACTCTGTAGCTTTGTTATGTCCACCATAAAAGCGAGAAACCATGTCTTTGAATCGACGGCTTTTCATTCAAGATCTTTAGGATAAAAAGACGTCCAACTTCCTTCTGATATACTCTCCAATAGATTAAGCAGAGATAAAAGCTAAAATTATATTCAACAATATATGAAGAATCAACGATTATTTGCCTGCCAAGTTTTAGAAAAAAATTGAGAAGGAGCATGCAAGCGTTTGATGAGTTTAAGTTTTAAAGATGCTTATTTTTTTTCATATAAAACTGTATACTTGAATTCCTGAATGAAGTTATTTTTTTTTCTTTCGTTCTCAATATTTTAAAACACATAAAAGGACAAAAACTTTATTTGTGCGAAACCAATTTCTGTGAAATCATTTTAAAGTATGACGAATTTCCATTCTGAAGATTTAATCTTGAATTTCAGATATTTGTTCGTTGGAATTTAAACAGAACTCAAAGAACTAATTTCCTTTTGCATTACTGAAAGCATTTAAAAAAGTATTATTTCTTCTATGTTTCTTCATTACCTCGCTATGTTCGATAGATCTTTCATATACCTATAGGGAAAAAAACATTTTTTTAATCCCCACAACGACTTTACTCTCCATAAATCTCCAACTGAATTACCTCCCAAATGGGAATCTTTCCAGATAAATAAACATGCTAATTATTAACTACGCTTATGAAGTTGATGGCTTAACTGTAAAAGAAGTGTAAGTATTCCCAGAGGTAATTCTTAGAGAGCGCCGCGGCACCTGTCGCCTTAGCGATAGTGGAGAGGATGGAGATGAGACTAGTTTCCAAGATATAAGTATTCTTCAGTCCTGATACCCTCTTCAGGCTTTTCAGTAAAAAAAGAATTAAGTCGCTAAGATCTTTAACACTCCCTGTCTTAATGGATTCCAGCCTGGTTGTAGAACATGAAGACAATTTTGCAAATGAGAGTTACTGGGATCGAATGGCTATAACCTACAGAGAAGAGACAGAGTATTAAAAGGTTTATCATGGAATTTTTTCTAATAATAGTAAAGTATTTCTTTCCAAGAATAAAATTTAAGAAAATGCTATTTATCACAATAAATATGTTTATTATTTTTCTTGCAGTACAGAATAAGTATTGTAACGGTCAAAAAAATTCGAATTCGTGATTTCGATGAAACTTCGCCTATTTGACTTCCCTCGGTTCGAAAAACGCTTTTTTGGAAAATGTCCGTCTGTCTGACAAAGATAACTCAAGAAACGCTTTAAGCCAGATTTCCTAAATTTGATATACGGTCTTTGTACCAATTTGCAAATTTCTATCAAATCGTAAGTAAAATCCGTTTAGAGGAAATTGAAAGTTCTGTCCAAAAATTAAAAAAAAACGAAGAACGCTAAATAAATAAAACTCAGTGCACAGATTTAACATCTAAAGTACATACACCTATCAAATTTTGTGACAAATCTGACTATGAGTTGACTGTTTGTCGGACTGTACTTTCAGAAATATTTAAACGACATAGATGACATAGTAAAAATGCTAAATTCATGCCAAAATTTAATATTTCGTAGCTATTTTATAGTAATGCCATGCAAGGAGTTCTCTCACATGGTAAATCTTTTTAGAGAGTATACGAGGAAGTTTTGGGGTGACTACTCAGGCTGGATTTTAAAAGGTAAAGGAAAGAGACAGCAAAAACAAAACGGTCACAATCTTGCTTTTAGACCAACATTAAATTTTAAAATAAAAAAATAGCATGCATCTTTTAAAAACTTATCATCAATCTTTACTCGATATTGCCAACGTTTGTTAGTTTATTTATTTCAATTCATCCGATCCTTATTTTCTAGCTTATGTCTATCTATACTTATAATAAAGCTCAATGTGTGTGTGTGTGTGTGTGTGTGTGTGTGTTGGCGCTCTACAGGTCAGGTCATTTGACATACAGCTATCAAATTTGGTACATGTATACCTTAGAGGTCGGGAATGTGCACCTGGGGTCCCTTTTTTTGAAATTTTAATTAGAATTTTAATTATTAGTTAAAAACTAACTTTCCCGCCAAAAAAATCTTCCATTTTCCCCACCGCCAACTTTTCCGCCAAAAAAATCTTCCATTTTCCCCACCGCCAACTTTCAGTTATTTTTTTCTCCCAACAGAATTGAGGCTAGGGTTAACATTTTTCGGCGGATTATTTCAAACGATTCTGTTTATTTTCTTAATGTTTTATGCATTTAAAATTAAACATTGTTAATTAATCCATGTTTCACATTCATTCTGAAGTACTTTTGAATTAAAATAACAAAGAATAAAGGAAATTAAAAGTGTATAATCCGCATAGCGTTACCCCAACTGGCGTAGAAAAATTCACGCACTTGCGTTAACGTAACTGGCGAAGAAAATTCACGCATGCGCATTGTTTTCTGACTGTTGGCATGGCAACCAACTTATGATTTAAATTATTTTTAGGTTAGTTGCATGCTTTTTTAAGTACATCGTTTTCTAAGTAGTTTTTTTTTAACCTATTTTCAATGATTTAAATTATTTTTAGGTTAATTGGATGCTTTTGTAATTAAATTGTATTTATGTTAGTTATATACTTTTTTGTATATGCTTATAGTTTTAAGTACATCGTTTTTTAAGTATTTTTTTAAACCTGTTTTCGACCGATTATTTTAAACGATTCATTTTATTTTTTTAGTGTTTGATGCATTTAAAATGAAACATTGTTAATGAATCGATCTGTTCATGATGAATCTGAGAAATTTTTGTTGACAAATTCTTGAGATATTACATAAATTAAGAAAGATATTCTTTAGTGCCCATAAAGTCTAAACGCTCAGTGACTCTATTATCAGTAATCATAGTATTAAAAAAATGCTTTGTTTCAGTAAAAAATATTATTATATTAATTGCAGATTAATCATTTACACTTTAATTTAAAGCATAATTTCTACGAGGGGTAACAGAAAATTAGAGAGATGCATATCAGGCTATGACTGAAGGCCCTTATAATATTATGAGTGAATTATATGACTATCAAAATTTGAAGTTTTAAAATATTTTGCCGAAGAATCTATTAAAGTTGGAATTGCGTAAAATATTTAATGGTACGACCGGAGTTTAACGTCCTGCTTGGAGCAATTTTTAAAAATCGTCAACAACGACCTTGCGAAATGTTCAAAAGCAAAGGAGCAGATGTTCAATTATAGTGCATAATAAAGATTGCCAGCTTTGGAGCGTTATCGCAACTTGGCGAAGAAGGGGGTTAAACTCCGGTTCAACCTATTTAATTATTAAAATTTAAACGAACATTAAGATTGGCGAACCGGCTGGTCGCCAAAGGCGGCTAGTTATAAATAAATCTACGTCGTTTGAATCGAAGATGATGTTATATTATTTATTTCTTAAGTTTCGTTATGTAATTTTTAAAGAAAATATATATGTGGCAATTTACAGAATCCGTCCCCAAGCCATATAATGAAATGGAGAAATTGATCGAAAGTTGTTTCGTAGAAATTAATAGTCTTAACGTTTGTTCGACTATAAAAACAAACTTTTAAAACCTAAAATTGCTTATTTCAAAACCATCTGCGTTTAATTTTCTAAGGAATAAATAAAATCATGAAAGAAAAATTGAGGGAAAAAGAAATCGCTATAGTTGAAATTGTACTTTTTTTTTGTTCATGTTATTTTGAGTACACATTTTTTCGGAGTAATTTCTGCTTAAGTTTCTGCGGAAGAAAGGCAAAAATATTGATTAATTCCTTTTAAACTGAAGCCACTGTTATCGAATAAATGCATCTTATGCTCGTAATAGCTTTTCATTTCTTATGTTAATTTAGAGCAATTGATTGGTTAACATTTAGAAACAGTATGAAATTACTATTTTGAAAAAAAAAAGTGAGAAATTGGAAAAGAAAATTATGCTTTAAAATAAAACTTAAATTTAAATATGATAACAGCAGATCAATTCAAATTTAATAATAACTATAAGACATTTAAATATTTTTTTGGAAGTTAATAGTACTTGAGAGAAATATTGTGCACAAATGAAAGTGGTATGATTGAAATGCTAAAATTTTGAATTTTAAGATGGTTTAAAAATATTTCTTCTACAATAATTTTGCTTGGATTTACTGAGGGGAATTATCCTTCATTTCTAATGAATTGACTGCTTATTTAAATTTTAAACTCTGAGTATGATTGAGCTATCAGTATTTTTCACTTCTTTTAAGCAATAAATGTGTAAAATTTACTTGAATTTTACACACTTGTTTAGAAGCACAAGTAAAATATGCAACCTACATATATACATAGCCCCATTAATTTTTGTTTATTGTTGTTGTTACTTATGGCACTTGTCGTAGTCAAGCCAGCTGACAAAAACAGCGATTTTAAGCCGAGTGTTAGCGTCTCTTTTTTAAGTTGTGCCATCTAGCGCCAAGAGTAGGTCTTAGCGACTCGCATGCTACAGCCCTTTTCACGGGGAAGACTTCATTCATACATTTCATTCACTCATCCACAGATCGCAATTTGGACCTGGATCAGAGAGTGATCACCGATGGTCCAGCACCTCCAGGGATATTGTCTCGACATGGAGGACTTTGGGGTTATGACCGTTTTATATCTGCACCAGAAGAATATGAAGAAGAACCATATATAGGGAGAGTCTTCGGCCGTCGGGGTTCGAACTCCCAACACAAGTGATGCAATTCGAATGCCTACCAACCAGTTATTCCAGCTCTAATTTTTACTTATATAAAGATTATATAACAGCGTTATTTAAATGATTTACAAACAATTACATATTATCACTGCAGCAATCTGCAACATTTTATGACATTTTATATTTCCTTCTGTATTTAAATATGCAACATTCTATATTTCATTCACTACATTTAATTGATGGAATTAGTAAACATCAAGCAGAAACAGCAGTCATCACTTTACTTAATTATACGAGATTTAATTTGAATAGTGAATCAAGAATTATGAAAAATTACCAAGAATTACGAAGGTCAAATCTCCTCTCGCATGAGGACGTTCAGACAGTGAAATGTAAATGGCTTGGCGAAAATAGCTGCTATAAATTCAATAGAAACGAGAAACTTCTATGATTTCAAATTCACGTTCACATAATCCCACCACAAAAAGGGAAGAAACAATAATTTCTCTCCAAAATTTTAAGAGAAGCTTACGCATATAAACGAACGATTAATCTCACAAAAGATTATGAAATTGTAAATCTGAAGAGCGATGAAAGTAAAGAACTTTTGATCTATGAAACAAATAAAAGAAAATGATTAACCAAATAAAACTGTGCAATGCAGATTGAAAGGTTATGATGCAATAACCAATAATCAGATAACGAAGTTACACTTTTAAAGCAGGACCGTACAAACTGTTAATAACAGCAGAAAAAAAAATAAGTGTTTTGAAACTTTTATTTAAATATTTAACAGATTTGTTATTGATATATCATCTTACATATTTCTTTCTGTACATTCCACTCTGCATGCCACCTATATTACCATTATACTCACAATTAGACTGTTTTATTACTGCTTATAAATACAGGGTGGTCCAAAAAAAACTTCCCTATATATGAAGCCCTAGCGGCCTATCCGCTCAACCAATCGAACCAAAATTTCAGACATGGTTGTTTGAAGGTATGCGCTGGAGATTGTGATGATTCTAAATAACGCAGAGCTCACGATTACAGTTACAGTGAAAGAATTTTGAAATTTTCAAATGGCAACACCCACTTTTTCCTTGCTCAAATTGATCAGCGTATTGAAAAACCACAAATAGCGTTGGAACGATTAGCGAGTGACAAAAATTGGCGCCGTAAAGCATTTGCAAAGAAGAGCATTATAAAGGACTAATGACAACACAGAGAGGAAAGAGAAAAAGGCTTTTATTGGAATGGAAAGTTATAATTACAGGTTTTCAACGTGTTCACCTTCGCAGGCGACAACGCATTGCATTCGGGAGATTGTGGACGACAATGCCGAACGTAACATGAAAGGAGAAATCTGCATAACTTCACGTGTTATGGCATCTTGCAATTCTGACACATCTCGTGGACTAGGCGTGTACACCTTAGATTTCAGATAACCCCAGAACCAGAAATCCATAGGAGTGAGTCGGGGGATCGAAACTGCAAAGTTACTAGAGATGACTTTATCACCAAAGTGTTGTTGCAGCACTGGTCGAACACATTGGGCGACGTGTGGAGGAGCCCCATCTTGCATCCATACAATGTCCCTAATGACATTTCGTTGCTGCAATTCAGGAATAACGGAATTCTGCAACTTTGTCAGAATGAAAGATACCATAACACATGAAGTTATGCTGATTCCTCCTTTCATGCTACGTTCGGCATTGTTCACAATCTCCCGAATGCAATGCGTTGTCGCCTACGAAGGTGAACACGTTGAAAACCTGTAATTATAACCTTCCATTCCAATAAAAGCTTTTTTTCTCTTTACTCTCTGTGTTGTCATTAGTCCTTTATAATGCTCTTCTTTGCAAATGCTTTACGGCGGCAATTTTTGTCACACGCTAATCGTTCCAACGCCATTTGTGGTTTTTCAATACGCTGATCAATTTGAGCAAGGAAAAAGTGGGTGTTGAAATTCGAAAATTTCAAAATTCTCTCACTGTAACCGTAACCGTGAGCTCTGCGTTGTTTAGAATCATCACAATCTCCAGCGCATACCTTCAAACAACCGTGTCTGAAATTTTGGTTCGATTGGTTGAGCGGATAGGCCGCTAGGGCTACATATATAGGGGAAGTTTTTTTTGGACCACCCTGTATTTTTAAAAATTCATAAAAGGAATACCGAAAATCATTAAAAATAACATTTTTTCATTGGAAAACTAATTTTTAATTTAAACTAGTTAAATATATATAAATTAAAGAAATTCCGAAGTTATTGCAAATTCCGAACATGTCCTTTAATTTTTAAATTAAAATTCTAATTAAAAGTTTGAGAATTTTTCTTTTCAATGAGCTCCTATAACACAAGAAATCCGAAAGATCTTGGTCAGATAATCTGTCCTATAGAGCGTTTCGAATAATGTTTCTTATCCGTGTACTATACACTACACAACGCAATTTGTATATAATATGTAAGCTTATAAACTTTATAATAATGAAATTAATATGCATTAACTCTATTCGGGAATTCTAAGAACAATTCTTTTTATATTTACAACCTGACTCAAGGTAACAAAAAAAAATCATGTTCATTTAACTCCATGTATTGATAGCCTGTAATCCGTAACAAATATCAATCAATAGATATTTGTAAATTAGACAATCACACTAATTTGCATTGTGATTCAGAAAGGACATAATAGCTTGGTCCATAAATACCAGTTATAAAAACATTAATACCAATGTCATTAATAATACAAATAAAATCCTTTAATTCCAGTGGGACATAAAATTCTCTATGCAGTACGTAATTATACTTCAAAGTGGATAATCAAATGACGTGTAAATAATTGAAATAATGCTATATCTTTTTATACATTTCCTACTTTAATACTATTGATTAAATAAGCACCTGGTTCATAATACATTTTTTGTGAGCCATTAACTAAATACGATTGCGTTTAATAAACAAACATTAATGTTTACAAGGTAATGCCATTGCTAATTAGATTTTAATTTTGAGATTCTTGCATTTGGCTTCATCAGGAAGAAGTTACAGAAATTTTTTTTAGATTTTTAAATAAAACATCAGAGAAACGTTTGTTAATATCTGCTTTATTATTGTTACATTAAATTATTGTTGCATTTACAAAATGCAGTTGTTTGACTCTGCAGTAGATATTACACTGAAAAATAAATTTGAATAATTTTGTTAAACGAAAATGATGCGAAATGAAAAAAAAAAAAAAAAAAAAAAAAGATTCAAGAGAATTTCGATCAAATTTTAATATTTCTGCGTTAAATTATTTTTGGTAACTATTTGACAAAATTATATGTATAGAGTGTTCCTTAAAAACTGAATACATATCATTTGAAGTAATATACAAGCTGTTTTATTAATGGGTTTTTGACAATAATTTGCATTTTGAAATACGCTTTATAATAAATTAATAAATCTTGTACATTTGGGTTTATTTTTCTTTCTGAATTTAAATAATGCCCATTGTCCACAGTCTCTCTGCACTTCATTATTGTCTTCTAATTGAATTCGAACCATTGCATTCAGATTAATATTGTTATAAATTAAAAAAATGAGTCTCCCAACTGATGAGTCCATACAATAGCACCTAAACACAGAGTCTGAAGTTAATATTGATAACACATTACAACTTAACATTCGCTTTGAAGTTTTCCTTTCAGGGTGAATATAATTTTTTAAGTATTTGTATTAAATAATTATTCTAATAAAAATCAGGTTTTATTTTAGTATTTAAGTTATAGTGTTTAAATTTAGTCTAGATTTAATATCAAATTGATGAAAGAAATTTGAATTCAGATGAAAAACTGAATTTTGGTTTTCTTTTAGTAAAGTAGTGTGTTGCTATGAATATTAAATGAAGTCGAATAAAGGGAAATGTGCAAATGCGAGGAAAACTTGTAGAAATGCATGGAAGAGGCATTTAAGTTTTTTTTTATATATATAAACAGTGCTGTTAGAACGAATACTGCATAATTCACTATTTAATAATACATTGAAATAATTTATTTCGCAAATGATTCTTAAGTCGCGATGTGGTGCGCATTAAATTTGTGTTAAATTTTTTTTTTTTTTTTTTTTTTTACACAGATTATTTTTTTTCGATATAATTATAGTTGAGAGAAATAATGAATTTGGAGAAACATCAAAATATTATTTTGAAAATCATTCCTTTACATGTAGGCAAAATAAGAATATATTTTACCTATACATGTATAATTATGTGCAAACATTTTATGCTAAATATATTCTTAAAAAATTAGAGAAGGGAAACAGTAATAAACTTTAATTTCTCTCTTATCTTGGGCATCAAATCATTGTCTACATTCAGAATAGAAATAATGCAACTTGTAGATATTGCCTAAAATATAAGCACAGCGCTCATATGAAATGGCATTAATATAACAATTAACTGTGACATAAAAATACCAGTAAATTACAATTTCCCCCATGATTATTTTCCTTAGTTCTTTCAGTTTAACATCTGCTAAGGACTACCGTCTTTGAAGAAAGAAAAAATGCCGAAATTTACCTGAAACTTATTCCTTTAATGAAAAATTCTAAATCTGGCACTCAATGCATTTTCCAATTATCTTCACTTTTTGATAATTAAGAAAGAAATTACAGAAACTTTAAACTAATTTCACCTTAGATTTTCAGAATCTAAAGTTTTGTTTACAAAATTAAAAATTTTAAAACTGATTTAGTATTGGTATACGTCCAGTTATTACATGCTATTTTAAAATTAAATAAAAAACACTCATAACATTACTCGATTATTAATTAAATATTAATTACGATTAGGAATGAGTATTAATAAGTGTATGCAAAAAATTCATTTATAAGAATTTCGATATATATATATATATAATTTATAGATTATAGAAAAAAATTTGCAAATTTGAAAATAACAATTTTTTTTCCTGGGCATTATTCTCATTTTATCATAGACGAAAGATTTCTTTTCCTCCAGATAAGATGACTAAAGTGCTTTTATATATTAGAATGCATTATAAAATTAAATATTCTAGAATATAATATCAAAATTACAATTTAAAATTTAATAACGTGTTGTATTTCAATAGGTCACAAGTTTCTTTCTTCAAACGTAGGACTATATAAAGGGAGAATCATTTTATCTTTCTCTCATTTCCACCTCATGCTTTATAAAATTTGAAGCCACTACTGAATATATAAATGATATAAATGATTATAAAAGAGAATGTAATTGTATCGCATTTTTGGGTAAATGATAATATTAACTTCTAATCACGCTCGTCTTCTTTGAACTCTATGAAATATCTACGTACTGAATTCTTACTCTCCGGGCATAACATTCATCGCCAATTCAGATTCAATTAAAATCACTTTATTTCCATCGGAGGGGCACATCAGATATGAGGGCGAGAAGCTTCTGGCCTGGTTGTTGGTCTTTACCACCCAGGCGGGTACAGAAATGGTTTGGGGTCGACTACTCCCCACCGATGACGGTACGTGCTTCCCACGGTCAATGTGCGGTTGCTTTGTGAGTTTTAAGAATAATGATCTAAAAAAACTATGCAGTGTTTTGTCTGTAAAATATTGAAATAAGTAATCCCCTTACAAAAAAAAAGTAATCTAAAACAATTATTATCCTCGATAAACTGTATGTACGCCATCATTTGGTTTCTATTTATTTATCTTCAGACAAATAAATTGCCAGACAAAAAAATCTGTACAGACACGACTTTCGATGTATTAAAAATAATATCTAAATCTAAAAAAAATTAACACATCTCGTTTAAAAATATACGAAGTTTTAGAAATACTAAAAATCAGAGTATTTGATATTATTACCTTCTTTGCAATTGGATCATACCTTGTTCAATTTAAGATAATCGAGAATCATAATTTTGTCTTGCATATGCTAGAACTTTCAAAAGCACTCTGCATAACCTCTTATGCATAACATCAAGAGAAGTATGCGAGTTATCAATCATAAATTGATTAGCATTAATTCCTTACGGTCTTCCCGAATAATTCACGGATGAGTTCGGCCCATATTTTTATCCAATTATTAAACAAACCATCAACAAAATAGACTAATCACCCATAAAAGGGATAATCCGTCTTATCGATAATTTAAGCTAACTGATGAGAGAAGGATCAGCGAAGATTTTGCCTTGTCAGATTAAAATTTTGCATAGGGCTAGAATTAATTAGCAAGGCTTGCTTCAGAAAATGTTAACACCGGGTACATGAATAATGATATTTTAATGAGGATTAGAAATGCTTTAGTAGTGTTAATCACTTCTCCGAATAAGATGAAATATTGCTAGAGTCATAAATTGTTTCTTTAAACAGCTGGAAAGAGATTTTAGATAACGCTCCAGTGAAGAGTTTGTCATAGATGTAGACACTGTACTTTCTTCATGTTTAAAAGTTATCTTTAGGATTAAATTTTTTGTATAATATTTTTAAAATCCCTTTTTTGGAAAGTGTCATAAATTTTCTTGGTCATTAAAAAGTTTCTAGATTCTAATATGTTCAAATATAGCAAAAATTTAACAATAAATAATAATATTCTATTAATAAATAATATTTATCTTAAAAATAAAGTTGGCTAACTATCATAACATCCGCTTTTTAACTAAGTGTAACGGAAGCTCGTATATTATTAGATAGTCTGTAGGTAAATTAATTATTTTGTCTATTTTTTATTTGTTGTCAGCATAAGATGGCTTTGTCTAATATAAATCATGTTCAGATCTCATCAATATAAGACTTTTGGCTCTACATAAGGAGGATTTTCTATTATTAAAAACACATTAATTAAATCAGATGATTATATCTTTACAATAATTCAGAATATATTGAACTTATATTGTTTAATATAAACATCTTACACTTTTCATTTTTTATAAAATGTCTTTGTTTTTAATTGAAATACAAGAAGTTTCATAAATACCTATTTCTAAAAACAATAAGTCAAATGAATTAATTTTATTATTGTCACCTTCAGAAATTGGTTGAAAGTTTATCTGCTTATAATTTTATTAGGATTCATCCAAAAGAGAAAAATAGCTAACTTTTCGATCTACATATAAATATACGTGTAAATATGAGATTATATTTAATCGCTTAAATATTGGATCATATTTCCTTAAAATAATATACATGGTTAATATTGTTTATCTTATTTCGCTAATATAATATTCATGTTTAAATAACTTTGATATTAAAAACTCGTTAACAAAACAAGGAAAATTATAAAAGTTACTTAGACAAAAATGGAAAATTTATTATGATTGTCAATGTAATTTATTTGCACACTGGGTTTTATAATATCAATCAATATTATTACAAAACTCACTAATATTAGTACTTTCACCAATATTAGTATTCTCACTAATATTAATCCTATTAGTCAAACTACTTCCTTTAAATTGTAAGACATACTTTTAATCAAGTTTCTATGTGCATTCAATAAAATCATATTGTATTTATTAAATGGACTTTCTACCGTTATAATTAAATCAACCTGATTTTTTCATTTCTTTCATAAAAAACGTAGTTTTTTTTTTGTCGTTCTTTTATTTCAGTCACATTATATTGGTGAGAAATTAATAAATAAATCAAGCACATTAAATGATTTAGATTTTTAGATGCTTTTACAACGCTTAATTCGAGTAATCAAAAAGTATTTCTTTTAATGATTATCTAAGAACTTTTATAGATTCCAAAATATTGAAATTTGATCTCTAATTGGCTTTCTCATATTCATTGTGAATAAACTCAATATTCTCTTCTGACTTCAAATCTTATAGACGGATGATACTCTTGAAAGCTCTCGGAAAATAGAAGAAAGAAAATATTCTTTGATACATATTTTTTTTTGAGCAAAAGTTCAATTAAAAAAATGCAAAAGTAAGATTTTTTTAGTCATTGATTTATTAAGTAGAAAGTAGAAAATGATCTGAAAAATATAAAGAAGATAGAAAGAACAGCTGTTGAACTCTGAATTAGTAGAATTGATTCTCGGACATATTCGAATGGAAGTAATAAAGCTTAACTGGGGTGCAATTTTTTTTTTTTAATTACTAAGGAAAAAATTAAAGCAGAGGGGAAATGGTCGAAAAATGTGGCTTAAAAAAATTAATGGATACGTTTTCGATTTTAAAAACTCAAGATATTTCATTTTTGAAGAGGAAGGAAAGGAACACACAAAATTAAAATATAATGAAGAATTTTTTATTCCTTGAATTGCTGATTGTAATATTATAACTATCTATTATACTTCTTAAAATGACCAAGAAATGTATTTTTTATCCAAAAATTGTCAAATATATTTAAAATTTCGAACTTTAAGGGAGTTTTCATAGAGGATTTCAGTAGTGGTAATGAAGAATTACTCCTTTTGATGCAGTCGAAATGTTGTTTTTCATCAACTTAACCAATAACATTGTCGTTTTCCCATATTTCGCTTTTCTTTTCATGACAATTCAACTAGATTGCATGATAGCCAACATATATATATTTTTTAAAAAGACAAGTATATTTTACGTAAATCTACATTATCTACATAAATATATATTATCTGGATCGAAGTTAGCTACATAATTTGCCCTCATAAGTGAAATGAGATTCTAATTATCAATCATTACAGCTAGTAAATAAAAGTGAAAACTATGCTGTTATTTACATTTTTCTAAGCTTTCATATTTTATAACCCTAATATTTTTAATCTTATTTTTTTTCATCATTAACATTTATCTAACTAAATTATATATAAATAACCAAAAAAACAAGGACCATTGTCGATAGAATTTAGAATTATCTGAGCACTGAGTCTAATTATCTGAGAAAGAGAACACGTTTAAAAAATAATCTTATTTCAACATTCGGTAGAACATTAAAAATCACATGATGATAGTTTTTTTTTCTAAAACCGAAATTTTTATCTCCTGTATAGAAGATCATTTTAATATTATTCATTTGAAGATAAGTAACATTCCAATTTTCTTTCTTTTTTTTTTTCAAATTCAAATTTTACTAGATTTTTTTTTATTTATAGATATTTATCACAGATTATATTGAATAGTTTTAAACTTTCCTCCATTTCTAGTGTAGCTCTGTTTCAACTTGCTATGAGGAAATGTATTACTCATAGCTATTTCCTTTACTGTGTTAAATCGACCAAAATACTCAGTTTAGGACTTAAGATTTTAAAACAATTTTATCTTTACAAAAATGATATTCATAAATAAACGTGTTCTAATACATAAAATTTGGCCAAAATATTTAATAACGAATATATTTCATGCGAAATTTTTTTTTTATTTCTGCACAATAATGTTCGATTTTAAAGTTTAAATGATATATTGCTGTCATTCATATTTTAAAGAAAATATGTGATATATAACGTCATAGCTAATTAATAATTGATTAAGTATTCTTTCTTTGCAAGTTTCCTAACCGTATCTGCAAACAAAACAATTCCCTCGCAGGAAACTCCAGTAAAACAGATACGGGATACTACAGTTTGTTTCTGCGCCTTCACGGTGTTCCAGCTTAGCCGAAAACGCAGTTTGATGTAGAAACCTTTAGTTTTCGTTCCCACCGTCTTACAAATCTCAGAAATTTGATTATTCAAATCTATATATCTAATCGATTTTCTTTGTCTGTTCCTGGCGATTAATTTACGTGTAAAATTAGATTTCTTCACGCCCAGATAAGTTAGCGGAAATCTATCTAACTTATAATTGGATGTGTAAATGAAAGCAAGAATGTTCTGCCAGACATCAAATGCACCATAGTATTACTATAACACAAAATTTGTAATTCTTTCTTCAGTTTAAATGACTGCTATGTTAAAAATTTAGGTATTGCGGGATTTCCTTGAGAATATACAAATTTTTGGTTATAGACTGTCAAAGACTGTATTAAATATTCAACAACTTATTCCGAGTAGCGTACATAACGGCGCAAATATTTATGTATGTGTGAAGGTAAATAACAGCATCTGAGTAAAAAGCAATGCTGTTCTACTATTTTTAGCATAAGTGTCATGCACTTATATGCAGAATCTTGAAACATTCTGGCAAATTATTTAAAATTTTATTTGACAACAATTATAATGCAAAAGAAAAAGATTGTTAAGCATTCATACAGCATTTACGCTTAAAACAAAGTTTGAAATTAGATTTTCATTGAAATAAATTGTTAAATTGTTTCAGTGTATTAATAACACACACTTAATTTGAGGTATTAGGGAATTTCCTTGCTGGTTATAGGCTGTAAAAGGCAAGATTCAGCAACTTTTTCCCAGTAGCTTACATCAACCGCGCAAATATTTAGATATGAGTTCAAGTAAATAACAGTATTGGGTTAAAATTCAATACTGTTACACTATTTTTAATATACTTATCATGTAATTATATGCGAAGTTTCAAAACCTTCTGGAAAATTATTTAAAATTTCATTTAACAACAAATATAATACAAGAGAAAAAGATTATAAAGCATTCAAACATCACTTCCGCTTAAAACAAAGTTTGAAAAGTAGACTTTCATTGAAATAAATTGTCAAATTGTTTCAATATATGCTATTAATATTAATTAATTTCATTGTTAACAAATGTTCTTTCCTTTAGGCATATATTAAACTAAAATAAATCTTAAACCAGTTTTTTCGTTGTTATTATTTCTGTCATTAGGTAAAAAATTAAATTTCCAGTAAAACTTAGTTTTTTTACTGCAGACAATACATTTATAATATTTTGGGAAGATATTAAAACTTACTTTAAGAATAATAGGCTTTAATGATTATCAATATATGTATATTTTCTTTCAAATTTTGAAAATTTTAAAATTAGAATTTAAAGCTTACCATTTGTGTCGTCACTCAGATGCTTCAAACAAAAAATAAAGATAAATTTAAAATTGACCTTAATTTCAAATAATGTTATGAAATACACAAAGAAATCTTACAGAAATGGGAGGAAATTTAACCTGCTTCCTATCTTATCGGAAGCGACCCCAGCAACCCAATTACAAGTCGAATTTTCCTATCTCTGTGTCTTTACCTTGTTCTAGATGTGTCGGAAGTCCAATTAGATTCAGCATCCTATTGTTTTCTTTTAACAAATCCTTGTAATTTGCTTATTTACACTGAAGGATCTGATGGATTGAGTGTTTCTGATTCTGACAGTCTACTCGGGTATAAAATCCTAAATCTTCTTATAGGGAATTGTATAAAGGGAATATATCGAACTTATTATTTGAACTTCGTATAAATGGGGTAAGATTTAATTTAATACTAAATCTGTTTTATAGATAAATAGTTAATCCATTGTTTATTACCTCCGCAGTAACATAATATTGAGAAATGTTTTGAACGATGTGAAATTTGTGAATAAAAAGAAACGCCGAGTTGCATATCAAAAATATTAAGTATCATTTAATTGTTGAGAAGTCCAAATAGCAAAAAACAAATTATTATTATTAAAAAGATTGAATCAAAATTTTAATTTTAGCTCAATAATCAACTTCCTTTACCTCAGAAATTTACTGGGCAATTTTCTATTCAGAAAACCAACATTATATAAAACTTCAGAGAAAAATATTATCTTTATTAATTTTTAAGATAAAATTTCTATTGAACATTTAAACTGATATGGCATTACACAGTATAAAATCGCCTAACTTATTAGGTGAAAACACTAGTATCTTTCATTTCTGGCAAGAAAATGAAAGAAATGTGGATGAGGAAATAATATTTATTTCTTTTGCTAATGTTGAGGAAATTAACACCAATACAGAATTTTTTTTTTTTGTAAAGTAGTTTTCTATGATGATTGCGAATCAATAGTCTCTTTCAAATTATTTCTACTACCACCGTTACTAATTCAAATTGATTATTAATACTATTTCTTTGATTTAATTTTATAATCAAACAAACATATTTGTTACAAATGGATACTTATTCATTATCGTTTATTCTGTAGTTATTTGCTCTTTTATATGAACCTAGAAGAAGAGGGTGGGAGACTACATGTTTCTTTAGAGTTTAATTTATATGAAAATTAAAATGGAGTTGTAAATCAATATTTATAACAATACTATTATATCAATTTACTTCCAATGTCATTCTTATGAAAATGTAATATTAATTGGATTACTTTATTTGGATCATGTATAAATGCGTTTAGAAGACCTTTTTAACTAAAATAATTTTTAAACACAAATTCTTCTTTAATATTAATAAAAAGGACAATAATTACAAACCCATAACAAAGTACTCGTCATTTTATTTAAATAATGCGATAAGATCCTACATACATAAAAAGTTTTATTAGCATTTATAAAATTTATTCAACATTTTATTTCATTTTTATTTACAAAACACAACAGTAAACGAACACTCACGATCGAACCTCAAATAACAATTAAAAAAAAGAATTTAGATACACAATCATATTTTAAACTTGACAAGACTCTTTAGAAGTTTAAAAAATAATTCATTTTGAACATTGTTAATTATTAAAAAAGTCCGACTAATTACATTAAGAAATAAAAGTTTTAGCTTACATGATTTTAAGCTTTGAAGAATATATATTTTAACCAATATCTTTTCAAATGTCGGGCACATTAACAAAAACTTATTGTAGCAAATCACAAAAAAGTTGCATCATAATGTTTAAAAAATCAGTATCCTTTCATAACTTCTTTCCATTTTAAACATGCGCAATGAGGATTTGAAATATATTCGATTATGTGTAACGATTGAGCATTTACAAAATATAAAATGTATCGAATTTAATGCAATCATCTATATAGCCAATTCCAATCCCATTTCATTATCGAATACAGAGTTTAATTTTTTCTTCTGGAAATTCGGTCTGTTTTAAAACAATTTAAAAACTTACTAATGGAACAAAAAATTAATGAATCCATTTATACAGTTATCTTCTCCCACATCCATTTATAACACAATGGCTTCTGTTCGCTTTTCTGTAATGACTTTTTTAATTAAATCGATTTTTGATGTTGTAATGAACCACGCCAAGCTTAACAGGGAAGCTTAGATTCATTTATTTAACAGATTCCATTTTTCTTAATTAACGTTTTATGTTTGACTGTTCACTGGTCTGGAATTTTTGTTCATTGAAATCTGCAATAACTCTCATTTAAAATAATCACTCAGTTTTGCGTAACTGCCAAATGAAATGAATAAAGATGTTTATTTCACTTCAGAAGCTACTTTATTATTTTAATGTGCTTGAAAACACAAGCTAGATATTAGCTTTTAGAAGCAAATATTGACACTATCGTTTCTGTTCACTTTCTGTAATGACGCTGTTTTAATCAAATCGATTTTACGAAGGTGTAGAAAGGCCATAACACGTTTTGGCAGGAAAAATTTACTTAGTTCATTTAATAGTCCCTATTTTTCTTAATTAACATTTTGTGGTAGATTGTTTAATGGCTTGTAACTTTTGTTTGATAAAAGCAGAAAATAATTCTCATTCAAAATTTTCGTTTGATTAAGAGTTAAAGAACTAAAATTTTACCAAACTATGTGATTAGTTTAGCTTAATTGATAGTTAGCGTGGGTAAAAGTTATATTATGTTGTAATTCTAGGTTATTTGGGGGCCAATAAGAATAGAATTGCTTTCAAATTAACACTGAAGTTTATTTATTAATGTATGCTTCGATAAATTTAATATTCTTCGAAAAGTCTCTATATTACCATCTGAAAGAAAAATTCTGACTTATTGCTGAAATGATTATTGTGATTATTTAAAATCTTCCAGAGAATGATCCCCTTTAGGAATTATTTACAAAGAAAGAACAGATGATAGCATAAAGGCACCAAGTCAGAACTATATAGGAGGTAAGTTAAGATATCCCAAGAAAACTTCAACAACTTCTCTAAAATGTTAAAGACATATGCAGTTTATCATTAATTTGAAGGTCTTTCTATGTTTTCTTCTACTTGATAAGAATAATCAGTTATTCAGTTTTTCTCTGTCAATGAATTTCTTCTGTAAGAATGAAACGATTATTTTAACAGAATAATTTGTGTTGACATCTTTTCAGAAGGAATAAATAGATTTCAAGAAATTAAAATTCTAAAAGTGGTTTAGCTTCCTCTGCATATTATAAAAATATAGACAAGTGTTCTGCAATCAAATATCTTTATAGATAAAAGTATTGCATGTTTTAATCTCAGAAAAATTTTAAAACATATTTCATTTAAAATTATTTTCTAAATTGAAAACTTTATTTATAAGAATCAAAACCTCATCTACACGTACTGATATCCGAAAGAATTTTTGATTATATATAATTCTATTTTATAAATTGAAGGTCAATACCACGTTTATAATATATTATAAAACTAAGTTATTTTCTTTAAGGTGTATTTATGCAAAAAATTATTAAAAATTATTAAAATTAATTTGTAGTTTATAAATCAAATAATCTTGCTCACATATCTAATCCGATAAAGGACATATATTTTAATGCAAGGTTGTTATTACATTCGGTGATATCACGAAGCTGATACAACAGCATCTGTGCAATCTTATTGCTATATTTTATCAGGCGAAATCCTGATGAAAAGTCATTGTAAAGTGGAATCCGTATATCTATAACTATCCATAAGATCGAAAGAAATAATTTCTTCTCTGCTTCTGTTGCTTGAGGGATGGTATGAGATATTTTGCATCGAATAATGCCAATACTGTAAATTGTAGAATATTTTGTTTTTATTGTTTACAGATGTTATTAATATCTTCTTGGATATATTTGATCGTATCTAAATTATTTATGAATTCTTTAAAATGTAAAGAATGTGCTTGGCATCTTTATTGATTTTATTTTATATTTTATTTTAAAAAGCATAATTCAAATGATAAATAAAGGAATGCTTCATAGAAAACTTCAGTATTTAGACCTACAATACATTTTAATGGTATTTATTCATCAAATCTAATAAGAGGAATAGACAGCCAATCAAAAAAGAATTACCTCCAGTCTATTTGGTTCCGTGGATTAAACGAATAGTAGTCTCTACGATAATAGCAGAGGAATGGAATAGAAGGTGTGGTCCTTAGGTTCATTTTCATTCACAACCTAACTCTTGCCTTAGAAGTGCCTCCAATTGTCAAAATGTAGAAAATTCAACTTAAAAAACTACCATAACCTAACAAAGGTGAGATGCCATTTACTTATTCAACGACTTCTCATGCACATTCATGCATCATGCACCCCCCCCCCCTCCACATCTCCCACATGAGAAGAAAATGTTACTATGATTTCATCTTAAAAAGATTATTTATAAATTTTGGAGAAAGATCACGTATATAAGAACTAGCCATTTTAAAAATAGATCATAGGGTCATATAGGATTAAAATGTAGATCAAGTAGTGTACGCAGAAAATAATTTGCAGTGAATCACGTAAAAAAAGACACACCAGATAAAATTATATATATTATTCAGGTTCAAAGTAATACATATCTGTAATAGAAAAACAATTCGGTTTTATCAAAATAACAAGCAAAACGTCAATAGCATCAGGAAGCAAGCTCTTTGAATATTTCCTTTAAGTATTTTAACAATTTGTTGATGATATTGCGATTTATATGTCATTACTGCCTTTGTCATTCTGACTGCTGCTTCTGATGTAAGATTCTGAGAATTGGGCTATTGTGCTATTGTATTGTTTGTTTCTTATGGCACTTGCCACTGACAAGCCCACTGTTACGAAGACAGCGATTTAAGCCTGAGGGGGAACGTCTCTTATTTTTTATAGCAGCGCCAACTAGGGCCAAGAGTACGACTTTGCCACTCACGCATCACTCATTCGCTTGCACAACCCCTTTTTACAGGAGGGCACATTCACACATCTCACAGATAGAACAACAGAAGAACAACCATGCCCAAACCGGGACTCGAACCCGGGACGCCCAGATCACGGGGAAGACGCGCTACCCCTATGCCAGGACGCCGGCGTGCTATTGTATAAAATATATTTAAAATTTTATTAAAAATTTAAAAAAAACCATAACTAATTAAAATAATAAATAATATTTAATTTATTGAAGGACACATTTATTTTCAATTTTAAAACCCTGTAAAGAAAATTGTAAAAGAAAAATTAAATTACAAAGGAAAACATAAAAACATAATAATGTTTAATAAACTCAATAATTTCTAAATTAAAATTTCAAAAAAGTCAATATTTCTTGAACTGTGTTCAAATTCGGGAGCTCCAGATTTATTATTTATTATATAGGGCGTTTTCAAGGATTTTTTCATCATTTATAATACACCTTCTACGTTATATTATTTGTATCAAAGATATACAGTTTGTAAATTGTATGACACAATTTACAAAAAATTTGTTATATTATAAACATCTTTACGTTAAATAATACTAAAAGGCTTAAACATATTTGAGATTTTTTATCTAATGTCTCTAAGAAAATGTATACAAAGAAGATTCACTTGTGACATTAATATTTGTAATCATCATCAAATATTGATAAACATTACCTTCTAAGTAAAACAGCCCAAATAGCGTACACAAATATGTACAAATTAGGAGTCCATGAATCCTAATGATAAAAATATATGTATAAAAGCCTCCGATTCAAGTAATAGATAAATTTTTCCTTGACGAAATAATAATGTTTCAAAGTGGAAAATAGAAATCGATGGAAAGGACGGAAATAACACACTACACTGTTCTACATTTCCTACTTTAACACTATCTTTAAAGTAACGACTGGAGTAGTTCAAATCACGTTGTTGTAGCAAGTCATTAGATTGAATAAGATGCCATTTAATATCCAAATGTCGGTACTTTAAAGGACTGCTAATTAAAGCAGTAACCTTTCTCATTTAGTTCCATCAAAGGGACGAGACTTAAGCTTTTAAGTGTTAGAACATTACGGATACATGAAAAGTGCTTGTAGTAGATAAACTTGTCGTAATTGTTACATTTTAATAAGGCAGCTGTATCGCTTCGCAACAGATGTTACTTTAAAGAGATATTCGAATTATTTTTGAAAAGAAAGGTATAAGAAATGTTTAATTTAATTATGTCGAAGTAGTTTTGATAAATTGTATGCTTTTGTCAATGTGCTATGATGTGTATAATTAGAATATTATTAGAAGTTCTCATTTTGGATTATTTTCCATAAACTTACTAAAAATAGTTTATATGTTGAATTTAAATAATTTTGATCAATTGCCTTTTGTTCACTTGAGTTAAAAAACTTCTAATGATTTCATTTTTATTTGTGTTACCTCCATTTGAAAAAAAAGAAGAAAAATTTCAAGGAACCATAGTTTATTTAACTAAATTCTAAACAAATATTTTATAAATCTATATCAATTATATTAAAAATTATCAGCATGAATTAAAAGTATTAGTTTCTCAAGAAGATATATTTTTTCAGATATTCGACTTAAATACGTATGAATATCGGAATCTAATGTATGTAATAATCCAATACTAAAATCCAAAGGCTCAGAATCCAGTACAAGCAAAATGCAATATTTAGGAAATTGATGTCGAATTTGTAGAAAATATCTTCATTTAATTTAAAAAGCATAATTTATATTATTTTCTAGTAAATTGATTTGCTGTTTTGTTCTCCTAGCCCCTCCCTCCCTTGCTTCTAGTGACGATAAGTTGCACTAAAGGTATTAATTCTCAGCAAAATTTGTATAAATGTATGAAATAACTTCAAACTGTTTCATTCTTTTTTATGAGCATTAATGTCAGATAAGGCGGATGATATTTTCTTTATATAAAAATCTTTGGTATAGTATCATTTATATATATATAAATGATATATATATATCATTTATATATATATATATATATATATATATATATATATATATATATATATATATATATATATATATATAAATGATGGTAACGAAAATTATTTTTCTGCTTATGTATTTTACATATAATGTGAAAGACTCTCTTATGAAAAAAATCCTTTGAAAGCTTCTGTTTCATCATAAATTAAAGATTGGAATTGAATTATTATATTTTATTTTGCACATAAAATATAGACAGCATTAAATTTTCTCAGCCTGAGAAACAATGCAAAGGTGAATACAATCGAAGTTTTTGAAAAAGGTGTTAGAAGATCCTACAAGTAACGTATATGGAGCAATGATTGGGTGAAAGCCCTGAAGAATATTGTAGTAGCAATTATACTTTAGGAAAAAAAATTGAAAGTCAGTTTCTACTTTCGCAAGAATTGAATTCGCATTCTTCACCTTCACGTGAAAAATACTGAAATCCTTGCATTTTACCGATTAGCTACTACCTGTTGATTTCAATTTTAATTACAAACTGCTGAAACTCTTTTTAAAGTATTAAAATTTAATTAAATTAATTAATTAATTAATATTTGGAAAAAAACTGTATTAACATCCAGTGTCATCCATTACAAGTTTTACAAAATATATTTGAACTTTAGTGGATGAATAAAAAGTATTTTATTAACGATTAAAAATTTGAACAAGATATATAAATATATATAGGGAGAATGTGAACTAATAGTAGGAATTGAAAGAATACTTTCCTATGAAAGATTATATTAGAAAAGAGTTAATTATTAGTTTCTATACTTCAATAATAAAGAATAAGAATAACAAAACTCTATAATATAATGTTTTTTTTATATTGGATCCACTAACTGGATATCTTGTGAGGAATCTAACTATTTCAAAAAGATAATAACGTATATATCATTAAGTATTAATCAACTAAAGAAAATTTCATCCCTTACATCTTTTTCCTCCTGGCTCATGAAAGAAGAACTTCTGAAGATGCGAAAGAAAAATAACGGTAATATAGTAGTCGGGAAATGAAGCACTCACATCTCAAAATGTTGGTCCATTTAAAGCCCAATGATTATCTATGAATTTAATAGAGTATTTACCCACTAGACTATATATCAAATTCATAATCTTCTATTGTGGAATGAAACAAAAGAAACTATTATCCATAATAAACTAACTATACTATAATAAAAAAACATTTTTGAAATAAAGAAGAACTATAGACCTTCATTAATTTTCCCATTTTATTGTCTGTTTCAATTCTCCATTCAGTGTAAAACATGGAATTTTTACTAATGACAATGAATGCATCAAAAAAAGATTGATTTGAAAGGATATAAGATTTTAGAAATATAAATATGAGATAATTTAATACGACGAATGTGTAACGTTGTTTCCCAGCAAAGTTCGTTACATCGCAAGGAACATAGTTTAACAGAAAACCATGTTGGTAGTCGAACGGATGCCGGATCAATGACCAACTCGAGGTTTGACTTGGAGAAGAAGTTGGGGACTATGTGACAAACTAGAAAATTCCAGAATATACAGGAATTTTGAGAAGGATCCATAAGCAGAATACTTCTAGGACCTTCTTGCCGTTTCACGAAAATTAAAAAAAGAAAGAAAGAAAGAAAGAAACAGAAGACAGAGTTGAAGTCTGAAGCAGCATTGAATCGTGTGTTCAATGGACAGTCTTAAAGTCATATCTATAATGAATTACTCAACAACTCCTGCAGTCAGAAGTAGTCGAAAAGAGAGACAACAGTTGTGTGGTGCTTTCTATATGTTGTTATAGATGTTTACAGTCGATTTAATGTTTGTGTGAGGCCTTTTATTTTAACAGATGTTCTTTTATTTATTTTGGTTGTGCTTCGTTATCTAGGTGTTCATTTTTTTGTGTTGAATAAAGTATCGTTCTTTGTTATTGAGCATGTTGGATCCACCCTCCATAGGGGATTACGTTTTTCGTAACAAAATTATATCTTACATTCGATTTTGTTCATATCTGCTCAATCTACTTTTATCCAAAATTCATCAATACTTTCTGTACACAATTACCTTTCAGAGCGAAATTTATTTAGCATTATTTTTTTAAACATCTTCTGAAAAAATGCCAGCAATCAATTATCAACTAATAAGACTTAATATCCCTTAATCAATTTTTTTTCATATTTCAGGGAAGGATTTGCCAGATATTTCTACCCAATTATTAAACCTACCATTAACAAAATAGACTAATGATCCCTGAAATGGATAATGGCTTTATATCGATCCCTCCTGAGTGACGGATCATCGAAGATCTGGCCTAGTTGCATTGGAATTTACATAGAGGCAGTCTAATTAGCAAAGCTTGTTCCCGAAAATTCTAAGCCAGGTGGAGGAATTAAAATAATTTAATGGAAATTAGAAATAAGGTATTTTATTCGAAACAAATGGCCTGTTACAAGAATATTTTTTTTCCGAGATGGTGAGTATTTTGATTAATGTTGCAAAGTTGATAAAGGGTATCAACATTGTATTTTATCTGCTGTACTGCTTTATGTTACCATTTTCTAATCAGTATTTATTTCATTAATATTATTTCTTTGATGCTCATAATAATTTACATTTTAAGATTATAGTATGAGAAAAGTGTTACAAAATATCGCCATCTTTAAAGATTTTTATCATCTTAATGTCTTTATTAGTAATTAATATATATAACTTTGCTTTATATATATATATATATATATATATATATATATATGCGCGCGCGCGTGTGTGTGTGTGTGAATTCATTAATAAAACATGCAACGATTTTTTTCCTAGCAAACATACAAGTTTTTTTTTTATTGTTTACACATATGCTAATGACAAATTCCTGTCAAAAGATTCCTTCAAAATTCACGCTTGACACTGAATTAAGCCTGGATATGTATTAAACTAAGAATTCTTAATTATTTTTGATTGCGAGAATGGAGGATTCTTTCAGATCTAATCAATCTAATATTGATTCATAATTATATTGATAGAAAATTAAGCTGTATTTCATTTCCTTTACCTTTTTTTTTAATTCAGCTACAACATAATCGTGAGAAAATAATAAAAAAATTGCAAGTATGTTAAAAAAAATCTTGATTGTTAATTTTTTTTTTTTAATTTTGAGTTAGATTATTGAAAACTTATTTCATCAAACAATTTCAGATGAAAAAAAAATACTTTTACAGATTGCAAAAGAAAAAAAAATCCTAAGTGTCTGATCTCCAACTCACCTTCTAACATTCAGTGTAAATGAATTCAATGTCTTCTTTTAAAGATCAAATGTAAAATGGATGACACTCTGAAAAACGCTAGAAAAAAAGAAAAAAGTCCTAGTGAATATATTGGATATTTCATAAAAAAATCATTGAAATTGGGGAAAAAGACGAAGGTAAAATATTTTTTCTAGTTATTGATTTATTAAGTACGAAGTAAAAAAGATTTTAATTTTAGGAGTATAGTGCAAGCGACTGCCTCTGGATTTCGAATTCGCAGAGAGTGCTTTCACTTTTGCAAAGTGTTCAGATGAAGGTAATGATGCGGAAATGAAGTGCAATATTTTGTAAAAAAATGTTTTGAAGTAGAGAAGTCAAATGAAAAGGCTTGTATGAAATTGAAATGGAAAAACTAAAGTGTGCTTAGAATACCTTAGCCCATTTTCAATTTTAAAAATTCAAATGTTTTTTCCATGAATTAGGAAGTAAACATGCTGAGCCGAATGACAAGGCTTTCGTTTTTCTTGGTTTATGGATTGTAAAGTCACATTTAGTTTGTAAGATTTTTAAATTTAAATTGATGTACAAATGAATATTTATATACTTGAATATTTATTATTTATATAATGAATATTTATATTATGTACTAAATGAATATTTATATTATGTACTAAATGAATATTTATATACTTGAATATTTATATGATGAATATTTATAATTAAATTTTATATTTTTCAGATTTAATTTTCATCGGAAAAAATAAATGCCGAATTATTCCCATGTCTGTCTACGTTTTTCGTAAAAATAACTAATGTCATCTGAATCAAGACTATAGGTCATGAGGCAGCAAAACTGGTCATCTTCCAAAACCAAAATTCTTGGGAAAAATAGATTTTCTGTCAAGTATAGATAAAATAGGATTTTATGGAATTTGGAGCATTTTTGGTATGTGTTGTAGCATGCATTTTATGACAAAAATTAAGGTGAAAAAGAAAAGGAGCTAATTTATATTTTGTTTTTGAATCAACAGTTTGCAGTCGATTTTGTATGTCGAACATTATAGAAAATAAGAAAATAACAATTTCTGTAGCAATTTGTAAAAATTATTATTATCATAAAAATAATCTCAAACAGAAATAAAATAAGGTCATCATAACCACATCTTCTTATTCCTTGCATAAATCTGGAAAATCTTGTGGATTTCCTTCAAACTATTCTTGAGCTTACTAACTATAAAAAGTTCCTTTCGAAAACTATTTAATTCGGCACTTTTTATTTCGATTCAGATTCTGCATATAATTTTTGTTCATATCAAAGCTTTAAAGGTTTTTTTTTTATGATTGACCATGGATTCATGAATCTAAGTTTAATGATTGTGCTGTTTTTCATTATCTTTACAACTTATTTTCTCTCACCAATTTTTAATCTACGAAACAGCTCTCCTTACAATACTCCTTATTTTATTTTTTATTTTATTATACAAGGGGTACTCAAATGGAAAGGTATGAAACGACTCTGTGGACATAAATGAACACTTTATTCAAAGCATAACCATTGGTCTGAGCACAACGATCCCATTGATTAACGAGCCAAAGGATTCCATGTTCCCGGAATTCCTGTGGCCTTGACGAGACCCAGTCCTTCACAACGTCTTTGGGTTCGCCATCCGAGTTGAAGCGCTTCCCTTTCAGGTGTTTTTTCAGGGGGCCAAACACATGAAAATCGCAGGGTTATATGTCCGGGCTGTAGGGCGGATGGTTGAGCTTCTGTCACTGGAACTTGGTCATTTCCACATGTGTGAATGACCCTGGAGACATGTGGATGCGCATTATCATGGAGCAGAACCACATCCTACGGGAGTAGCACCGGTCTTCTGTTCTTGATGTGCCTGTGTAGACTTCGGAGTGTCTCACAGTACTTTTAATTTCCTAGTAATTAGTCTCAAAGTACTAGTAATTTTGTCTATAGTTCTGGAAATTTACGAATGGTATGATTTTAATTACACTAAAAACTGTTCTAAAAAGTTCTTACGAATAGAGAATATTTCATTTGTATTTATTTCATGAAAGACCAATTTTTGTGTTTTTATTTATTATGTTATTGTTCCGAAACATTTGTTTTGTTTTATTAGAAAAAAATAATCATTCTAAAATATAAATGGCAAGAATTAAATCTCATATTTCATTCTTACTTCTTGCAAATTGAAGCTATGTAATGAAATTTCTGATTAATAAGAAGTGTTCTAATAAAATTTCCGCTTTCTTCATCCCTTGCTTTCTTCATTTCTTTTCCGTGATTGATTGATTAGATATGTGACAATGACTTTTAGGTCAAGAGTTGTTGGTTGATAAAATCTTAATATTTTCGTTCTGAACCATTTTTCGTGCATAAATTTAATTTTTGATCTTTTTTTATATGTTTTACATTTTTAATATTTTTCTCAAAATATCTTTTTTTTAAGTGACTTCGAAATAAATAATTTATTATTGCTTTTATGTGGGCGCAAAACATCTTAAGATGGTCGATACCATTATTTGTTTGATACCTATTAAATTCTACAATTTCTTACCAATCAATGTCTTATTTTTTTGTCTCTGATAATACAAAAACATAAAGGAATGAAGAAAATTAGGATAATTACTGTACAAATTCATATTTTCATTATTATTTTGATATATGCCCTTTAAAATACTGAGTCATAGCCGCTTTTGCAAAGACTATTGATTTCCTAATAAGCAATTATGATCAGACAACCCAAACTATATATTTCGGGTAAAATTAGTTATCGTTCGTTCAACACTTATAACTGCCCTCTTCAATCATATCTACACTCTTGCACTCAAGAATCTTATCGGTATCCAATTAATTCAACTGGAATAAAAGCCTAATTACCTATCCGTGGTCAAGTGTCTTATTCTCTGAACGGTGTTTGACTTGAATCATTGGTGTTCTGTGTTCTTGAAGTACAAATTGACAATCAAAATTCAGAAAATACCTTATTTTAATTTTACTGATCTTTTAGAAAATAATACCTCCTCCTACATTTATTGAAATTTACTAGTTTAAATTATATAATTAATTTTAAAAAGCTTTAAATTTTTCATAGACGTTTATAAAATTTTGTCTATGCCTAGAGTTCCATTAGCGTAACATTTGTTTAATCAAATAAAAATATTGCAACATTTTGCTTTAAGAATTTTAGTTGGGAAAAAATCATGTGCTGTATGACAGACTCTTATGCAAAAAGAGTAAGCTCCTTTCTACATTAAATTTTACAAATTCAATTTGAAATTATTCGTTAACTTTGAAATTAAACTTTTCTCAGATCTCGTATACTCAACAATGATATTTCTTCTAATATTTATTTTTTTTTTCTGTTTCATAATGCAAAAATCATCATATGAGCTTCAATATGTTTTTATTTCCTTAGCTGTCTGTAGAACCAGGAATTCTGTTCTGTTTAGGTTTTCTGATTCCTTGTTGTAAATTGTTCTCATTTCTTTAATTTTGTTTGATAATAAATAACTTCTTGCAATTTTTTAATTACATTTACTCTGTTAACAACTGTTCTAATTATATCAGGAGTAGAAGCGCAACTATTGTTCCCTTCAATTCTAAAATTCTTTGGTCTATAACTTTACTCACAACATAAAAAGCGAAAATCTTATAAGTTATATATAACTATACTTTATACTTTAAACTACACTTTGAAGCTGATCACTTTATTTCTTAATGTTTGTACTATTCGTTTTTATATTATTTTCGTGTTTTTAATTTCTTACTTATTCTTTAAATTCTGAAAAGTTATTTTTATCATAAAAAAATTAATTAAATTGATTAATTTTTTAATATTATTTATTAAAAATTTAAATTTAATATTTTATTGCAAATTTATTGATAAAGATTTATTGAATCATCTTAAAATGTTTATGAAGGTCCACAATTAGAGTACAATTAACCAGTGAGACATTCCAAATATTTATAAGCAGATGTTGAATTATTTAGAGAGGTCAATTTTATTTTTAAGCAAATAAAGAATGAATATAATATGTAAAATCTATTTTTTTTCCTTTCTCAACGTGTATTTCACTCAACAAGGCAGTTTATAAAAATATGAAAAGGGTTTTCATTATAAATTTTAGAAGAATTAAAAAGTAAACTTAGTCTAAAAAACCATTCCTAATATTCAATATCCTCACGATTGTTCCCAAATAATGAATTGGTTCTCTTTTTTGTTATTTTTTATTTTTCTATAATTGCATATTGTATTAAATTATTTGAGATAAATCAGTAATAATTTTTTTTTATAAATTACATTGAGGCTTTTGAACATAGCAATCACATTTTTTAAAATGTTGTACCCTCTTCCTAGACTTCAAGACATGCAAAAATCACAAGTAAAATATTACCCAACCAAAACGCAATTAGTTATCAGACGATATTCATTAATATACCTTTCTTTCAATTTGTTAAGTTGGATGTTGCATGAACTGCAAAGATCTTGCATGCACATGTACATCTTTATTATTAGAAAGGATTAGTTGAATATTCTTTTATCTTTTTAGTCTCAATAAAAATATTAAATTTTGATTGAAATAAAAGTTGCTTTTCAACTTTTAAATCTTAATTTGGTATGCAATTATTGATTCTGTCTCATACCTCTTAGTCATCCTTATTTTGGATAATTTTATGAAAAAATGAATTTACATTAAAACTTGTCATTGTATCTAATGAACATTATCCATTATTAGAAGTATTTATAAGTGGGTGAATTTGAATGTGAATGTTCCTTAATGATTTTTAAGTTAAGAATTTTTTGAATATTAACATTACTACAAATATTTACTACAGAAAGTATAAATTAATGTATTCATAACGTGAGATCAGAAATTAAAAGCTAGCAAAATATTTACCATAATATTAAGAACAAATTACATTTTAATGTGATTCAAGTTAACACAATTTCGAGAATTAATCAATTTATCACATTTATGCTTATGTTGGTATGAAAATCTGAAAATGTTTCTCAATTTTTTTTAATTGCCAATTTATAACTAAAATTATATTTTCCATTAGTGAAATTTAGATAGTAAGTGTACTCTCAATGGACAGAGAGAAGAGAATAAAATGAAAAAACAAAACAAAAAAAATGAAATGTTTAGGAATCTTGATGAAAATTAATGTAATTTTAAATTATTGTCAACGAATACGTATTTTTCTTAATATTTTGAAATCAGAATTTAAGCCAAATTCTTATAGATATTAATTTCAACGCCAAGTTTAAAAGGAATGAAACTGTTGCATCCAAAATAATCTATTCATGTATTATTTTCATACATTTTTTTCATAAGTGCAATGTTTTTATTATTTTTTTTTTATTTTATGCTAGATATTGTCAGATCATGATTATAATACAAGAAGCAAAATATCCTTTTTAATATGATGCTGATAAATTTTTTCTTCATATTGAGAATTAGTTTTTCTTTAATTTTAGTGTATATAAAGTAATTATAAGTACATAAATGTAATAATTTATTTAAAAGAATTTTAAAACATGTGAAAAATTACTTTTACAATTTCAAAGAAAATGATAGAATGGAAAAATCTCAATTACTTATCAATTACTTACTCTTTTTAAGTAAAGTTAAGCCTTTTAACATAAAAAACATTTCATAATTTTTAGGATTTTTTTATTTGCCTTTTAATTTATTTTCAATATTCTATTAAAAGTTTAGAATCTAGTTTTAATAACCTTATAGAATTAGCCAATTTTACTTTTTAAATGAAATAATTAAATGTTTTCAAAGTTAAATAATATTGAACTTTTAATTTTTTTTTAAATAGTTAATATAAATATTTTAAAAGTTGTAGATAAAATTACTATTTTATATTTTGCCTTATTTTTTTTTAAAAAAAAAAAACTGATTTTACTCATAAAGATCTACTAATATTTTATCTCTTTCGTAGAAAAATAAGACAAATGGGGATATAATATACGTTGAAAAGACATTTTACAATAATACATTTCTACATTTAGTTCCTCTTTTCGTTACATTTACAGCGGAAATATTGGATTTCTTTCAAGAAACCTTAAAAATGCTAAAACATTTCAATACGAGTTCTTCGAAAAAAGAATTCGACATTCTACTTACGACATTCTACTAGATCCTTTAAGATTTGTTGTTCCATTTTCAGTCTATCCTTTCGGGCTGCTAGTTAGTTTTCATCACTGGTGTTAAATTCATTCTCTCAGAATCTGATCTTCTCTGCTCTTTCTAAATTAATGCAACCCTGCTTCCTATTATTCTATCCACTTACTTCATTAAAGATAGAGTTTGCAATTGTCTTTTGGGTTCTCAAGAACTGATTGTTAATTCAACAATGAGAAGGGTTCATCTTTTACTTGAACGTTTCTGTTAAAAGTGGAGAACTTTTAGCTTCAGGATATTTAACAATTTAGTAAGATATAAATAAAATTAGTTTATATTTACTTTGAAAAGGCCGGTTCCAACTTTTATGGATTATTCATGATTCAATGTTGCATTTATGTATTTTATTTAACCATTCTCAAAAATATTTTTCTACAAGTAAATAAAAAGTAGATTTATCGTTCTGTCAAAGTATAATAAACTGTTATATGTGGAACTAACTCATGTATGCAGTTGCTTGGTAATGCATTTGTTATAAACACAGCAATTCCTTTTTTACAAAAATTGTTATTAAGTTTCTAAAGTAAACATATATCTTCTTTGCATTCCTTCTCGTAGCATTTCTAGTTTCACATCAATTTCTTTTACTGCTTAACAAAATCTTTTGAAATGCAAATAATTCAATTTGGTCTGGAAATTGCAAATAAAAAATATGCTATTATTTAGAAAAGTAATCATCTTAGCTCTACGATTTTGTAAATGTCGATATCTTCTAAAAAACTAAAAAAATGTTCAGATATTTTTAAATTTATATCCCAGAATTGTATAAAATGTTTTGGAAAGTACAGAATAATGCATAATTATCCAATATTTGTTCGCCATTTCTTTTCGAAATACATTAATACTAGAAGATATTAGAGATCTTGATTCTTCCAAAATTCACTACAGCATCAGTATAATTGCAAATTTCTAAAATGAAAAATTGTTCAAAAATCACCACTTCTTTCTTGTGATTTGAAGATAAAATTTCTTTTTTCAAAGTCAGTGAAGGACACATGGCTCTGCTTGTTTTTACCGATGGAACTCCTGTTGCGTCCATACTAATTTATTTACAAACTTTATTTAAAGAAATTCTTAATTTTTTCTACGAATTATTTTCGAATTATAAAAAACATACCCTATTCGAATTATAAAAACATACCATAAAAACATGCTCATAATAAAAACATTTCATACCATTCATATGCAGATATAATTAATGGCTCTATTATAGCCGTGTCTTGGTAGAGTGAAATGTCTACTATTTGCGTCATGATATTCAAATTATGATATCAAAAAGGAAGACAAAATAAAATAAAACAAATTTCATTTTTCAAAATCAATAAAGGACACATATATCTGCTTTCTTTTTCCGATTTCATTCCCTGCATACCCGCACTAATTTATTTGAAGACTTTCTTTAAAGAAATTCTAAATTTTTTCTATCAATTCTTTCGATTTAAATAAATACTTCACGATTCCTTACCAACATAAAGTTATTTTAGATGTGTTGAATGAATGCTTATATTTTGCTTCATGAATTAATTTTCAATCAACACATTGATGTATGCATTATGTTATTTAAACTTACAATAAAACAAACAACTTACAATAAAAAAAAATATACCGATACAACTTACAATAAAAAAATGGAATAAATTAATGGCGTCAAATAATGACGTAGTATATTTATGCTACTTCAATTTTTTTTAAAATGATTTATACATTTTTATATAGTTTATTCTATACAGTTATCGCAAAAATATTAAATCTCTTAAAAGAATCTTTCCAAAAGTTTCTATCATAAGTGAATTCCTAGAAACAAGAAATAGTTCCTAGAATAGTTCCCGATATTGTTTAATCCTACCTTTCCATTTCCAGAAAATGCTTTCATTCAGTTTTATTACTTTTCAGCGTTATTCTTAACACTTTTTTCTCGCTGAATTAGTTTTACTAGGTTGCGGTTTTAATGGAAGCAAGTCCTTTTATTGAATCACTTGTCTTCTTTTGAGACTAGCTTGTTGCAGCGCCAGGGAGTTTGGTTCTATATAATTATTAATTTGGTTAATAATATCTGCTGGTCCATGATTCTGTCAAATTACCAATCTTTAAAACGACATTGTTTTTGAATTATCTAATTTGTGATTTACTCATTGCGCGGATAGACCTTTTTAAAAGAAGTCTAAATCCATGCCATCATAATGCTATTAAAAACGTATGCCCGGTTATATATACATATTTTGCAGATATTGTAATTTTACTTTTTTATTCATCTTATTAATAACACAGATATTAAAGAAACGCTTCGCCGATAATTTCCGCAATGGGAGAATATAACGTTATCAAGATAAAATATTTCATGAAATAATGAAAACGAACATTAAGAGCAAAGATGCAATCTATTTTTGGAGATAAAGCAAAAAGTCGTTTTTAAAAAATACAGAAATTCTGAGAAAATGTATACGTTAATTGTATATCTATCACTAACAATATTTTCTTTTTAATTTCGAAAAGGTGTAACATTCTTTTCTTTGCAATATATTTTCGCAAGTTATTGCAAAAATATAGCAAAATTTAAATTAATATAAAGTTGAAGTTCTAAATTAAATAAAGTTGAAATAAAAAATTGAAAAAAAAAAATTAATCAAGCGAGCATATCCTTACACTGCAAGGTATATATGTGTCAAATTTTGTAGCTGTAAGAAATTTTGCTACTGCAGGAAATTCAGTTGATCACCAAAAATGACTAATTTAATAATAAAAATAATTTACACATTAATTAATAAAAACGTTGTTTCACAGAAGAAACGGTAGCTTACTTTAAAATAATATGTAAATATTCTTTATGTTGAACAGTCTGACAGGCTTATAGCATTGAATATTTCTATCGAAAATGTATGAATTATTTGTTTCGTATAATACTAAAATGAAATTTTCCTTCTGATAATTTTATGAACGTTAATCATTTAACTAAAACTTTTAATAATGTATCCATAAGTATCTCAATTATCAGAGAAAAATATATTTTAGTATCCGATCATGAAAGTTAATTTGATTAACTGGTCTCCCTAAATCTTTCTGGCATAATTATAAATAATTGTACTTGTGTTGTTCACCGTATGCAACAGTTAAGGAAGATTCTAAGAGCGTTCAAAATTTGGGGATTAGCCGCTCGATTACGGTTAATACACTTGGACCAGAAAACCGATTTCTAGAAACAAAATTTTCAAAGAGAAATATAATTAAAGTTCCATGCTCACATACCAAGTTTTTATATTTAAGTTATTCCTTCTTTGAGTTACTGCGTTTAGATGCATTTACATGATTCTGATAGCAAAGGCCAACAGCTGGCCGATTCTTGAAGAATTTATTTCTATATTCGATAAATACCTATATTTTAAATAATAAATCTGTATGCCAAATATTATCCGTTTAACTTTTTTGCATTTTAATTGTCTTGTTAATTTATATTTGGACACTAGGGCAGATGCATTTGTAATAGAAATCCACAAATTTTGATTAGATACATACCAAATTTCATTTGACTAGTTCAAAGTGGTTTTAATTTTTCCTTTTCAAGAACAGTCAGTCAAATATAATTAGTAAAATTTGTTTTTCGAGAGGTTTGAAAAGTAGGTGTTTCATAAAAATATCCAGTTCGCAATTTTGTGAATTTCAGTAATCTTTTTTTTTTCTGCATTATTCTTATACTAAAAATTTTAAAATTCATCTTTCACGATCAGAAATTGAAAGAATATAGCTACCTCTTCCGAATTTATGTTAAAATTCAGATTTTTGCTTAATAAAAAGGAAAATTTAAGAAAGAAGATCACAACAATTTCAAAATTAGTTTATCTATACTAATCCATTTAAAATTTCATATTATTGGCTTTTGATTGTAGATTATAATTTGATATCAGAGACAAATTCAACACTTAATGCATATTGTTGTGAACTTAATATTAAATCGCACATAATTATATATTCTTTTCTACTTCTTTATTTCCAAAGTCGAATAATTGAGAATCATTTTACGGGAGAAGTAAAAAAGGCTAATTCTTACCTTAACATTTATAGATAAGATCCATTTTTAAAATTTCTGTGATTTAAATGATGTTAAAATCCTATAAATATGCTTATATAATTATTATGATCCTACAGAATGTCCGATTTTTTTTCCCATACTGAGCTGATCCATTTTTAAAATGTGTCCTGGTTTATGGTAGATCAAATCAACTGTAATTCGTAAATGCATATATTTTTATGAAATTCATGACAAAAAAATCACACTGCACGATTTTATTTGGTTTCATATAGCAAGCAAGATAAGTGAAAGGAAAATCTATTACTATTCAAGCACTTCCCCTGTTTTAGACCACTCATTTATTAATAGAAATTGAAATTTATAATTGGTTTGTATTTAGAAATTCCTGGTGCTGTCTTTTTTCATAATATTTATAGAAAATTGTTTTTTTATTCTTGACTCGGAATGAACAACTGTGAGACATCTTATTCTTTTTACTTTAGCAACAGAAATCTTACCTCGATTGCTGACTATTACAAACCTAAGAAGTGAAATTCATAATAGTCGTTTGCTGCAAAATAAAATATCTTTTCATGGTAAACAGTTGTTTCGTAACTTCAAAAGACGAGAAATTTATTTTTAAAGAGGCAGATCATCAGCTTTATAGCTCAGCTGTATATCAATGTGTGACATGTCTTATTTTCAATTTGCTTGTATTTGTAGAGGCTTTACCAGATTTAGGTTGCCGGGGTATGTTTAGCGGAGAAAATAAACTTAGTGTTTAAAGACATTTCCTGTTTTAAAAATAAACATTGAAATGTGATTTATCTAAAAAGGTGTTAATGTTCGAAATCTATCTCGTTTTTATATAAAATTTATGGATCTATTATAAAATGCAGTGAAATCCTTAAAATTTTTTAATTTGAAATAAAAACTGGAAATAGCTCTTTATCAAAGTGACCGATGCAGTTTCCAATCATCAGACAGTTCCTCAATCCGAATTCTTGTAAAAAATCCGAGATTATTTCAATTATATGAATCGACCTCCAAGATATTCGTTTATCTGGGTAATTAGTATTCTCCGCTAATTACATCAATTCCCTTTTTACACAATTCCCGTTGCACAAGTTATAGCTAAGTCAATTTACACATCTCGTCTGCATTTTATTTCATCTGGTGACTACAAGGATATAAAAGGTATTCAAATTGTTTTACATGTTTTTATAAACTTACAGTACGTTTAGTAATGATTAATGATTTTTAATTTAGTAAATTTAGTAATTAATTAACTTTTCTTAGAAATTTCAATAGCTGAACAGAATTTTGAAGTTTCAAAGTAGCAAAAAATATTGTAAATTAAATAATTTATTATATTCTTTTTTTCTCCACTTGTGAAGAAATATAGTTCTTCTTTATTTATTACATTTTCTTCTTTTGATTGAAATTGTCCTGTTATAATTAGTTTCACTTGTTAAATTATTCAAATAGTAAATTACTTTTAGGGTTGAAATTTAATTTTTTTAAAGGAAACATCTTTCTTTAGCCTTTTATTTATAAATGGGATACGTAATTTTTATTATAATCTCTTTCGAAATATGTTCAAATAAGCGGTCCTCATTTATTTTTCAAGAAAATATGTTTATATTTTAATATTCTTGCATGTTTTAAAATTTAATAACAAATATAAATCCCTCTCTGCCAATTAAATTTATGGAAATATTTATATTAAACATATTATATTATTTAAAACGATTTTCTATAAACCTTAATCCATACTCTCCGTCCTGAATTTATAACAAAACAAAATTACGAATTAATGCTGTTCCTCAATTAATAATGGTATTATTTTCTTTATTATCATATTAGAATAAAAATTAAGCTATTCGTTTATTTAGGTTACTTGTATTTTGTATACAAAATAAATATAATTTGAGAATAAAACTCTTTCTGACTCTTAAACCTAAAATATTCTGAACAATAATAAATAAAAATTCTAAAACAAAAATATATATTTCAACATATTATATTACATCTTTAATAAAATAGAAAATAACAATCGATAATGGCGCAAATATAACATGGAAATAAATAAACTAAAAAAATCAGAAACATTCCCAGCTTCTCGATTCTTCTTCATTCTCTGTCAACTTACAAAATGTCACCGAGCATTTAGGAGACACCAAAGTAAAGCGAAATAAAATGCTCCTAACTTTCTTTCTTTTCTTCTAGGTCCTTTTGAATGACAGGACGAGCTTTCCGGCTTTTTGCTGCTGTTGCTTGAAGTCGGGAATGAAATGAGTATTTTCGAAAGGCAGTAAAAGCTGCAACATCACACTTTCAGGGAAAGGAATATGAAAATCGGGATTATTTTTAACTTTCATTCAAATATCAGAAAGCCATTTTTAGAATTCTTGTCTTTTCATTTAATAAAATTTCAGGGAAAAATTCTACTTTATTGCATTATTATTTTACACTTTTGTATTTAAGTAAGGAATATTGATTTTCGAGAATGAAATTTATATTTTGGATAGTATAGCTGCAAAATTCATCAGTTTCCTTTTCTTTATTTTTTTACTAACATTTCTGGCACAAAGACAAGACGAACAATTAGAATTATCTTATATCTGTAATAAATCAGCATAAATTTGTATTCACTAGTTTTCTTTAATCAGTTGTTAGTTTGATTTTTAACGTTTATAAAGGGTTCCAAAAAGTAAAACGTGATTTCAATTTGCCACCATTAGTGCAATAAAGTGTCGGTAACCCTATTAAAAAAGTCAATTTGACAGCTGATAGTTTAGGGTCAGAAAAAATGAGCATTTTTTCCTTGTTGAATAATATTTCAAAAGCAATGAAAGTCTGGCGGCCACAATTTGAAAGTTTGAGAGTTGGTTCCCTAGAATTTAGGACTTAAAACTATTGGATTTCTTTTTATGGGGTTACTTAACTAAACACCACACTATACATCCGTTTCTAGAGCTCATGTGGCCCCTTTTGATGCGGTTATTTGAATTCAAAATCCTATGCCAACAAGCCCACAAGCACGCGTGCATTGAAGGGGGAAATTCGACGCTGTATCAAAGAAATTCAGCCACATTTAAGCAAAATGGCTGGAAAATTTTTGAAAACAATACATTTATGACATCAAGCCGTGGAGGCCATTTGCCCTATGTGTTAATCTATACATAATCCTATCCTGTGTACTTTACGATTCAATAAAAATATAGCACTTTAAAAGGGAAAAAACTGTATTTTTTTAGTTAATTCAGATCTTGCTTTAACACTTTCTTCTAACGGGTAACGCTCTATTGTCAAATGATTTTTAATAGAATGACTAATACTTTACTGTACGAACGGTGGCAAAATTAAATCTTGCATTAATTTTGGGACGCCCTTTACTTACGCCACTTGTCACAACTGCAGAGATTAAAATAAAAGCTATATCGCAAATCAAAAATGAGTTTGCACTCTAAAAAGAATTAATTTTATTCCTCTTTTTTTGTTTGTTTTTTAATGGAAGTACTCCTTTCTTTTTCAAACAGCGACAAAAAGAATCATTTAATACAGTGCTTAACAGTGTATCTGAGATGATATTTGTTTTTTAAAACAAAAAAAAATACTCATTTCTTAAGAATCAATTTAATGAATATATTTGTTGGAAACGCAGAATTTTTTTTTCAGTTTGAATTTTACCTCCATTCCTTTGGGAGACATAACTAGTAATTACACAGATAATTTTGCTGAATGAAGTGGATATTCTGTTTGGGATTTTAAAAAGCAATCTTTATTATTTTCTTTCCCTTAACATGCGCAAGGGATTATCTTCAATAAGGAACATTTAATACGAATGTTAAAAGTAGTCTAAAAAAATAAGTATTCCGATTCTTTTTATGAAAAATGATTTAAAACTTGAATATTGCAATGACAACACTATAAAATATTTGAAACATGTAGCCTTATAACATTTAATTTCATTGTTTTAAAGCACGGTTTATCATTTAATGTTAATAATGGAAGTTCAGCATTATAATAATTACAAAATAATTCAAATTGAACATTAGGTACCTCCTGGTCAAAAACTATAGGGGAATGTAATTGAAAACATTACATTATGTACAGTCAGTCATGCCGCTTTTCTTTATAAAGGGAGTCCAAAAAGTGACGCCTGATTTCAATTTGCTGCTATTCCTGCAGTAAGGTTTTGGCAACCCTATAAAAAAACCATTTGACAGTTGATAGATTAGGGTTAGTAAATATAAAGCATTACATGATAGAACATGTTAATTATTAATTAAATAAGAAGTTATAAAGAATTAGATTTTAGAATTTTGAAATATGTTTGAAGACTTAAATAAAATGGCCCCCACGGCTTTGTTGGCATATACGCCTTCTTATGTCGAAATTTTCCGTGATAATTTTGCATAAATGTGGATGAATTTCTTTGATGGTGTGTTTACATTTCTTCCTTCAATGCTTGCGCGCATGTGGGAATGGTGATATAGGCCTTTGACTTCAAATAACTGTATAAAAAGGGGTCACATGAGCTCTAGAAACGGAGGTGTACTGTGGTGTTTAGTTAAGTAACCCCATAAAAAGAAATTTAGTGGTGTTAAATCACACTATCTAGCGGTGAAATTCACAAATTTTCGAACTGCGGCTGCCAAACTTTCATTATTTTTAATATTACTCAACAATGAAAACACGTTGTCCTATGGCGTAAAACTCCATTTTTACTAACCCTAAACTATCAGCTGCCAAATGGTATTGTAACAGAGTTGTAAACACTTTACTGTACAAAAGGTGGAAGATTCCATTCTGTCGTTGATTTTGGGTCAACCTTTATCGTTTTATTCTTAAAATGTATGAGAAAATTAAAATATAGATGTGTTTCTTTATTCTTAAAGGATGAACAATAAAAATTCATAAGTATGATGAAATTATTAAAATATTCTTCATATTTCTTTTCATACATGCATTTACTTATCGAACATTTTCAGACATTTTACTGCGCTACTATTTACTCCATCTAAATTTTAATAAATCCCAATTAATTCCATATAGATCTAAAGATGTATATGCATAAATTGAACCGATATTACTTTCATGTATGTATATATATATATATATATATATATATATATATATATATATATATATATATATATATATATATATATATATATATATATATATATATATATATATATATATATATATATATATATCCAACATTTGAAATCAGTTCGATTCCATTCATATATTTCAAATCCATTCTGTTTAAGTTGTAGGCAGTGAATTCATCTTCTGATGCAACACAAATTACTTTCTGCTCCAATGAATATCTACGACATTCGGTATATTTGATAAATCCAACGAGAAGATGGCTATAGGGGTTATAAGTGCAGGAGAGTGGAATTCAGGAAATTAGAAATCTCGTTTCACTCTACTTGAGAGAGTGTTTGATTTAGGAAGAACTTAGAGAACAAGCAATTAACCATTTGCGAATATGCAGACTTGAGTGATGTATGAAGAAGATTTAAAATTTCGGTGAATATTTTTTTCTGATTGAATATTTTATAATCATTAATATTTAATCTACCAGTGAAAGACTGAATGGCGCGTCATATTTATAAAATATCATTTTTTCATACAACATTTTATTTTTTATTTATAAATTTTGAATTAAATTTAGTATTAAAAAAAGACGGATATAAAGCTGCAAATCAAAATTCAATGAGAATTATGGCATGAAAAAGGATGATGATTTTCTGGAGAAGTCTTTTTTTAATACAGTATCCATATCTGTGCAGACATTAATTTTTTTTTTTTTTTTTTTTTTTTAATAAAGGTATCTGAACAGGTTTTGATCCAAGGATTAACAATCATTTTTAAAGGCATTAAATTGAGATATTCGAAATTAATTATGATTGCAACTTTTAAGAAAGAAAGATTACTTGAAATATAAAATCATTACTTGAATTCATAAATTTGTAGAGTTTTGTAAAACACATTTTTCTTTATTATCCACGTGCCTGCTAGAACTGCTGCTAACATTGCTAGCAGTTTGCTAATTATAACATACATGAATTAAAAACATATAAATACCCTTTCTCAAAAATGAATTTTAATATTTACTATAAAAGGAAATAATAGTTATGTATAAAATTTATAAACTAAATTATATATAAAAAGAAAATTAAATATGAAGATCTGGAAAGTACCATGGATATGCAGTTGAAAATTGTATATAGACTGTTGTAAAACGAAAGTATATAATTTCTTATTAATTTATTATTAATTCTATAGAACATAAAAGAAAACTTTTTCTAATAATTAAATTTGTTAGTGAAATGAAAGAAAATAAAATTAATCTTGCATATTTTTGATTACATGAATTATGTTGCCTCGATGCACGTCACAAAGATAACGATTCATAATTGTATAGGTATTCTAAGCATAGTTCTGTAACTTAATTTATTATTTAGAATTAATAAATTATTAATATTCAATTATTTAAGTTGCAAGATCGTTATATTTATCATTTTCAGTAATTATTTTGATGTTAAAAGTTTTATAGAAAATAATTTTGACTCTATGGATTTAACAACTGTATTATATTATTTGGTTTTGACATCAAAATAGTCCAACAGGAAATGCAAAGTCTATTTCTGGCGCTGTTTTTTGTTCTCAAAGAACAAAATTATTACACCCAAATTAAATTATGCTTATTAATTTAATTTCAGAACTACCAAATTTCTAAAACGACAAATTTATTGAATACAAATAACTTTAAAATGTTTGACGCTATAAAAAATATTTTTTGAAGTGAAAATTAAAGGATTTCATCTGAAGTATTTTTTTGTAATTTAATGAAATTTAAAGTCAATTTTTTTTCTTAAATTGTTCAAATCAATAAAATTTTGGAACCACAAATAAATTAAAGGCTGTTTTACAAGGACAAAAAGTAAGAATTTTGCACTTGTAATTTTTTTAATTAATGCATAAATATGAATGTAATAAAATTTTAAAACATTTGCTTCGAGGACCACTTTTTAAGCCTCAGTTTATTTGGACTAGGTTTTTTTTGTTGTTTTGCCTGTAGATCAAGTCGATTGGCCTATAATACTCAAACCGATACACACATTTCCCTCTACTGTTAATATAGATTGCAATGAAGAAAATGCTGTAATTAAGGCTGCCATTTTCAACTAGACTCTCTCTTTTCGCTTTTTTTGATTTCCATAGATCTTTAATATATGAACTAATAATTATTTCCCACATTCACATGCATACAAAAAGTTAATTAACTACAAGTGCTCTCTTTTTCGAGAAACTTACTTTCTTTCTCAGAGAGTTAAAAATGTTTCTTAAGAACTCTTGTTTTGCAGCACTCTCAAAAGTTGCAAGAAATTAAATTTTAAATTGCTTTGATGTGCTTTCAAATCGAAAGTGATTAATTAATGAATTTCTCGAACCGTGACCTTTAATGCCATATAATTAAACGGTCGCTATTCTCTTTTGCAAAAATATTACTTTTAAAGGGATTACGGAAACTTTAATTAAATACAGAACATATTAATTTTCATCTAGCTCCTCACAGGAAACGAAAAAATCGGCTTTCGTATTTTTCTGCGTAAACGTTTTCTGGGATTTATATTGTGAAGCAATTAATGCAATACCGATATGTTGCTCGTGGCATTATTTAAGAAATAAATACATAGTTTTTTCTTAATGTAAATTTTATTAAATATTTATGATATACGGAATATATTCATTTTAAAACAAAAATAAATTCTACAAAAAATGCAATTTTTTCTTTTAAAAAATAATACTCAACAAATACATTTTTACACTAATAATTTTAAGGCGCTTTTTTTCAAATGAAAGTTTCCAAATTAAAAAAAATTAATTATTAAAAATGAAGAATTAGAAGAATGTGCTATAAAAATGGAAGAACATGAGTGTATTTGAGTTCCAAGAAACAAATTATATATATATATATATATATATATATATATATATATATATATATATATATATATATATATATATATATATATATATATATATATATATATATATATATATATATATATATATATATATGTGTGTGTGTGTGTGTGTGTGTGTGTGTGTGTGTGTGTGTGTGTGTGTTCTGTTATATATATATATATATATATATATATATATATATACATATAGCTCGGAAGTCATTATAATCTTTTATTCATACTTTATGCAATTTTCATTTTCAGCATAACGCTGTAAAAATTATTAAAAATTACAATGTGATATTTATACATTCTATTTTAAACGCATTTGAAAATTTCAAGCAGTACAGTGATACTTTGTTTGAAAGTTTATAAATGATTACAATAGGCGTTATTTAGTAAAATCTGTCTTTCAGAATTTTTAGTTTTCGAAAATGTTACTTAGAAACGGAAGCATAGAAGGTTAAAATTCTAAAATTAAAAATAATATTCAGTAATATTATTCATTAAAAATAATAACTATTTTACTCATAATATTCTCGATTCAACCCACGAAAGAATGCAACAGAAAATCTTAATAAATGTACAGAAAAAAAAAACCCTTTACTAATCAGAAATTTTACTAATTATTAAATACAAATACGCAAACATATTATGAAACATTTTATATCCTCATATATTAAATTGAAGGATGTCGACAGTAACAAACAAACAAACAATATGTGAGCAAGAATTCTAATGATGTGATAATGCACCCGAAAATTCGAACAATGTATAAATTGCGTTTCTCCCCTGTTGCTCTTTGGCAAGTAGGTATTCAATAAGATGTTTTTAAATATTATTTTAATTAATTTGAAATAATATTTAAATTATTACGTTAAAGCATATTATTAATATTCTTTAAAAGCATATTAATTGAAAATATAAGCTTTTCAATTATATGAATTTTATTTAGTGCTAATGAATTTTAATTAAATAAATTGAGTTGATTGATTTTATGGATTTTTCTTACAAAGGCGTTTGTATGCACACATGTAAAGGTTTTATCATATACAGTATTATTGTGCAATGTAATTGCTGTAAGAAAAGAAATTTAAAAATAATACAAAAGCAATCATAATATTAATTTTGAGTTATAAATATGCTACACTGTTTTGAAATAGAGTTTTGAATAGAGGTTTTGACTAAAAAATGTTTTTAGTTTTATTATGTTTTAGTCTTCCATACATATCTAACAATCAACGAAAAATTTCTGCAAAAATCCGCAGAACTGCTCTTTGACCGAAATTACAAGTAAGTAAAATTTAATATTCCTTAACTTTTAATGTTAAATATCAATTGGAAATGATTATCAAATGAAAAAAAAATATTAAAGATTTTACATAAATATTAATCAATTAGAATAATGTGTCAAGCAATATCACACTTTTTATTAGAGGTAAGTGAAAAGATGAAATAATGTCACTTGCATTACATCTTTAGATATAAGTGTGCTTTCTTCGCAAAAGTTTTCATATTTATCGCATCTTATTCATAGTATGACCTTAATTATTCTTTAGCATTTAATTTTAAAATACTTGCTACGCAACTATTCCATGCTACTTATTACAATACGCAACAATTCCATACTGCTTAATAAAATATGCAACGATTCCATACTACTTAATAGAATACGCAACGATTCCTTACTACTTAATGCAATACGCAAAGATTCCATATTAGTTTGCAAAAACAATTTTGTAATGCTCCATATTTAAGATATTGTCCATTTTTTTATTGATGTGAATTTCATATATGATCATATTTTTTGTCATTTATGTGTTTCAATTCAATTAATTTGTAATAATAATACAATTTTTTCTTCTTTTTAATAAAGTCAATCTGCAGTTAACTAAACTAGATAAGAATCATATGAGCTCCAAAAATATGGCGTTAATATTAAAAAGCATAAGTACGTTAGACTGATGTATTCAACAAAATAAAAAAAAATGCTACAATTAAAAGTTTTTATCAAAGGAAAAACTCCATTAATCTAATGAAAACTTTCAAAAGTTCGTTTTATCGTAAAATAATAATCATTTGAGTTCAGTTTTAATGCTATTAAGAAGAAGAACTTTACACTTTAAACTTTTTTTATGTCAAGAAAAATCTGATTTTATTTCGCAAGACTAATTAATATTCAGATAGTAATGATCGAAAAAATAATTAATGGTAGATTTGAAAAGAAACTATAATACGTGCCAAACAGAAGAAACTGAAATGAAACTAATGAATTATTTTTGTCTAAGTATATTACATTCAAGCAAATCATTTTTCAAAATATCTAATCTAAAATACATTTGAAATAATGAAAATAATGAAAGTTGCTATAAAATGTTTAAAAAGGATTAATGGATTTTGAAATTTTATTTAGGGACTCATCACTGATGATAAATGAGAATATGAAGGTGCGTATTCTTTTAACATTCGAATATTTCTTTCAATTGTTATTATAGATCTTAAGTTTTCTGTAAATCCAATATTTTGCTTTACTACCACTGAAAGCTTTCTGAAACATCTCAAAAAACATATTTTTTGAAATTATATTTACCTATTTTTCCGTTTGTGAACATGGCAACTCGAGAATAATTTAATCTAGACCGATAAAATTGGTTATGTGGCCTTTACACCAACACCTTAGATTTCTTCAAAATTGTGAACAAAATTCATTCAGAGAGAGTCCATCTGTCCGGCTGTCCGAGTGCAAGTGAAGATGATAATTACAAAACGTAAAATGTTAGATAAATAACATTTAGTTCGCAAGTTTAATAGCTAGAACTTTAGCTCTTATCAAATTTTGTTAATTGTTAAAGGGTTAAAGGGTTTTGTTAATTTTTAAAGGGTTAAAGGATTTTGTTAATTGTTAAAGGGTTAAAGGGTTTTGTTAATTTTTAAAGGGTTAAAGGATTTTGTTAATTGTTAAAGGGTTAAAGGGTTTTGTTAATTGTTAAAGGGTTGATCGTCTGTTAATGAGTACTTTTCATGCATGCAAATGGAATAACATTTAAAGACGGTGACTTAAATAAACCAAATTTGATACGTGATCTTGTGATTGCAATTATAGCTCTATACCAAATTTTGGCTTCAATTGGTTGGATAAAATTCTTCCAAAATATAAATAATTAGGTCTTTGAATATATGTGCATTAAATACATGCCAGAGATTAATGGTAAGAAGATTGTGAAATATTACACTACAGATTCAATAAAAATATTACATTCACAATAAAGATTAACATTTTCAACTATCGCTCAATAATGGTATGTAAAGCTTCCGCAGCCTTACATATGGTCCACAATTTTACCCGATAAAAATAATATAACTCTTTTATTAAAGACACGCGAGAAGAATTTTGCGGCCTGCCCCCGCTGGTTATTTATAAAATGCACAGAGTTATATGAATATTTATTTGTGAAAATAAATGAATATTTGAAATTGAAGTCGAAAAAGAAATTTTTATGACAGAATAGGGTGCCATGTCCTTGTGTGTTATTTCATCGATTTCTTAAGCAGTTGATTAAGATACGAAATGTCCCTTTTAATACTTATTTATTTATTTTTAAGAGATATAATAGATATATCATAATACTGCGTAAGTACTGTAATAAAAATGAAATAAATAAAAATGGAAATAAAATGCGTCAGAAATTTAATTTTTAGAGAACGAAATATTTGCGGATGAGAAAATCTCAAGGTGTCGGGAAAAATTAAGTAATCAGTCATGTGAAATCATGAATGAATAAAAATACATATAAATTAAAAGTTAATCTAATTTACTTTTTATTTATTAAATACTAAACATTTTTATATAAATTGGGGAAGATAATTAACATAACATTTCTAATTAAAATAATTTAAAGATATTTATTATTTCTATAATTTTTGTCTATATATTAAGTGTATTTTCTTATTAATCACATTTTAATTATACAATTATGTAGATTGTTACAAATAATTAAGGAAGAAATCTTAATACAGATAGCATTCACTGCAGCACATGCGTTTCTTTAAGTGAAGTTTCATACCTCTAATTAACTTCTTCTATATTATTTTCGAAATTTAAAATTTTATTATTATATTGTCATTAAAAATGTATTTAATTTTTTTTACATTTTCTTAGAGCATTAAAATAACTAAAATATAGATATGCACTGCGTAAAAATCATAAGTACAATATTTTTACTGTAATAAAATAATTATATGAGACTTTTTCCGATTGAAAATCGTGTCCGCCTAAAATAGGGATTGCAATACCGGACCAAAATTTCAATACCGGTATTCGGTATTTTTTAAATCTTAATACTGGGATACCGGTTTTAATACCGGTATTAGAAATTTTAGAAAAAGAAAGAAAACATAGGTGTTTCTTTGTTTTATTTGCCAGTTTTGTTAGAGAGTGTAAATATCACAAAAATAATTTGTAACTTATAAATTATAACAGTATATAATCACAAAAAAGTAAAGAAACATCTTATTTATTTAAATTACAAAAAAAGCGTAAATATAACTATTCAGTCTGTGGTACTATGACAAATTTTTGAAATCTGATCTTAAAAAACATAATGCATGAATTCTACTGTCATTAAGCCTGAAAAGTAATTTGTGTAAAAATTAACAGCTGTCGAAAACGCGCTTTCGGCATCTACGCTAGTTGGCGGTACTGTTAGCAATACGTGATATACTTTTTCCAAGTATTTACCTCTAAATCCCTCATCTTCAAATAAATTGATTTCTCGTCGGATGGTTTTGGATATAGCTGATTTCTGTATTGTATTTTGGTTCGTTGAAATTTTCTTATTTATCGCTAATTCTAATTTTTGTTCAAGAGACAATTCCTTTTCACTATCGACAATAGTGACATAATAATCTTCAATAATTGAACCGAATTCTTCTGAATGTGGATAGGGTTGTGGGTAAAAAATTTCTTTTTCATTTTCATTTTTAAAATCATTATAATTATGTAAATACCATAAGAACATTTTCTATTTCGGTATGCCTTTCTTCTATGCGATTTTTCAATGTAATATATAATTCTTCAGATAGTGATGTGTGCTATTCTTTCAGTGACTGCAACATGAAATTTATTGTGGTATTAGCTGTTAATAAATTAGAATCTCCCCAACATAATGCCTCAATATTCAGTTTTGTTGGAAGTAGAGCTGATATAGTTCTGGATATTAAGTCGAATTCACTATCTGAAAAATTAATTTACAGGTTTGAGTCGATTATTGCTTTTTGGATTGGATTTCTCAATTTCAAAAATCTTTCCATCATTAGGATTAACTGTTCCAACGCGTTTTAGAATCTAATATTAACATATATTCTGTTTTACTTTCAGTTAGTATATAATTTAGCAATATATCCTTTTTATAGGGGAACGTTTAAATATCTTAACAATTTTTCGAACTTTATAAATTATAGGAGACAAATCTTGATTGGTTAATATTTCATCCTCATTAGCAATATCTTCTTTAACAATTACATTGTCATTATCTTCATTGTGAATATCACTCTCACTCTTACTCTTTTCAAAGTTGGAATCCGAAAATTTTATATCCACAGTATTTGGATTCTTCTGTTCTTTATTTTTTTTGATATAATATATCAATTACTCCTAATTGAATTCCATGTGCAAAGCACAACTACTGATTTGCACCAATCAACTTTCCAACTTTTTTCATAATTGTTGCTCCATCAGTCGTTACGGATACAATATTTTCTTTCAGGGATAATCCATGTTTCGCTAATTTAGATTTAACAATTAATTAAGCCATTAATTAGTTAATTAATTTCGCCCGTTATGGTGACATAAAAACAAAAGCGTATACTATTTTGCTATGTTTGCGATCCCTGGACATAATGTGGAGACAATTTTTAAAATTTCTAGTAAATACCGAAAAACCGGTATTTAAACTTGTGAATACCGGTATTACAAAATTGCACAAATGGCTCAAAATACCGGTATTCGGTATCCCGGTATACCGGTATTGCAATCCCTAGCCTAAAAGTAACATTACCTCTATTTAATAATATGGATCATTCCTTGAATTACAGTGTCTTTATGGCAATCGTATTTTACCAGTAAGCGATTTAAAAAAATAAAACAACGTCAAAACTATCGCCACAAAAATAAATGATTGTAAATTTCTTAGGGCATAATCAACTAAAGAGGCTAAATGATGAATGGAATTGAAAAAAAGTGGAAAAGCCTATATACTATAAAAATTTATTGATAATTTGGAAAAACAAACTTATATTAAGGATAAATTTAAATCGTGTTAATTTTCCTTTATAAATTTCTGTGAATAAAAAAGGAAAAAAATCTTTTTTTCCTATTAACAGGTTGAAATTTACTTAATATACACCACACATTGGATTGGCTGCTTATTACAGAATTTAGCAAGAAAAATTAAGAATGCCTTGAGAATTACTTTGAAGAGAAATTTGATTCAGTATATATAAAGGCACGCTGCTGTTGTTATTATCGTGTGCCAAGTGCAATAAAAAAAACAAGGGAAAAAAAGGGAGGGGGACAATTAGATAGGATCAAAAGCATGCAGATCAGTTCTGGCCATATTTTCAGCTTATTCGGAATAAAGAATGTCCTTGGTTGCAGTCAATGTCTATTTTGTTGAGGGATGAAATAATAGAACGGCAGATAAAAATATGTTCCGGATTCAGCTGTGCGTCTGGACACTGTCTGCATTCTTCATAGAGTCTGGAACTATCAGGCATGATCCTCATGCCCCTCAAGTGTCTGTTCCGAGCTTTGTAATAGTTGTTGTGATGTCTCTTTTATAATTTGGATTTGTCAGGGAGATTTTTTTATTGGTACAAAGCCTCTCTCTTGCCACGGGGTTAGCATCCAGAGCAGTAGTAGATAGAGGGGTCAGATCCACTGCTCTGGCCTCCTTGGCAAGAGTGTCGGCCTTGTAATGATTTATTGAAAAGGCCTGATATAACTATTTATTGAGAAATCTAGATTACCTTAATGGAAAAATTTCGATATATTAACTATGTTAATTATTTGGTAAATCATTTTGTTGATTAAAACAAACCTGTCCACTCGAATCATTTCTATCGACGCAAATTTAATGAAGATGTAACAATAAATAATAAACGACCGCACATATGTTTTCTCTTTCTGCCAAGAATATTTGTCCCTTTATAATTAGTTTATTTCTTCAAAATGTGGATATATCTATTCTTAACGTAATTTTGTTTGCCATAGCATATGTATATGTTTTGTATGCAAGTATAAAATAGCGTTCCCTGTGTCCCTCACCTGATAACTGGCATTCTAGAAAGATATAACGTCATTTCACTTCCCCCATTGTTAAGTGCCTCCATACTGCCAGATGCGGATGGAGATGCTCTTCGCCAATAGAATCATTGTGTATGGTCATTAGTTGTATTCAGATAAAGGACAACATATGTGCGTTTCGTCGTTTCAAAGAGATCTATCAGATCTTCAAAGAAGAGGAAAGTCAAACCATTCAGATGTTAAACATTTTTTTTCATTATGAAGGGATTATAATTAAAATGCGTTTGGGAAGGGTCAGCTACAAAGATGAATCATTAATGGACATTCAAACGATCGATTGGAGACGATTGAGAAAGCGTTGCTGAACAGCTATTGGCTGATAAGGAGCTCAAGTGCACCAATGAGAAAATCAGAGGCGATGATTTGACGGAAATACAATACGATAGTTTTTGAAGAGAAAGAGAAGAGCAATGAGAGGCGTGGATGGAGAAGTCAGAGAGCCGTGAGTGTTCGAAGACGCTCCTGATTTTGTAAGAAGCTCAACTTGTGATTCGGGTTTCAGTGTTAAGATCCACCGATAAAGATCGGTGGGTTTCTGGAGCTACCGCTGGAGTAGCTGTTTGAGTTAACTGCCTGTTAGCATTTTTTTAAAATAACCGCTAATAATATTAATAATAAATTTAACCTAAATGAGAACAAGTTGCTTTTGTGTCATATATAAGGCTGTAAATAAATCAATTGTTTGTTACACTACTTGCTTATTTGATCGGTCAGGATCAAGACATTACCAAGGCATTGCAATATAGTATATACTTACATCTGAAATCCTTGTTGTTCGCTTATAGAAGGAATAACTATTTTTCAATCATAATGAAGTAAAATCACAATTGTTTCATTTTTATACGTTTTTATTGACAAAAATACAAAGAGTATTGTATGGAATACATAAATTATGCACATTTAAATGATAATGAATTATAATATTTCACCTTGAAGAAATGATGAAATTTTAACAAAGAGAATTTTATTCCATTATATATATATTTTTCATTTGACAGTTAAATTTATAAAACTAACAGTAAGCTATTGTTCTTCCCAAATTAACAAGTATAGATCAATAAAGCGATGGTTGAAAATATTTACAAAACAATGCATTTTCCAAACTATTGTAAATGATTCATTATTATTTAAAGCACTTTAGATACTATTTAATAAAATTAATGAATTCTATTGTCCATAGATGACATATTCAAATCGTATAAAACATTTAGCACTATTCCTTTTTACAGGGAAATAAACAAATACACTAGCACATTTACGAATATGGATATTGAAATATAGTAAACATCTTCGAATTATTTAAAATTATAATCATTTTTAAGAAAACTGGAGCTACGTCTACTCGTTTCACATCCAACAGACATTATATATATTACAAGAAACTTTGCAATATTGATTTTTACAATTGGAAAACATTTAATTACAGCTTACAGAAACATTTCGAAACATATAAATGGTCACTTATGAGGGATTTAACTAATCCATTTCATTAGTATTAATAGATCATGCAATTTTTTTATGAATCAAACCAAGATAAATGTTTGCAGATAATATCAAATTAATTATTTTTCTATTATCCAGAAGGAAATTTATAAGAATGTTCTTTTCATGAAGCTTTGCTTGATAAATAAATCATAAAATATAAATTTTTAAAAAATTGGATTCAGAAAGCAAACAAACAAAACCCTGTTGCTTCAAACCACAAATATCAAATGCAGTTATAACGTTTTTATCTTTTTATATTGATTAGTTTGCATTTATTTTAAAGATCTTTTTGAACATAGTTTCTCTTTGTAAATGAAACCTAAAAAAATCAAAATCAAATTGAATTTAAGGTTAGTATATATATTTTGTATATTTCTGCTAAACGTCTATCAATATATTTTGAATGAATCCAATTATGAGTAGTTTCAAATTATTATCCTCTCTGTATTCTGTATTTCAAGTAAACAGTATCACAATTTGAAACTTTTTATCCATATTTATCTTCAAAATATTTGGTTTCTATTTCTAAACATTTCCAAAGTTTCGGTCTCGAGCTCTTCGACCTCAATATTATTCATATTCCATAACTGACGACAAGTAACTAAATTCACAATTCATTCAAAACCAATATATCTGTTGGCTTTGAGACAAGAAATCTACCCTATTTATTTGTGAGGATAGTATATTAGTTTGAGAATACGCCGAACATAAAGAAAATATCAGTGACTTTCTCGTTGTTAGTCACGATGAAAATCGCCGTAAAAAACTATCCTAATCGACTCAGTCAGAGTTAATATGATACGCCATAAAGAGTAAATACTTCATCTTCATTTCGGGAATCAGAATGAAAATCATTTTCAGTAGAGTACGTTGGTAATCTACACTGTCAATAGTTGCTCATGGAAAACTCAGTAACTACTTAAGCTCTGAATTAGCATTTAGGTTTTCAATGTCGTTGACAGTATTGGAGATATTGACATTTGTATCCATACATAAACGATTCAGCGTCATTTCTTTGTCAAGATCAGGCAAAAAGTAAATTAATTGTTATATTTGTTAGTGTATCTGATGTATACTAGTACTGGAAATTTATGGGATGCTAGAAGATATACGACAATACTAAAAATTTATGGAATGAAATGGGTTTATTTAAAAACTATTCCTTTGATTTTATGTATAAATGTAAACATCATCTAGAAGACTAAGAATTCGAAATTATGTTGAAATGATGTTAGGATATTTTTCAATGTTTAAAATGCATTTAAAATGAATCTCTTTGTACCATACAGGTTCATTATCAATTTACCAATTTTTGAAATGAGTATGGCTATTTTAAGCTCGATGTTCTGTAAAATGTTAGATGCTGTAAGATTGTTGTAATCCTATTGAGGTTTTTATATTTTGCATTTAACAAGTGAATTTTTGAACAACTGCATGTTTAAAACGTAAGATGACTCGGTCTGGTGACATCTTTGTTAAATGTATCTTGTCTAGTATCAGTGTAAGGCATTGTGCACTGTAAGAAAACATTTCATAAGCAAGTAAAGTTCAGATAAAGTATTTTTCCTCTGAATCAGTGAATATATGAGAAAGCTTTCTTTAAGGGTAGTATTAATCACCGTGAAGCTCAAGATATTGGTTGCCTTGGTTACGTGTTCAGAATCTTACCAAATTAAGACAATCTCTCTGTCCCTTAGTCAATTAATTTGTTGTAGTTCATTAAGCATAAGCTTATGTCAGATGGACAGTCTCTTCTTCCTTATATCAGGGAATTCCATGCAAAGATCAGAGTCTGACCTCAAGGAGTCCAAGATCTCGTCTCTTGTGTCTGATGGGCTAATCACATGCAGAGCCATGCCATGAGGTGATCGACTCAAAGATCTGCTTCTATATCGGTATGGTGTTTCAATGTTTTTCTCCCTCTTTCGCCTTAAGGGACAAATTGAGCTGCATGTGCACACTGTGCCATCACCATCTGAATCAGACTCATCAGGACCCAGACCGGATATTATGCTTCCATTTGCTGTGATCACATCTCCTTCTAGACGAACAGCCTCTTGTGCAGCGCTCTGAGCTTCAGCTTCATCTCGTCTCTCATCAACAGTGTTCATGGTAAGAAACCGAAGAACCAATAAATTCATTCCGGCTGACACCACGGATAATCCAAACAGTATAAAAACTAAGCTGAAGGCTACATATTCTGGTTTACTCTGAAGAGCACTTTCTTTCTGCAGTGCAACATAATCACCAAAACCTGAGAAATGAAAACATCATGAATATTATATGAAATAAAATAAACAAAAAACAGATAACTTTAATTTACAATGAAACTATTTCATTCGACAAATAATCACTCACAATTACAAAATGAGAGACATGGTATGGTATATATTAGAGTGCTTAGTAAGAGAGAAATCGAAGAAATATTTTAGATGGAACGAAAATTAACAAAAGCTTGGTGGTATGAGTTTCTTTTTCATTAAGTGTAATTTTTTAAACTTTCAAGTTATACATATCATTTGTTAGATTTTTAAAAGTTTGATTAAACACTTAGTGTCTTTCCATTAAAAACTTACAAATCAATAAATTTATTAACTTCTACATGAAAGTTTCTTGAAGCATATTCTCTGGGGAATTCACAATTTACTTTTAAATTTTTGAATACATTTATGTATCACTTATATATGTTAAATTCATTTAATTCTTTTTTTCTTGTATTAATTAAACTGCATGTATTAATCAGCAAACAATATAAGATATTTAGGTGAAGTGAATTAGGAACATAAAATATAACAAATTTCATAAAATTTAAATCAGTTTTACCCCAAATAAATTATAAAAATTACATTTCAAATGAAATGGTTCTGATGATTAAAGTAATGCTTTAATTGCAAGGAGGCCGACGTCCTGGCCTAAGGGAAGCGCGTCTTTCCCGTGATCTAGGCGTCCCGGGTTCGAGTCCTGTTCTTGGACATGGTTGGTCTCTTCCTTGTGTTCTCTCTGTGAGGTGCGTGAATGAGTATCCCTGTAAAAAGGGCTTGTGCAAGCGAGTGTGTGTGTGCTATCTTCATTTGAGCTAGAAGTCCTCGGGTGCTCAGGGATCTTTACCCTCAGAAGCCATTGTGCAAAAATTTGGCGTAAAATAGTCACACGACAAAAAAAAATTGCAGTGAGGTGAATGTTAGGTCTCTAGAACACCTAATTTCTTATTTGATATTGCTGTTAGTTAGTTATACATGTTTTCAAGAAATCTACAATTTAATTGAATGCTATATTAATTGCATGGACATCTGTGGCTGAATGTCTGTATCTGCGGTACGATTTACAACAAAGAAAATTGCTATGAACAAACTGTTTTCTATCTAAAATTGGGATTTACTTTTTAATTGACATAATAAAGCAGAAATGATAAGAATGTGTTTATCATAAAACTTTCCATTTCCAAAAAAGGAAAATAATAACCTTACAAAAGATATAAATATTGAAACGGTATAAAAATAGTTTAATTTTTTATAATTTATCGCAAAAAGTTAATAAATTTCTCTTTTTTTTTTACCCAATTTCAGTAATTTCCTCATTCATTTAAGCCTATAACAGACGATGAAAACAATATGAAGGCGACTGAAATTTTATTTTGTTATCAAATGGTTATCTGAAATGCACACGTCAACTTTGAATTATAAAATCTTTTCAGAATACATCAAGTAAAATTCAGCTATTATGTCTTTCCTTTATCATTTGAAGCAATCCTGCAGTAAAATGAATTCATCACTGTCAAAATGAAAAGCAGACAATTTCCCTCTTAATTCATCCATGATTTTTAATAGAATTTACTTGCTCTGATAAATTGAATTTAATAATGAATAATTGATCTATTAACAAATAACTTATGCAATTCCATACCTTTATAATTTTTTTCCGAAAACCAATTTCAGTGTAATATTTTACACAATTTTAATGCAATAATATTGCAACGAAATACTGGGAATATACAATGAATTATGGTAAATCTTCATAGATCCATAAGAGGAGATCCACGAAATTAAGTTCTATAGTGAATCTTAAATTAGGCCTTTGTTGACCAAGTGTCAAACATGGTCTATTAGAAATTCTAATTCATAGAAAATGCGAGCATTGTCTGCCTTTTATTCTGTCTTTGTTTACAAGTGTAAATATTTAAAAGGTAAATTGGATCTGAGTATATTTTTCGTCTGCTTAAACAGTCCTTATTAACTATTTTAAAATGGTAATGTGCCAATATGTCTGAGTAACAAACAACCATTGTATTTGCTTAAACTATTTGCACTTCAGTAACTATTTGCACTAACTAAATTTTCTAAATGTTTTTGTGATGAAGAAAGTTAAATTTGGAGAATAAATATTTACTACACTCCTCAAAATAGATCGTTGGATGTTTGTAAATATTTCCTAAATTGGGCATTTAAATAAATATTATGATTCTGAAATTCTGTTTAAATTAGAAAAAAATTGTTGACATTGCAGATTTAAACGGGGTGATAATTGAAAAGATACGATTTCTGCCTGAGATATATTTTTGGATTTATGTTCAGTACTTCTGAAGAAGCACAGAAAAAGTATCACAAAATATCGTTATTTTCACTTTATACGAATAATGAATCCAACTGAGAATAATTGAATAGATGGGTGGGAAAATATAATTAAAATGGAACTAGAAATAACGAAGTCTTTGAATATTAGGTATTACTAAATAATGAATTATCAATTTTAGTTCTTTAATGAATTATCTCTTTTCAAAACACATATGAGAGAAGGAAAGAAGAGAAATTTATTTTACAAAAAGTTTCGTTTCGCTAACATTTGAATAAAAATGCACTTATGGATAAATATAAGAAAGTATAGAATCCAATTAAGATTGCAAAAATGTCTGAGAATTTTTTGTTTATAATGTAGTCGAAAAAATTTAATTTTTTTTTAAAAAAATTAGTATTGATAATAAGATTTGGAAAAAAAATGAATGAAGAAAGAAAGATAAATATATGAATGAAACAAAGGCTGCCATCAGATGTTTATACATTGCCATCATTAAAAAAAAAAAAATTAGCTGGATATAATTTTTTTTTATTTGAGAATTTTTTCAAAAAGTATGAATGTATTGAATAAGATTATACATCAAGCAAATAAAAATACACATCAGAATTGATAAAATTCTTAAAAACAATTTAATTTTATAAATGCCATCGCTTCATTTTTCAAAATTGATATTAATTTTCTTTTGGTGAAATCTTTGGTATAAAATTTATGTTATTTAATTGATGAAATCCTTATCATTTATCTGGTTCATATATTAATATTTTTAAAAAAAATATTAATATAATTATCATATTTTTTTCTATCCAAACATTTGAGATGAAGCATTTTAAATTTAACATTAATCATGTTATGTTTTATAGGATTATATGAAATATTTTTTATCAAAAATTTAAATCCTAAGTAATATGATCTTCATAAATCTGGTTTTACATATCTAGAGTATCGAACTTAAATATATGCATCCACATTTTATTAATTAAAAATAAATGGAAATAAAGAATTTTTCTTGGTATTAATTATTTTTGTTCCTATATTTTACTTAATATTTTCTCCATTAATAGGAATAAGAAATACTTCTGAAATCATATTGACATAAATATGTTACTGAACAAATCGTTTTAAAAGTTATTACCCATAAAAAGCTCATTACAAATAGCCGAATTAATTATTAAAATGCATAGAGGTGAGAGACATTAATTGTTAATGGCTCTTAAAAATAATCTAATTCAACCTTTCTAATTTTTGTAAATGGAGATAATCCTCTGAGGTTTATTCTTGTTTACCTACCTTATTACAAGGTACCTACCTTATTACCTATCTTATTTAATACCTTATTACAAGGGCCATCATCATAAGAAATTGTTTAGGAGAATAAAAATTGAGGATTTTCAATGAAACTTTTGATGTTATAAGAATGCATTGGATAATGTTTCCTTATAAAAAATTATTTTGCATACATTTAAGAAAAGTACAGTACTACGACAAATTATGCAAATTGCTTGGTTTTTAGGGTAATAAAAGGAGACTTATTATAAGTGTTTGGGTACTTTATTAACGAATTTTGTATCTTTTATTTCCTTTTAGTTTCCAGTGGTTTAAAATTTGATTCAACGGAAGTACCGTCCTTTATGCTGTTCACATTTTGGTGCAGTTTAAAAACAAAAGAGTGCAAGCGGGAGTCGATTTTAGTATATTCCTAATTAAAATGACTGTTATTCGATATTATGATAAACATTTCAAATAAATTTAATGTAATTTATCAAATACCATTTTATAGTGTGTCATGCTTTTTTATTAAATCTAGTTAAGAATTCTTAGACTCATCATTTTAATTACAAATTATTTTCCTGGAGAATTTTTTTTATAATGTCATTTTGGTATAAAGAGCTATATTTCTTTTTTATTCATTCATTTTACTATTCATTTTTTTAATAGATATCCTTAAAAATGTCAAGGTTTTCAAAATTGCTATTTGAAATATTTTTGCTTTATTGATGTTCAACTGATATATATATATATATATATATATATATATATATATATATATATATATATATATATATATATATATATATATATATATATATATATATAAACAGTCCATGAACAAGATCATAATATTTTATTTAAAAATGAATTAAAAAATGTATATGTGAATATACTTTAGTTACGCGAAAAAAGAAAGAATCAATATATATCAATTGTACAATAAATATTATCTTCTTCCAACGATCAAAATAGACAGATAATTCAAAAATAATAATATATGTAGCAATGACTGATGCTCTCATTTTTATATAAAAATATTCTATCTAAATTAATCTTTAAACATAAGTAATGTTTAAATTTTCTCTTTTACATTACAAAGATGTTGCTTTCTCATTCAATTCTTCCAAGTTTGGAATGGTTTATACCACTATGTTTATGTCTTTGTTATATAAAAAGTCAGAAGAAGAATCCATTACTTTCGAAACTACTGCTCCCAAAGGAGACTTTATCTTACTTAAACTTATTTCCACTGTCAATATTTACTTTTCTTTTCTTTTCACTACACTGTATCTCCGAAATCCGAACCTCTAAAGTTCTCTGTCAGTTAAATGGGTATTAGAGGAAAGATTTATTGCAAAACAATACAAGAGAACACAATTTAAAAGCCACATCATATAACAGGCCATATAAAACAGAAGATATTTGGTGATTTACAAAAAATTCAATGCTTGATAATTGGTTGCTTTGCTTAGGGCTTTATTAGCATTATCAATGAAGCTGTAATATAGCTGGAAGAAATTTGAGTGGGAGCATGGAAAACATTCTGAGCCTGAATTTGTGGGAAAGATTTCTTCGCATCCTGAAAAAAGTGAACTAAACTTCAGGTTTTGATCTGGATAATTTGATTTTCCTCATTCTTCTCCATTTGTTTGGTTTCAGGCCCTATGTAAATTTATTGAAGATAAAAAGCATGTTGAAATAATAAAATGAGTTACCCTCGATCCCGCATTGCAACAATCAGAAACTTTGAAGTTGAATAGTCTGAAATATGAAGGGAGCATGTCCTGATCGGTTATAAAAAAGATGCATGTTCTATCGAGTGATAGGTTAAGCGAAAGGATGAGTATATCCTTTATCCATGCTTCCATCTGATGAACCTTTGTCCTTTTCTTTTGACTAACTTTAAAGATCCGATTTATTAATTATATTTTTAAGGATGCTTTTATCTGAATATGACAAGGAGGAATATTACGTGAAATGAGTTGTTGTCAACGAATATTTTGTGACCAATGAATGATTTATCCAAATTCAACAGTGTGATCACAAAGTAGAATGTTTTTGATTGTGTTGAACTAATGGGATATAGCAAATCACTTTCAAGCAGCATTCGCTTTCACCCCATGCCTTAGCATTGCAGTCATATTTGCTGATCTGTTTTCATGGGTTTTTTTTTTTTTTAAATAATAGAACTATTACTTGAAAGAAAGAACTCTTCTGTCGTTCGATTTGCAGTGCTATTAGTATTAGATGTTGTCATTTTGAGATTCGCGGTAAGCAAAGCATGTTTTATTTTCCAGCTACTATTTGCTTCAGCAATCATTTTTTTATCATTGTTCTTTATTTAACAATTCGATTTTTCCGTCCTTACATGTGTCCTAATTTATCTTAACCTATCCTAAATTATCTTTTACATCTTCATTCATCCTTAAAATTAGACAATGCATTGTTTCTTTTAATAAGAAAAGAATGACAGTTTATAATATATATTTGCATTATTAAACTTTCTATATAACGAGTTTTTTTTTCAGAAATCTTTATTTTGATTCATAAGGTTTGAAAAGTATATCCAAATTACATTTAGAAATTTTAGGCATGGATTCTAGAGATCTATTCTCTCTTTTAAAAATGTTTTACACAATTTTATTAATTTCTGGAATCTTGAAATTCTTTCTAAACGTTTCTTAAATAGCCCACAATATCCGATGGATCATTTGCACAATAGACGAGGGAAAAAATTCCCATTGTTTATCCTCACATCGATTCACCGTCCCTTATTCCCCCAGCGAATAGTGCCCTAAATGGGAATCTTTCAGGTAAATAAACAAGCTCTCCATTACCTATGGTTGTGAGGGTGATGAAGCAATAGTAAAAGGAGTCGAAGTAGTCCCAGCGCTCGTACTTGGAGAATGCCGCGGCCCCCGTCGTCATGACAACCGTAGAGAGGATGGAGATGAGACAGATGAGATTGGTCTCCGAGACATCGGTGTTTCTCAATCCTGCCACTCTCTTCAGGTTTTTGAGTACGAAAGCGACGAAAGTGTTTAGTCGCTCTCCTATGCTCTGGAACACCACAAGTCCCAAGGGGATGCCAGCCAGGGCGTAGAACATGCAGAAAGTTTTGCCGCCTACGGTGGCGGGGGTGGAGTGGCCGTATCCTAGAGAGAAGAAATGGCAACCATTAGAAAATAGTAATATTGGAACATTTTTCAAGTAGCAGGATATTTTCAAAGATGATATGGAATAATATGTTAAAAGATGTATCACGGATATATGCCATTCTTTTTTAGAGCTATTTTAATATATCGTATAACATGAATACGTGAAAAAAAGAAAAAAATATTAAATCCTTCATAAGATTGACATAGGCATGAGATTTTAAAACATCGTATCGTAGATTATTCTTTAGAAATTAATGGTAAATAACCACTTTTATTTAAATTCACTTATTTCATTTTTCAAAGATTGAATTGGTTAATTTAATATTTTTCTCAAGCCGTTAAGTCAAGTTAAAAAATCTCTTGCATTTATGTGTCTTCTATAATAATGTACTATCCGACTGTAATAGACATGCGGGTGCATTACTACCGACGACTTTTGCTATATTTTGTTCATTTTTTGGTAGCGCCACCTAGTTGTACATTTTTGAAGAAAGATTTAAAATGTCATATCATTTTTAATCATGGAACTTATGATTCCACGTAAATAATCAAGATTAATCAAAACACATAAATTCCACTTTTAATGGAATGCTTGAACATTTTTTTGATTTGAAAAAAATATATTGTTATTCTAAATATTAATTGAGATTTCATCAATTAATCTGCATCATTTTGTACTGGTATGCTTTTATTAACACATAAAAAAAGCAGACATATATATCACTATATTTATGAAAAGAAGTAGGAAATGTTGTTTACATCTGGTTTGTAGTATCTGTAGTAGTTTGCAGTATCTGGTTTGTAGTTTGTAAATCTGGTATGTAAATGAAACTATAGTCTCACTATAATATCATTTACAGTTTCTTACAAACTACTTACTGCCCTTTTAAAGTACTATAGTTTCAATATATTTAGTAATTTCGGACATATTAAGATATGAAATAGAACTAATTTGACTCCCATCGAAAAAAAAAATTCACACTGTGTGATTTATTACATAGTTATGATTTTATCAAATATTGTATATTTTATAGAAATATTACATCGATTTATACAAGAGAACTATTGAAAAGACATAAATTTGCATTCCGTGTTAGAAGTAATAATGCTGGTTTTTGAAATACAAACTAGAGAAATAAAAATAAAAATATTTTGAATTTTTTCAAAATATTCTTATGACAATAAAAACTAAAAGATTATTTAGATTATTTATTCTGTAATTGATAGTTTTTTTTAAAATTAAAATTTATTATTAACCCTATAATTGTTAAAAAATGTTAAGAAATGAGTTAGAAATATTTTGGCTTCAATGGAAAAAAAATTATGAGAAAATAATATTTAATTAGAGAGGTATATTTTATTTATTTCCATTCAACTATATAGAGTTACATATTAAGTTATAAAAATGTTTGATTTTTCCATCTTATATGTTATATCTTATCTTAATCTTATATCTTATATCTTAGGCTATAATAAATCTTACACTTTATTTCTTATTTATCAAAATTTTCGTTAGCAAACTTATTATTTCAAAATTCAAAAATTAGCAGATAAAGGAATGGCTCGAAATATTTTACAACGTTTTTACGAAAACAATAAGGCAGGAATGTTTTTATATTCGCGATTATAAACATAACAAGCAAAGTAATGATCTCTCTTTTTTTTATACATAAAATACTCTTCATCAAGCAGAATTTTTAATTCTGATCATAATATTCAGTCTGATTACTTTTTTTCTTTAACAATGACTACAATAGCTAACGATATCTTTAAAATCTTTGAGGTCTATTTTTAGAAAAAGTTGAAATTGATGTTAGAAATAAATGGACAATTTTAATTAAAATCGAAATTATATCCCCCTTTCGTTTAGAATCATTAAAATTATCGATACCCCATTTCTGATGTTTCTCTTGCAAAAATTAATAGCATTTTTCATGAATTAATGAATTTTTATTTTTCTTAGATCCTGATACTTTCCAAGCTATTTAGTAATAGATTTAATTTAAAATTTCTCGTTTTTGTAGTCAGACTTGAAATGTGGATTTCTGGAACAAAACGGAGAGAAAAGATGAACATATCTTTCAAATGTTGTAAAAGCATCTTTTAATGTTTATGCAAATCAAAGTATTTTTTTTCTTCAAGAGGAATGATAATTAGAATTCAAATTAATTTCTTTTTTATTGCTTATTTTATACATCATTGAGAATCTGTTCATTATAAATGCACTAAAAAAAAACTCTTCATCGAAAAGATAACATGCAAATAAAAAAAAATAATAACACAAGTTACTTTGCTATTTAGGCATGGAATTTAATTGCTTCTTTAAATTATAGAACCTGAAGTATAAAAAATATATTTAAGTGGATTTCAAATTTTAACTTATTATATCCTTTAATTATGTATATAGTTTTACCAACTTTTTTCTTAAGCTTGAGTAACACTGAATAAAAAAATAAAAAAAATAAGGACGCGTTATTTTAAAGTCTTTATGAAGAATGTCTTTTTTTTCTCTCTCTCTCCAGGCACAGTATCATTTTTTGAAATTATATTATAAAAAGCATTAATCTAAATCTTTGAAAATAAAAAAAAAATGATTTTAAATAATAAATATTTGAAACGCAACTTGATACAAAAAATGCAGTCTTAAGGAACAGTTACGTTCCATAATATAATGCATTTCTTTATTTTTTGATGAATGAAAAAAAAAACTTTGGATGAATAACAAGTGCAAAAAAATATACTCAATGAATGATTAAGAAATTTTTATGTAATTATACTTTTTTTTTTTTGGAATTAATGACTGAAATTTTACTTATTTTTCAATATTGCAACTTATTTTTGCAAAAGAATTATTTTATAAAATATTTTGAGAATTTTTTATTGCTAAATTTTTTAACTTATTAAAAGAACAGGCACAAGTATAGAAAATGAATCTATCACTGTAACATTTTTTTTTCATAGGAAGATGATTTTGGCAAAATATCCAAAATTGTTATAAGGTTATGCCGCTTTGAAAGTCACAAAGTTTATATCTATCTAATTCTCTTTATATTTTATAGTTTAAGCCTCATATTAATATTTTATAGCTTAAGCTCAAATTAATTTTCATTTAACCCTTTTGGTACGGGAGGCCTCTATCCTAGACGCATGTACAGGATGGAGCGTACGCGAAAGGAATCATTCCACAGGACGGGGGAAGTCCGAACATCATCATTTTTTCTTTTTTAGATTATTAGTTCATTCGTAATATGAGCACATTCTTCCTTTGACAAAGTGCGTTTTTTTTTTTTTTTTTGCCATAATAAACTGAAACCATGGCTTTCCTTACTAAAATAAGAAGGCACGAAATGTATCCAAAAGCTACGCAAAATATAACAGAATTGACATTAAAACCCAAAAAGATTACAAGTTCATAGTAAACGAAAAAAAAAAAGAATAAAAGACAGGATTTAAAGGATTGATTTTAAGTTCAATTGTTTCCTATATCCAGCTGTGATTTACTTTTACTTGTAAATAGATCCAAAAATGTGTTTTCCTTCGGAATGATACTGAATAGCAATACATTATAAATATGCAAAAAAAAAAAAAGTTTCGCATGCTATTGAATCAGAATAAGGAAACGAAATTCAATCAATCACAAAAGCCTGAATTCAGGGGCGAATTTATGCTTTTGTTAAAAATAATAAGAACTCTGGATTTATATAAGACAATATATAAGACAATCAAAATAATAACAAATATAATAACGAAGTAATGAGAAGGTAAAGTGAACAATGAACAATTGAAAAAATAAATCAAATAATATAACTACTAATAAAATATTTAAAAAAATACATTAATAAAATTTATTTCTATTCATAAGTAAGCTTTTCTTGAGGATATCTGAATCCTTTATTTCTACTGAAGAAAACAAAAGTCTTAAATGGAGTTTCGACAGACAATCCAATGTTCATTTTAAAGAAATGTATCTTTTAATCAAAAATTTGGACACGGTTACTGCTGCTTTACTTGTTATTTATTTAAATATATGTGTCTATCACAGTTAAAGTCCCGGTTGCCTAGTGTCTGAACTCTGGATTTCAGACCGAATTCCCTCGGAAATTCATAGAATACATATTCTATGTAGAACCAGGCATACTTATATCGATTGTCCATTTAGAAAAATCTTAGAATTGTTGTGGATTGGAGCTGAAGATTGAATATCAAACCTTAAAAATTGTATTCGCTCTGCTCCATTTGGGAAAGGTATTTTGAAAGTATATATATATCAAATGCGGAAATGCGGTATGAGTATTTGTATGCAGCATTCGGAACAAATTAACGGAATTCCCGATTCTTTTGTGAATTCAAATAAAAAGAAACTTGTCACATTACGCCAACGAGTCATTCATAGGGGGGATAAAAGAAGGCGTGGTTTTCAATTTTAAGGCGGGGCATTGCGCAGGTGGAGTCAGAAAGTTTCTGGAAGTGAACAAATTGGTTTGGCGTGGATAAATGTGAATGAATGACCTAAATGGATTGAAATTTTCAAACAAAAATTAAAGCAATCTTTATGAAAAAAAATAAATAAATAAAGTGAATATTTCTTGCTTCAAAACTAATAAAAGAAAGATACATTGTATAAACATGTTGCTAATGTTGACGCTAACGTAACATGCTAATGTTATTACGTTTAAAACACAAATGAACTTACAAATATACTATTAACCATACTTAAACCATATATCGTATGGTATAATAATGGTTAGTTATTTTGCCATACTTATAATTACCATTAACAAATAATAGGTTTAATATTTTTTCATGAAAGCCTTTGGAGTATTTACTTTCAACCGGTTAGTTCTTTGCTTTTATAACTTTTTAATATTTTTTTGTGTTTTTAATAGTTTGATAATGGATATAGCAATACAGTTTGATTCAATTTTGCTGCTGTCTTGCTTAGGTTTGAATTTTTAAATAATACTTTGCCTTATTATTTTTGTGTAGTTTAATGCCTTTGATTTATAAATATTAATTTTTATCCTCCAAAAACCTCAATTTCTTGAGAATCTCGGGTCAAGAGGGGTCAATATTTGGACGAAAGTCAGACCCCTCACAGAAAAAATTCCTGGAATGTATCCCTGCCTGAAAGTGACCCTTGAAAAAGTATTCAGGCCAGATTCATCATATTTTCTTATTTATACCTTTTAATTCAATTTTGCATTTAAATTTAATATTTATTTCTCATTTGGCTAAATGGAATTGCCAATAAATGAAATGTCGTGGAATGTCATAAAGCCATCAATATAGATGGCATACCTTGGAAGGTTACTGTACGATAAGTGTGGGAGGAATGGCATGAAATGCTACTACATAATCAGAGGGGATCTTATGACCATGATTCGGCGTGTTTGAAACCATCGAGATTAAACATTTATAGAATGTCTCTGTTTGCACAAATATGGGTGGTACGCAGACACGAGTCTAAGTAAATAAAGGACGATTTCAAAAAGTTAATAAAATAAAAAAAATAAATGATTATTATATTGATTGTTTTAATATGTTGAAATGTGAAGCTAAATTCGCAAGCTTATTGAAGGAAGGGCTTCAGTCTAAGACCGTAAAATGCCACTACTGCATCCATCGCTGAAAATACCACAATAAAAATGGATGCTGCTGCGAGAAAGATCTTTTTGAAAAGTGAATATTATTTATTGGTATTTCACGTTGAAAAAATATTAATCTTTTTTATTTTCTTTAGTGACTGAAGTGAACAAATATAGAACTAAAAGCAACAGCTGAAACAATTCTTCTGGAATCTTTTTTTTTTTCTCTCAACGCCAACAAATAAATATGAAAGAAAAGATATTTTGGAAAGAATAGTTTATATATATTTATTTTCACAAAATTCTAGAATGATATATTTCTTGAAATCCTACGCAGTGAGTTTGGTTTATTAAAGAGAATTTTGTCATGTTATATAAATTTATAAGAATTCTGAAAATTTGTTATCTGATTTATAATTAATTTTCTTATTTTTTTCAAGCAATCTTTTTATAGCATTGAATCAAAAAATTATTTAAGAAGTTTTAAAGTGATATTTACTCTTTATAACATTTTAGAAACAAAATATACAATAAAAACATCAGCAGAATTGATATAACTCTCCTTTCTTTGTTATATACTGAAATAAGAAATAGGAATATATAAAAGAAAATTTTAAAATAGTTTAAATGAGTCATAAATTATTCTGAGAAACATTGCAATCTTAATAAGTAATATTTACTACTTTTAATTATTTTGAATCCATAAAAATAAGATTATATAAAATGTATTAAATAATAATATGCGAATTGTATTTTTGAAGTCGGATTGGCAACAGTGTAAAAAAATCAACATATCTGGCATAAAATTTTTGAAAAATGTTAGATTGTAAAAAATGTATTACTGTTGTTTTAATTTGACTTTACTTAAAAATTTAATTTATTTTTCCCATTTGAATATAAATTAATTTCCGAAACACAATGAACATTCGAAAGAGCTTCAAATAGGGATCCCGTTATTTTACATCAACTTTTAATTTTTTTCATTAGTCGCAAATTAAATTTTGTCAGTTTATTTAGGTATCTAATGCTCTCCAAAGAATAATGCAGATGCCTTCATTGGAAACCAATGAAGCTTCAGTGATTTAATTTGAAGAGAATCCTTTATTTGATAAATATGTTCTATTCAGTCCCTTAAATGCATGTAAATAGCAAACCTTTTTTAGCAAACAAAACGGAAGTTGTAGCAAATTACATCAAATAAATAGAACACGAAGCTATTTAATCGCTTATTTTCAGACAAAAGAGACAGAAGGTAGGAAAATAGGTGTTTTTAGTTCGATGACTTTAGCATATTTCTCTTGTGACGTTTAAGGCTATTTATTCATTTGAAAGATAATAGAATAATATAAAATATTAAAGCTCGAAGACTTAAGATTCAAAATAATTTTTTTCGGTTTCTTTATTTGGTTTTATTATGGAAATTCAGAAAATTTTCTCAGCTGTATTAAAACTGGAAACATTTTGTTATTTTCTGGAATGAGATTGTTTTTTGTTAAGAAACATCTTTCCATATTTATTCAGTTTACAAAACTGTTTACTTTTTTCAGTTTCTTTTACCAAACATTTTAGGAATTTCTCTAAAATCGAAACATATGTTTTATTATTTTTTTTCTATAAATAATGCAGATAAAAATGAATTTCATTTTAAATGCTCTTCAACATTTTAAAAATTCTTTTTCATTGGAATCGCCATATATAAACACTCTGAGTCACAGAAATTGCGATTTAATAAGTTTCATTTAGTTTCAGTTTTTAGTAACATATCGGGAAAATAGCGGAAAAAAATCCACACATCAAATTTTTCAAATAACTAATTTTGGATTAAAATATTCAGTAATGACAATAGAGTCTAATTGTATCATAGGATATAGATATTTTGGATTTCGAGGAATAAAATCGCTCTTGGACAAATTTCAGGAAAACTGAAATAATGATTTGACCTAAAACATTATTAATAATTCATAATCTTTTTATATAAATGAATATTATTAAATATGAAATATCATGCAAAATACAACAATGTGAATTTTTTTGTTTGAAAGTGCTCAGCCATGTAATAAAAGCAATATCGTAAATTTTTATTCTCATTTAAAATCAAATATTGTAATTTTACCAGGTTCATTTTTGATTAATTAGGGATTTTGATATATAAAAATAAAATAAAAATCCCACCATGGATAATTAAATAAATAATCCAATTTACTGTGCATAAAGAAAACATTTCTGTTCATAAAAAAACTCTCTATTTAGTTTGCGGTACACAATTATAATTCACTTCCTGCTTCTTGTTAACAAACAAGTGAAAAAAATTTCAATTATTTAATAGGTTAACATAAACGTTTAAAATTTCTTTGAATTCAAATAATTATTAATAAATTTAAAGGGAAATTATATCAAAGCGCAGAAAAGATTAATTCATTAATTAATACATATTTTATTTTCAATAAATGACAACAAAGCATTTTTTACAATTCATTTATCCGTTCTTTATTTTAAATATTTATATTTTATCTTTTGGTAAAATACTTTTCCTTTAATTGTAGTATTTTTTTTTTACATTTTGTTTCTATTCAGTTTGATATTCCATTCATAAATAAAGAGAGGAAAAACCTACAGGTTGTAAAATACGCTATTAAAGAAATATGAATTCCGCGCACCACGTTCTTGTTCAATTTCCATTATTAAAGTGACAAACAAGTTTCTGAAATCAGCTTGACTTAAATCACTTTCGGTTTGCTCGGACGGAGCCACAAATCTTTTTTGTCATGAACCATATATCTTCTGACTCTATTGATTTTCTTTGTCCTTGTAAGAACCATGGGATCTGCATCTCCGACATCTCTTACATTCTGAAATGTGTCAACAAACGGTATCTATAACCTAGAAGAGACTTCTACAGTTCTTTTATTTCCTATTCTGGATTTCCTGCACTCAGCGATCTATCATCTGAAAATGATTTGAAATCCCCAGAGAAGATAGATATACTTTTCCAATGGAAAAAAAATCGTAGACGTTTCTTTATCTACCCAATGGATTTCTTTAATATTTCAGAGTAGCGAAAATTTTTCGAAAAAGAGATATTGAATTAAAAAAATAGGAAGCTTGTGACAATTATTTTGACTTTCCATGTAGGTATTACAATTTCTAATATGTTTAGATTATGTTAATAGGTGAAACTGATTGAACAAGAATTACTAATTTCATTTTTTACAAAAGATCATAGGCTATTAATGCTTAAAAGTGATTTGTTAAGAACAGTTGTACTTTTTAATTAAAAATTACTGTTAAGATATATATTTTTAATTGAATTATGTCTTTGGTTTTAATTGGTTTATATCGGGGTTTTATATTTTTTATTAGGTTAAACAAAAGGATATTTATTATCAAATTTCAAATTCATTAGTATTCTTTCGATTAAAAAATATATTTGATTTTTATAACATAGTAGCTGGACCCGGCGCATTGCTGCCACAGAAGAAATAATTTTGGAAGTATTGTTTAAAATAGTTATCTTGTTTAATTAGGAATGATAGAAAGAATTATATTTATATTCTTGTTGACCATGAATACATTCATTGAAATTCAATGATATATTAAATAGAAATATAAATAAAATTTATTCTATTTTTTTACATTGTTATTGAAAGGCTTTAGGGACAATATCTTTTATTTTCTCGCCTTCATCAAAAACAAATTTCTTTCTGTCCGACTCGTAAGAATTCAGCATACATCTGACCATTAGAAAAACAGAGATTTTCTAGGTTCAATCCGAACACTTGAAAGTGATTGACTTTGTGCCTTGTTTATGGTCACTGTGAATGAATAGGGAGCTGCAGTCTTTTGAAATCAAAATGCATATCAGTGGGAATAATGGGAATGCGTGGAATAAGCATATATTCTCCATTTGATTTTCTGTTAAGAAAAGTTGCCTGGATTCTTGCAGCATATTGATCTTTTGATTCTGATACGTTTGATCGGATAGCACACAAACGTTGTCTTTTGGTTCTTGCCTCATGTTGATCTTGAGATTGTGAAGCACATGAATTTGTAATTTGTAACGATTTGTTCGTAAATTTTATTGTGCTCAATGATGGTAATAATTGTATATTCAATGGTAATAACTGTATCATGCTTATAACGTTCACGCAAGTGTAAGCAATGAATTGGCGAAGTTTTAAACAAAAATTCATTTTTACATGTTGGATATAGACATTTCTTATTAATGCATCATTTTTATGCTGTGTAAAATAACGTGCATTTTCATTAGCCTTTAAAAACATTTTCGAAGTGTTCACTTTGGTGATTTACATTTTTCAGTAATGAAAATAAATGGCACGAGATTTCTGTAATATACAGTTTTCTGTACGAAAAAAAAAGGTGTTTTCCGTTCGAGAATAAATTCTCTTTTTCCCTTTAATATATGATCTATAGTAAATTCTTTTTTGCAAATGCCACTTCACCATTTCCTAATAAAAATTCAAAAAATAATATAGTAGTTATCAGAAATCACAGGTTTAATAGAAAGGGAAATAAAACCAGGGACTTTTTACAGCAAAGAAAAAAAAATGTATTTTTTTCTTATATTGATATATGATAGCCATGAATACTTCAGTGTACTAGATAAAAGATAAAGAATAGCTAGAAATAAAATCTGAACTGGTCATGCATTCATCATTTTGTGTAGATGATTCTTTTCATCTTCAGAGAGGGAGATACTTATGATCGTTAGTAGATCGGACCATCTACATCATTTGTAAATCTTGGCTAGTTCTCGCTTTTATATGTCCTGTGCACAAAGGGATGGTTCTCTTCACAGACCACTGGTCAAATGGAGACGCCAACAGTAATAATCTGGCCTTCCGGGAATCTTCTTTTATATGAATGATTTGATGCTAAAGACTCGAGTATCTTGTATATTTTATTATATATTATTTATCTGTTATCTTGTATATTTATTATTTATCCTGTGTATTTTATCTTTCTAGCAATGTTTAATAAAGAATTTTTATCAATATTTTCTTTTTATCGAAGATAAGAAACGTTCAAAAAGCATTTCATGATTTAGTGTATGTATAGTTAAATTATTGTAGTACTTTTCAGTGGAAAAAATACCACAATAGGAAATATAGATAGAAATTTTATATCATCCATAATAGATAGAAATTTTATATCATCCATAATAGATAAAAATTATATATAATCTATAATAGACAGAAATTATATATCATTCATAATAGATAGAAATTATATATCATCCATAATAGATAGAAATTATATATCATCCATAACAGATAGAAATTATATATCCATAATAGATAGGAATTATATATCCATATTTTTGGAATTTTGGCAGATTTCATAATTTTAAAATAATTAACAAATGATAGCCATCATCTTCTCATAAGCAATGTAGATCATTTATTGAAGTTATTGGTAAAAACAACTCAGAATCGAATACAGAGTTATTTTTGAAATGAAGCAAAATCGGAATTCTATTTACATTTAATTAATTCTACCAAAATCAAATTATATCAAATAACAAACTTAAAATCACTGGGTTTTTTTTCCTGCTCATGGACAATGATTTTTTTTATGATTTACAGAGGAAAATGCATAGTCTTACCTTTTGTAAAAAAATAGTAACCATAGCGTAATTATTTCTTACGGCCTCATGTGTAAATTAAATCGTTTACATTAACAAACACAAATATTTTTTATTCTTTAGAATATATTTTATTGAAAAGAAACGAGAGAAATTCTAGCAGATTAAGATAAACAAGAAATATACTACTAATAATTAATATATGTTATCTTTAAATATTTGTATCAAAAAATAACAAAAACTTTAAAAAATGGAGAATTTGATTTTTAAATGTTATATATTTATTTCAGAAAAAAAGTCTCCCTCATTTTTTTTTTTTTGTAATTTTTTACAGATTATATAATAATGAGTATTTTTTTTTCTAGAGATTTTAAGCTAAAACATAAAAAAATAATTTTATAGTAATTAAAAGCAAATATTTTTATTATTTCTGACAAGACTGAATTTCATTTTTCGCAAAAATTATTTCTAACTAGTTAAATTTCTACTCTAACTGGCATTTTAGGACTACATAATTAGAATTCAGAAAACAAATAAAGGCATATTTTAGTTTCTTGTGAGCATCAAGAAGTTCTTTCTGGTAAATTCAAATTCGATTTTTAAAAAAAATCCGAGAGCTGTATGAGAAAAGCCTAATACCATGTCTTACATCTTATTTTTATTCATTCAATTTTCAATATATTAAATTCTTGTTGCATGGCAATTCTCAGGGAGATTTCTGTTGAAAGCTGTAAAGACCTCATTGTTATATGACTTTAATAGAAACTTCACTCCAATTCTGTTTAGCAAATTACAGTTAACAATGAGTGACACCAACAATTGACGCTTTAAACTTGCCTAGCCGTTCTGATGGTTTAAAATTAGAATAAACGCGGCTGTAATCGTAACCATGGAATTTTGAATTAGATGCCGACATCGCTCCATGGTTATCAAATTCCCAACCTCGTGTAACTGATATTTCATATATATTTAATTTATGGAATCTGCGGATATTAATGATGAAAGACGTTGAAGACAATTATCTCATCCGATAACGTTTCAGCGCTTGAAAATTGGAGGATATTAATGAATGAATATAAGTGTTCCACGACGTGACAAATGCATTTATTTAATTGTCATATGTGTTATAGAATGAAAGATATTTTATTTCTCTTATTTCTTCATTTCAAACGTGCTCAAAAATAAATTCTAGAAAGTGGTAATTTAATAAATGGAAATACTGTACATGATATCATTAATATCTGCCATCTTTGACTTTCAAAAGTAATCTTTGTAAATATATTATTACTTCAAAAAAATTAAATTGCTGCATTCTCTGACGTGAATCGTTTCTGAATATAATTGCATATCTATGTTTTAAAAAGACAAATATTTATTGGTAATTAAATTAATAATATGTGTAAATAATGCTTTTAAGAGGTTTATTCTTTAAATGAAGATTATGAAAGCTTAAATATTAAATAAAAGGAAATATAAAGCAAAAGTGCAATAGTTCAGATTACACAGATACATCTTTTTTCCTATGATCGAGTGCTCAAGTGTCTTCTACACCCGTATCTATTTTTTTTTTTTTGAAAAAAAAAAAGATTTTGAAATTAAATAAGTGATTTCAAAAATAAAGCATTGAAATAATGATTGCACAATGCCAAAAATGTTTGGATTACATAAATGGCGTTCTAAAAAATTCTATTAGTTTCTTTTTACTTTTCGTCAGCTGTAAGTTTATCTTCGATCTGAATATAAATCGCAAATTCCTAAAAAAAATCAAAATGTTCCAAAACTCCGTTTCTAAATCCCATTCAGTATATTTGCATACGAAATTCTGAATTCTGAATTCATAGGAATTCAAAAAGTTTTTGAGAATACATTTCAATGATACACAAAAGTTGCACTGTTTGCATCGGAGAACCGTCTTCAAAGAAGATCGAAATAAGATTTTATTCTTCCTGAATAAGTTGTACGATACATTTCGTTTAAAATACCATATAGCTTTAAAATGCAAGGTTAATAATTTAATAATCAGAATAATTGTCAACTGATTTTCTTTATTTTTATAATTCACTTTTCATTTATTTAACTAGAAAGTTTATCTGATTGACCTAAGAAAATGCATACTGTGTGTGTGTGTGTGTGTGTGAGTGAGCGTACACATATACGTACAATGCATGTGTGCGACACATATGCATAGTATTGTATGTATTTATAACGCACTCTCTTTAATATATGAACCAAAAGCTTATTTCTAAATTGTTAGCGAGAAGTATAAACTTACGAAATCGAAAATATATATGTATCCGGTGAATTAAAATAACTTAATGTATATGTTCTGGCTATTTTTTCTTCAATGAAATTATAAATACGTTAAATAAAATTTTATAATATCAATTAAATTTTATGATATTAATACAAGATCTTTTTCAGTAGATCTGAGTTATTTTCAAATTAACATTGAATAATTGGAGCTAACTGACGAAAGTTTTACAGAAGATTTAATATAATATTTTTCAATGATAAAAACACTACTTTCAAAATTAATGTAACAATAATTAGCTACAACAATAAGCAAAATATATATTAACTGTTAAAAATATAATAGTTAATTAAAGAAACATGAGCCAAATAAAAAAAGCCATATTTTGAATTAAGTGAAAATGTATTCTTTATCATTTTTAGGCTTCATTGAACAATTTGATTCAGTTTAAAATATTACTCAAAGCAATCAATATATATTTTACATGCAATGGCATTTTAAAAAATGAATTGGTAATTAGGTTCATTAGTTTGTAATTTATAGCGAGAAAAAATCAATAAATTAAATTTTTTTATAAAAGTTCGTTTAATATAATATTAGTATTCTTTATTTTATTCAGTCTATAATCAAAAATTTGAATTTTACTTTCCCAAAAACAACTCAGAAGATTTCGACATTCCGATTTAGTGACACATAAAACTAAACAGATCATTCGCAACGGAGAACAAATTTTCAAAACTATCGAAATCAGGTTTCATTCTTTCTGCTACACATGTAGCAGGGTTTCTGCTTCAAACTCAGATGACTTTACAACTGTAGGTGAATAATATAAAAAAAGAAAAAAGTTCGTTCTTTTGAAAGAGAAAAATCAGGGTTTTTTTTCAGCTCCTTTTTCTTTGGTTCTGCTTTTCAGTGTGCATTTCGAGTTGAAAAGAGTTTTATTCGAGAATGTAAAGAAAGTTTGAGGAAGCCAAGTGGATGATGTATGAGAGAGACTGCAGGTTGGAAAGATTTCGATTTATTTCAGTATAGCCAATTTTCTAAAGCTTATTTTCAATCTTCTCAGCTGTTTGCTCAGTAGGCAACAAAGATTTATTTTCTTGGAAGAAAAAAATGTTCAAGATAGGAAGGGAATATTATGCATATTCATGGCGCTAAGCATTTTTTTTTTCCAAATACTTTTTTTTATTTAAAATGAAAGAAAATGCATTTTAAAAAGTTTCATATGTTATGGTGTATTACGCCTTCCAAACATAAATCAAGTCAGTGTAATATGTAGTTTTTGAAAAGAGCTTCATCTTTTGCTTCAAAATTTCTAAAATATTCTTAAAATATAATCGTTCCTTTTTTTACTTATATGAAATATCTCTGAAATACTTAGAAGAAATATAAAGTATTTGCACATTTTACGAACATTTTTATGAATCTTTTGTATTCGTTAAATGGTATATACCTAAATAAATTATCAAATATTTGAATTTTTTTAGCATTTTTTGCTGTTTTCAAGTAATTGTTTTCATTTAGTTGAGATTCACTTTCCATTACTTATAGCAGTAATAGTTTCAGGGAAAAATATTTGTTAAATATCATTGATCCTTTTCAATATATTTTCATAATTTATTATTCTGTAAATTTCATATCCTTTTTCATAATTTCATATTCTGTTCGCCTGAAGTTCACAATCCAAAAGTACACAATGATCAACATAATACACAATAATAATTTTCTTTACCACTCAGTACTTTAAAAGACAAAAGTTTGAATATTTAAAAACATTGATTATTAAATTTAATGTAAATATGCATTTTATGCATATTTCACTTACAAACATACACACATTTATTATTTTTCTTCTTATAATTATAATAAACTGCTTAATATATGTTTTGAATATATTTCTATGTTTTATAAATTTGGTTAAAATTAAATGCTTTCATTTTCGAACTCAGATTTGATTGATGCATCCTTTCATTAAATGACTGTTAAATCAGCGTGTATATTAGTTACATTTGATTTCATATAATAATTTCAGAATATTTAGATATAACTTCATACCCATGAGTCTACCAAATTGCTTTAAATTAACGCCATATAGTTTAATTGTCTTAATTAAATTTGATTTATTGTGTATTTTAATATTTCTAATGAAAATAGCTTCATAGTAACATAGCAGTATTAAAAACGTAAATATGCAATTCCTTTATCTTCTAAATTTCATGATATTGTAACTTTTCTATATATAGTTTAAACTGAGCAGATTTTTAAAGAGTGTAAAATTTATTTGTATGCAATATTTTTAAAAATTATCACAAAAAAAAAACATCTTTGAATTTTTATTAATCCAAAACAGAATCCTTCTTTAGCTTTCAACAATGTGTGGAAATCATGCGATTAAATATTTGATCGAGCAATGGTTAAAAGTCCAGGGCAACAATTTATTCTATATTGTAGGAGATAAAAGAGAAATATTAAAAAAAATAATCCAACATTTTTGAAACGTTTACCCGATTATTAAATTGATATTATTAAAAAACTGTATTTAAAATTTTTAAAGGGTGTAAAATTTATTTGTATGCAATATTTTTAAAAATTATCACAAAAAAAAACATCGTTGAATTTTTATTAATCCAAAACAGAATCCTTCTTTAGCTTTCAACAATGTGTGGAAATCATGCGATTAAATATTTGATCGAACAATGGTTAAAGGTCCAGGGCAACAATTCATTCTATATTGTGGGAGATAAAAGAGAAATATTAAAAAAAAATCCAACATTTTTGAAACTTTTATTAAATTGATATTATTAAAAAACTGTATTTAAAATTTTTAAGGGGTGTAAAATTTATTTTTATGCAATATTTTTAAAAATTATCACAAAAAAAAACATCGTTGAATTTTTATTAAGCCAAAATTATAATTTAAATTTTTAAAAATCTCTTTAAGTTGCATATTTTGTATATCTGCTCTAGATAAAACAGTCTGGCCTGTAGAGAGCAAACAGACACAAATACACATGCACGCACATCTTTATTATTAGAAGAGATTCTACTGCTTTGTGAAATGTAAATATCTTTTGTGTGTATTTTAAGTATGCTGCGTTATTCTTTACAAAGTTCACCATCTCATCCAAAAATCATATTAGGCTAATACGAATTAAGGTATTATGGTATCTTATCATATTGTGATAAGCTGTTTCATACACAAGATTCACTTGAAAATTATTGTTTTGTATACAATAGACTATGGGATTAAACCATGCATATCCATGCACAGCCTATCCCATCTACATTGTATATAAAGTCAAATTGCTATCAAAACAGATAGGAAATGAAATTTTATTATATTGTGATAAGAATTATTACATATGAAATCTCATCATAATGAGATAAACTGTTTTATACACAAAATTCACTTGAAAATTACTTTTACTTGAACACAACAGACCATGGTATTAAACCATGCATGCACAGCCATTTACATTGTGTATAAAGTCAAATTATTATCAGTTGGTTGGTTGGTTGGTTTGATTTTATTGGCGCAAGAGCCATATTTGGCTATACTGCGCCAAACATATGGTAGATATACAAGATCAAGGTGCTATAACGTATGGTGGTATAGTAGTAGCAGGGATTAAAATCTAAAATCACTTTGAAATTTCTCAAACTGAAGTCTAAAAGTCAAAATATAGCTTGTTAAAGCCAATTAAATCTATTAAAAATAAGTGCAAGTTGTAAAATATTAAGATGCCAAAAAATGTATAAAATCTCAAGTGTGAAGAATAATAAATAAAACAAATATGCAAGCCATGCAGATAAAATGCTAAAACACAAAATTATAACTAGAAAAATTTGAATTTTCAATATACATATGTTCAATTAAGATTAACAGTTAAAAAATGAAACCTGTCGGGAAAAAAGCAGCGATAAAGCTATATATTTTTGTGTTTTGTGGGAATAATGTATTTCCTCTTTTCGTGTTTTTTAGAGAGTGGGGGAGGCGAGCCCTCCAAATCCTCGGACATATTATGTTCAATTATATCCTCTTCAGACGCAGAGGTGGAGCTCATATCAGCATCGGCATCAGATTCTTGAAACTGCACATTCTTTATTTCATCCGAAGGGAAAACAGTTGTAAAATTAGAAGTACCAGGTAAAGGAGTTTTAACAGGGCAAACAGTAGTAGAAACCTTCATGGTTGAAGCTGCATTTTTAATTACCACAGAATTGGGTATTAAACGAGGGGAGGTGGTGTAAAATTTAGTAATTTTTTCTACATTAGAAGTAATGTTTTCTTTAAATGGAGAATCTTTTTTAAGTTTTTTCCGATTTGTAACAGTTTGAAAACCTCTTAAATCAGGTAAAGTGGGAACATCTTCGCAGATTACTGCAGGAGATTCAGTGGAAGAATTCTTAACATTAGTTGATGGAGATGGTTTCTAAGCAGAAGTGCATAGAAGTGTATTTGGGCTAGAAGTTATATCAGCTGGATCCCACTGAGTGGATATGGTTGCGGATAATTTTTGGACGACAGAAGCGTAACTATTTCCAACTTTAGGGAGTTTAGACTTAATAAGTTTACGGGCTTCCTGATAAGATATTTGATTTTTTATCTTTGTTGAAATTATTTCCTTTTCTTGTTTCCAAGAAAAGCAGTTTCGGGAAAAAGAAGCATGATCTTCCTTGCAGTTAACACATTTCTCTGCTTCAGTACAGTTAGTGCTGTCATGGCCGACTTCTGCGCAACGGGCGCATGTCAGTGTCCCGCGGCAAGAAGATTTTGAATGTCCAAAACTTTGGCAATTGAAGCATCTCAAAGGGTTTGGTATATAAGTTCTTACAGAAAGACGCATATATCCAGCTTTAATATAATCTGGTAAATTAGAAGAATTGAACGTTAACACAAGATGCTTTGTGTTTAAGAGTTTGCCATCCCTCCTTACAGTAATACGTCTCACATTGGTCACTCCCTGATCTTTTAGTTTTTCAATAATCTCTTCAATCGAAACATTACACAATTCACCGCATGATATAACTCCTTTGCATGAGTTTAATGATAGGTGAGGATTAACTTCTACGGAAATAGTTGACAATGACTTAATGTTTAAAATTTGTTTGGCTTGTTTGGCATATCCAACTTCAACCAAAAGATCGCCAGATCTGAGTTTCTTAATAGATTTCACTTCACCTAGGTTTCCAGTAATACCCTTTTCAACAAGAAAAGGAGACACACCGTGGAATGTTTCTTTAGAGTCTGAAATTCGATGAACAATAAAGAATCGTGGAAAATTGTTCTGAAAAGTTGATGCATTGTTTGAACGTTTAGATTTACCCATATGACATTGTTAAATTTTCAGGCCCGACGGCACCGCCCACCACGGAGCCCAACAAGGGAAGGCAGCCACCGGCTCTGGCCATTCCCAGCCTCGGCGCTTACCTTGGTGCTAGCCGGAACCTATACGCTCGGAGTTACCCCCGGGGACAGTGACCACCCTTAACGCCAAGCCCAAGGAGTAACCCCTTCGCTTGATCCCTAGCAGACTCACCAAATGGTTAGCATACCAGCTGATTGATGCACAGGGGACCACAGTGCACCACCCGTCTTTCTAATGGGTCGCCACGCACGGCCAACACGTGGGGTTTTGGCTGTCCATGAGAAGCAAGAAGCAAACAGAGTGGCAACAGCTTCTCATGGAGAGCTCCCTCGCTTGCCGTCGAGGGAAGGAAAAAATAGCAGAAAGCAGAAGGCATAGTGGAGAGTAAAATGTAAAGGGAGTAAAGATCCCTGGGAACCTCGGGATTGGGACTCCCGTACTCACCTATAGTAGGTGAGCCCCTGAGGGGCAAATTATTATCAGAGCTGATAGGAAATCAAATCTTATCATATTGTGATAAGAATTATTATATATGAAATTATATTTTGATAAACTGTTTCATACACAAAATGCACTCGAAAATTACTGTTATATTGAATACAATAGACTGTGGTATTAAACCTTGTACAACATATCTCATCCACATTGTATGTAAAGTTCGATTACTATGTGAGCAGATAATAAATGAAATCTCATCATATTGTAATAAAAATTATTACATATAAAATCTTATTATATTGTGATAAGAATTATTATATATGAAATCTTTTCATGTTCTGATAAACTGTTTTATACAAAATTCACTTTAAAATTACTGTTGTTTTGAATTTGATAACCATGGTATTAAACCATGCATGAACATCCTGTTCCATCCACTCTGTATGTAAAGTCCAATTCCTACCAATGCAGATCTTTTAAGCAAAATATGTACAAATCAATAAATAAAAAAATATTTTGGAGTATCATTATTTAAACATAATAATACAGATGATGATCGATTATACTGCGAATTTAATTGCTCTAAAGAATGACGCAGAATCCCAAAAAAGACAAAAGGATGATTAAGTGCACACGGAAATAAACAGTGACGGATTGCGATGAATCATTTCATATGAGTTCCAGGATTAAGCACTTATTTTCATCTACTCGTGTTGACATGATTGTCTGAGCATTGTGATTGATGAGGAAAGGTAGCATCATCCTATTCAATGTATTCATTCTTGTTTCTTTTATATTTTCCTTGCGTTGAAATGGATGAAATATTATGCATAATGTGTAATTATAAGAATACATTAATTTCGATTGCAATATCAATCATTGTTAACTGCGTAATTGAACTTGAGTCTGAATTTAACTTGTTTCTGGTGTGATTATGCGTTATTAATGTAGGAAGATGATTATTTTGGATCTAGATTGTATTTTGATGAAGTTTTTTGAATTAGATAATTGCATAAATTTGCCAAAATGAGAGCAAAGAAAGGATAATACTGCTAGGGAACATTAAATTATATTATTTTTATAAAGGGTGCTTTAGATTATATGGATATATCACTTTGAAATATTTAATCTTTTTAAATCATAACTTGATATTAACTTTGAAATAAATAATTCACGAAAGTTTAATCTAATTTTTTTTACAGAATACATTTAAAAGAAATTCTAACAATTAATTTTATTGAATATTAATACAATCTACATATGAATTATTATATTTCATAAGCATTTGCATAATTCAAAGGGTAATAATAGGTCAAATAGCAAAGCATAAACCATAGAAATTCAATAACGATAAATAATAAAGATATGCCATATTTAGGTAGGAGAATTGAACCTTTACCTCTTCAATTGTATTTTAATTTCCTGTTCTGGCTGATGAATCATTAACGAGACACCTATATGTGCTAATAAAATTACACTAAAAAGACAAAATACAAACATTTACATTGACTTAAAAAATTCCTCTAAATGGAGTTTGATCACTACATGATAAATCTAAACGGAAGATTTAAAAAAAAAATTGAAAAAAATATAACATAGTATTATTTATTGTGCAAGAATTCAATGATTAACATAGGGAAAATTTTAAATAAAAACGTAATATTTACAAGCAGAATAAGTAAAAATGGTACTTCTTTAACCATAGAGTTTCCACTATTTTTCGTAATTATCACACCATTGCTTCGTTAGATGTATAATCATATATTTATCATCATTACCCGTATTATTTGCTATTTTATCACCAAAGTTAGCATACTTATAAATGAACTTTCTTTCAAATTTTTAATATATGCTAAAATGCATATTAAAAAATGTAAAGCCCATGTTGAAAAAATTTGCTATCAGAATGCGGTCGTGTTTCATGAACTTAATCCTAAATCAAACGTTGACTTAAAATAACCTGATCTCAAAAATACTGATGCTTCATTCGAAGGTTTCAATAGGGAAATGCTTCAAATATGGATATATATATATTTAAAAAAGAGTATATAGTTACATATAAATGTATTTTATTGTTGCTAGAAGCATGAATATTAAAACCTTTAATGCTCTATCTTTAGCAGACGTGATTCTCTAAGGATATATAGATTTAATATTTCCTCTATCGAATTAGTTTTTCTTAGAAATCCTTTTTTAGAAAGTAATATTTAAAAGCATTAATATTTACAATCATTTTTTCTTAGAAATCATTTTTTGTCTTAGAAAAATTAGGAAAAAGAATAACACCTAAAATTAAATTTAAGTAGTTATTATGGATCTTCTAACATATTAATACACAATTGCTTGAATGTCCTAAGCTAGCCATATTTCATTACGTTTTCTTATTTTTGAAACAAGTATATTTGCAATTTTTTGTAATGTTAATTATGTAAACGATGAAAAATGTAGGAATAAACATGGATAACAAACTAAAAATAAACATTCATTACCATTTGCCGAAGAAAAGAAAAGATCAAATGTATTTAAAAAAATTTTGTGATTTTGACTTGGAATGAAATACGCGACATTCCGGAAATATATTTAATCAACATATTTAATAAGTGAAATAAAAAAAAGATATAAATTCGGGTTCTTTTATATATTTCAAAACAAATACATAAGAAATTGCTTGATTTTATTAAAATTAAACTAATTTTGAAAAATAAAAAATAAATAAGTGAATTAATAAAATAAAATTGGATGGAAGAGTTGTAAATCCGCTGTATATTTATGTTTCGATATATTTAAGAAATACTTTTTAACTATATGATCTAACATGTAAAATTTAAAAAAAAGTTATACTCTCCATAATACTCTCGATATTTATTTATACTCTCCGTATAAATAAATATGCAGTATTAAAATTTTAGATTTAAAACACAAAATGAAAAATACCCACTTTATTTTCAATCACAATTTTAACCTAAAACTTCATTAGAGAATAGTCTTACTTGAACATGTGTAAAGTTTACTAGTAAGTAAAAAAACATGTAATAAAAAACTGACATCTGCTATTGGAAATTTGAAGCGAAATTTCAATTGCGAGAACATTATTTTTTTAAAGTTATATATTACCAATCCGACAGAAAAACATCATGTTTTCACGTGACTCGTATTTCGCAATCACCAACATTTAGAAAAGCGATAGTTTTTGGCCATCTCAAAATCAATCAAGTTCTAAAATTTCTTTCTCCAGAGCAAAATTCTTTTTCGTGAAAAACTAATTTAAACTGGTTTTAAACAATCACTATCACTATCAGGTTAACATGTGCAATATTTAGAAAACAATGGTTTTCTTCCCCCATCGCAAAATTGTTCGAGCCCCAAAACTTTATTTAATTTTTTTTTTCGAAAACCCAATTTAAACTGGTTTGGAATGATCACGTAACTGTTAAATTGCACAATCGTCAACTTTTCGAAAAGCGATGATTTTCTTTTCTTCCCCCATCTCAAAATCGTTCAGCTCAAAGAAATCGGAAAAAAAATGATGCCTTAAAAGCGATAAATAGTCACTTTTCCACCAGTGCATTTTGAGACTTCAAAAATCTCAAACTAGAACAACATTATGTTTTCACATTATTGTACAGAAAGTCCATACAAATTTTGAACTAGTAGTCAATTTCTGAATCACTTAAATAGGATTCCTTTAAACAGCATAAAAATAAGTGCTTTAAGTCGATTGAATTAGTAAAATTTTGAAAAAAAAATGTAGTATCCAGATTTATATTTTGTTTCCTAGTTCATCAATCATATTTTGCAAAATATTTTTGATACTCTAACTTTTTTAAGAAGGAAAACTCATATTTATGTGACTAAAACTGACTACTATATGAAACTTTAAATATCACTACTCAAAATTATTTTAAAGT